>NC_041034.1:6285489-6614166 GCF_900634625.1 Parambassis ranga | reverse complement strand
TGGCATTTTGGCGCCTATTAAAGGACTCGCAGCTTTGTGACTAAGTTCCAGACTAATGGCTGTGGTGTTACTGAAGCGCGAATACAAGCGAGTTGAGTTTGGATGACTTCACGTGCTATAAAGTGTCAGGAGAAAATAAAACTACATACTATGAACCACATGAGTCAGTGTGTGAGTCATCTTAGATGTGATATGTAACTAAATCATTTTAAAAATCTTGAAGTGCTGAACCCATCAAATGAGGATAAATTCAGCCAGCCTTCACATTCATGGTCAATTGCTGCAAAGAACACTGTTGGAAATCTGTACTTTGGTCGGATCAAGTCAGATTTTAAGAGGTGTGGTGGTGAGAGGATGCTGTGCTGGTGACACTCTTGGTGATTTATTCAAAATCCAAGGCACACTTAAAGTGCATCATTCTGATGTGTAACTTTTCTTTACAATCCGATAGCAACCGATTAGTTCGGCAGTTTCGCTTTAAATTGTCGCTTTATATTAATCATCGGTGGAAGCTATAAAATGCTAAAAACATCAGCCAATCCTACGAGGCGCCCCTGCGCATATAGTTGGCTGGTTGTCACTCTCTTCCTGCTCTGCGCACATCAGAGAGGTATGTGCATGATGGACGAAGTCACAGACTGGTTGGGAGGCGTGGCTTCGGGGTGAACTCCAAGAGAACGGGGCGTGTATTTACTTTCAAAATCTGGCTGACTCTCACTGAGTTTTCTAAATCTCCTACCCTACCTTTAACCAGAGAGGCAACCACAGCATTCTGCACCAACATGCCATCCCATCTGGTTTGTGCTTAGTGGGATCGTCGCACCGTTGTTTTTCAGCAGGACAATGACCCAAACACACCTCTAGGATTCGTGAGAATCCTGAGATGTGTTGGGATGAATTGGATCACAGAGTCAAGGCAAAGCAGCCAAAATGTGCTTAACAACTCTGGGACATATAAAACTCTGGTCGGCTGTCTATCACAGGACCACACAGACCCACACAACCATCACTCCTGTGTTCTAATGGTACATTGTGTTAGCTAATTGTGTTAAAAGTTTAACCCACAGCTGAAAACTGTTGTGCTGATCAGAGAAGCTATAAACCTAGCCAGGGTGACCCCAGACTTTTGGACGATAGTGTAGAAACTGTCATTTATCTTTTTCCTACAGCTGTACCAATACAAATAACACACATCACTGACAAAGACTATTTTGTCATATGTTACCTCATCTAACCTTTTGAACTTAATTCTTCACAGCAGATTCGTTATGAGCTCAACTTCATAAAACATCGATAAGCCATTTCTGCTTTTGGTGAAGAAGAACCTGCTGTGCTGTTAGTTTTTGTGCTCACATCTTGTTTTTGCAATGTCTGACATCAACACTGTGCTCTGAACTTAGTTGTTGATCTTTTTGGAAGAGACATTTATGAACAATCGTTATTTCAGATTTCTGCCACAATCTTCATGTCTGCTCTGTGTTGTGGGGAGATGACGCTCGAATTAAACGTTGTTATGATTGTCATTTAAAGGATTTAGAAAGAGACAGCCCCTGATCTTAAGGCACCAACAGGGTGACCTCACAGACTGTCAGCTCTCAGATGAGTAATAACTGTGAAGAAAAATCAGAAGAGAGTGGGGTTCACCGTCTCTCGGGTGACATAAAAATATGCAAAACAATCAGTTCAATGAGCAGAGACTAACTAACAGAACATACAAATTGGTAGAGAAGATTGAAGGGAGGCGTCTGGACTTGTGGAGTTTTCTTGAAGACGTTTCGCTGCTTATCCAAGCAGCTTCATCAGTTCTAACTGTCCATCCATCCATCGTTAACTGCTTATCCGGGGCCCGAGGTGTTCCCAGGCTAGCCGAGAGACATAGTCTTCCCACCGCGTCCTGGGTCTTCCCAGGGGCCTCCTCCCTGTGGGAGTTCTAACTGTTTGGTGGGGAAACATGGTTTATATGTGGTTGCAGACCTCAGTGGATGCGTCTGGGTAAAAACGTACAAAATATAGCACTAAATGTTTCCATACTTACCTGGGATGAGCTGGCTGCCTGTGCCAGGTGTGTCTAACGGTTGGCTAATGACTATGAGACTGCCAGAGGGGGACTGGTTGACAGCCCTTTGTTCTTGCTGTGATGGAATGGATGGAATCACTGCATTGTATGTACTGCATTGCTTAAATCTTCTCTACGTATTATGACCTGGATGACTGAGAATCTTCATCAACAACATACAAATGTATTCGATTATGTACAAATAGAATGTGAGTTGGTGAATGATAGACTCCAATGAGACTTCATCTGAGAAGGGGGACGAAAGGGAGGTGAAGCCAATGATGATACATTCCCCTCCGGGGTCTAGACCTGGTGGTGGTGGAGAGGACCTGGATAAGGGGGAGCATCGGAAGCTGACCTGGCCTGGGCTCCTGACTGGCGGTGCCTGGGGAGGTGGAGGGCTGAGGGTCATATTTAAATATGATGCTAGAACGTGATTGGCTGCATGAGCTAAGATATGGTCACTGATAGGACAAAGGAGGTGCTTCTATTCACCGCTGACTAATGCAAGGAAGGAGGGAGAAAGATAATAAGAGAAGAAGGAGTATTGAGTGACCCAAGGAAGCTTGTTATGAAAGTGAGAAATATAGAAGGTCTTCTTAAATTAAATTTCACTAAGCCCCATTACAATGTTCAAGAAAGTGAGAAAAACAAGTGGATGTCTCCATGTCGCTGAGATGTATAATATATTTGTTGTTGTCCAAATGGCGTTCTCACCCAATCGAGAGGATTTTACCACAGCACAACCTCATCCAAACCCCAGCTATGTTCACAGATGAGGTTATTTTCAGTCCCATTTGTTTGTCTGTGACTTAGCAGGACATCTGAATGTTGACAGATTTTGGTAAAACGTGACGGAATGTGGAATCATCTGCCAAGAGCAGTAACAAGCAGTTCAATTTAAAACAAAAAAACACTATTCCCACGGACTCACTCAAAAATGAAACAGACACTCTAATAAGTGTGTGTCACGGATGTCTGTCATTATTTTGTTATATAAATATTTTTGTCATTTGTGCAGCCTGGACACAAGAATGTGCTTATATCTGACCCCACCCTGAACTTAAACTGATCACACTGTGAGGTAACGCTAAACAAAATGACAAATCCATTAGAGCACAAAGAAATATAATGTGTTTGGAAATTGTGTGGACAACATTGTGTTTGCAGACCATAACACTGCTAATGACTCATAAACAAATCATCCAACACTGAAGTGCATTAAACAATCTATCTGAGTACTTATGTTATTTTCCAGTCAATATTTATCCATGATATCATTGTTATAGACTCTCAGAATGTATATTATATGTTAGAAATATCCTCTGAGGTCTTTGGTTTACATTTAAACCTATAAATGGTCTGAGTGGCCTCCATGGTGGTTGCCAAGAAAATTTTGCTACAATATCTATTGGTGTTTTTTTTTTTCAGACGTGCAACACATCTTAAAGTCTGTTTAAATAAAAGCAAATATAAAAACCAAGCAGATGGCTTGTGTTTTACACAAACCTGAGTGAGGATGAGGTAAGTTGAACTAAAAGCGATGACAGATCGAAGCAATGGTTCAGTTTCTCATACACGACAGGAGCATTTATTCATTGAAAGAGACTTGGGATTTCATTCCGCTTTGTTGAACCATCGCTTTATATCACAGGGTAACTTTAGCCCAGTGGTTACTTCAATCTGTCATCGCCACAAACTTGTTTCTCACAGGATGCTGATTGGTTCAGACCACCACAGCTGCTTTTTTTCCCCCTCTCCCATCTTTTTCAATGTCACATTCCCACACACGTTTCTTTACATTCCCCCTTTTCCTGTCCCAACAATACACTTACAAGAAGGAGCGTCGTGCCTCAGTGGATACCATAGAAACTGTATGAAAAGTTGGCACTATATCTCAAACCCTGCAAGATACAAGTGCCAACTCTCTCACACATTCCTTTTTTTGTTGTTGCTCTCTCCCCTTTGTGTCTTTCATCCTTCCCCAGCCATCTTTAACTCAGTGCAAAGGGCCTTTATTTCCCCCAAACAACTCAGTCTGGACCTCTTGAATCAGACAGACTGGAGGTACAATCAGCTGAGGGCTAAGTATAGAGCGAGAAGAGTCATAATTCTATCAGAGAGACAGAGAGAGGAGTGTTCAGTCTGTGTACTGGAGTTATTTGTATTGCTGGCTTTAGCTGGTTGTTATGAATCACCCCGATGCTGACAGTGAGGTGGTGTCCATTTCTTAACTTCAGTTATTAAAAGTAGTGTTGGACGGTAAAATCATGCTCGAATGTTTTTTAACAGCTCCTTCAAATCACAGAGTTTCACTCCTTATTCCTCTGAGGCAGTCTGAGACACAGACAGAAGCAGGAGGTCAGAACATTAGTGCAGCCATTAGTCCTTTGGGTAATGGATTGGTCTCTTGACATGCATGCCGCCAAAAGAAAAACAGATTTTTGACCAAACACAACACTGCAGTAATTTTAGCAAAACATAAAAACCGATGCGACAAATCTCAGCCTCCCTTGACTGGGGGAGTCTTACAGAGGGTAGATTCCATTTCCTTAACCTTCAAATTAGCTGAACACTTAAATACAGGCCTTCTTATGACCGAGGACTAACATCTTATCTAATCTATCATCGACTACATGTGGCGAGTGCTTATATTCACTCAGGTGAATGTTTCAATTTCCGTACATAATAAAGGGGTAGCTAAGAAAAAATGACTTTAATAAGTCACAAAGTAAGTAATTAAAATAAACACACTGTGAACTCCATACGCTCACACGCTGAGTTTATAGTGATCCGTCCCCATGTAAATGACAGGGATTGTGTAATTATAGTTGTGCTAATATGACATAATGTTTGATACACTCACAGATGTGTGCGGCAGGCCGCCTGGATTAAGCCACGGAGCTGCTGAGCTCCACCATCACCGGCTCACATGAGCTCATCGCCACATTCAGACTCATGACTCAAACATAAAAAACTAAGATTTGTAGCATGGGAAACTCCATTAACCTACTTGAAAAAAAAGGATCTGAGACTCAGTGAGTCCAGGAATTGTGTCACATAAGTTGTCAAACATGAAGAAGTGGAACAAATTAGCCTTAAAGAGCTTTTCTCATCGCATCACAATCTAAAACAAATACAAAGAGCTATTTGTGGTCGGCTACCTTTGGATAAGGAGTCCCAGGTTCTCTGAGCTCACCAGGTTTTCCAGTCATCATTGAATTGCCATTGTGGACCCTGCCCTGAGGAGCTGGCAGGCCCCCAACCAAAGGAATTTCATTAATATTGATTAGTTTCAGGGGAGAGGTCTAATGTTACCTCATCTAAATGTTATTTTAGAGGCCGTCCCACACAACCAAGAAAAATATCTTGGAGGAAGCACAGCACTGAAAGGTACCAACAGAATCAATAGTGCATTGGGGTCAAGATATAAATACATATAAATGTGATGTTCTATAAATGTTGTCAAAACTAGATCAAGATGTGGGATATGATAAAGAGGAGCAGGTTAGGCAATGACTAAAGTGCAGGGTTTAAGTACAGCAGGTTTCTTTGTAAATGCTTCAGGGGTAACAACATACTTTTTAGTTTGCATAATTAAATATACATATACAGTTTATAGTCTTAAAATATATATATTATAGTCTCAAATCTGCTGTAATCTGTGGTCCAGATGCACCAGCTCACAACACTGCCCGGAAAAAAAGAGCAGACGATAACTAACAATAACAAAAGTGAGGTCAAAATTATATGAATAAGTTATTAAATATGCAGCACTTGTGGAATACACAGCCAGCCATGATTGGTATTCAGTCTGAAAGAGGCCTCTGTTCACCTGGTGCAGGTGTTCTCCTGTCCTCAGTGAGACTCTGAATATTTCAGGATTATAAATTTTGCTTCCTGTCAGCAGGCTCCTCTGCCACATGGACATATACTGTATCTGTTACCAATCTGCATCTGGCTCATGACCGAATAATGTCTGTAATGTGTGTCTGAAAGTAGAACCACATAAAAACTCCACAAATGCAATAACTGTATTTGGAAAAAGCTTCTCATTCATGCAATGTGCAAGGACACATTTACACCATCAAATTGTTTTCCTTCTGCACAAATCATGTAAATTCACTTTAAATAAGGTGCAGTGCTATAAAACACAAAAGTAAATGCTGTTTCTTTGGGTGTTACAAATTAACCTCAAATCACATAATCATTTTTTGTTGCAGTGAATTAAGGAAAATACAAAAAGTAGCAATGTTCAGAGACCATGGTGTTTACTAAAAGCCACAAACATTGGTCATATTACTGGGAATTAGCATGTAGTTGTTAAACCATCACATTTTTCATCCATCAAGTCACAAGCTTTGCCTTAACTATGCAAAAATCAAAGTCATGCATGGCCAAACCCAAGCGCTCAGAACAACAGGAGGGAGACACAGAAAACACTGCAAATATGCCCAAAATTGAAGGTTTTGATACTGTAGCATAAGCCAGAAATCTGATGTAGTAAGTTAACTATACTAAAATTAGCTCTGTTTAAGCCTGTGGCAGTTGGAAGCAGCATGGAGTGATCAGCTCCATCCAGTACAGAAATGTAGTTAATTCTACACTGAGGTAAACTTAAAATTTAAATTGTGTTTTAACCTGAGTGGCATTCATCTTCTGCTGTTGAAATAAACTAAATCTAGGGCATGTATATACCACTGATGTGAGCCAGGCGTGTACGGTGTCCCAGCATGCATCTGACACAGCAGCGTGGTACAGTAGTTCACACAGACAGAAGCCAGCAAGCTGCCTGTCAGCCAGATGAGAGCATAGAAGAGGCGAGTGTGTGTGTGGTGTGTGTAAGTGTTTGTGTGTGTGTGTGTGTGTGTGTGGAGAGAGAGAGAGAGAGAGAGGGAGGGAGAGAGAGGAGGAAAGTGAGAAGAGCAGATTTGATGCAGGCTGCACATGCATGCAAGGAGATGCATGCATGTGTTTTTGTGTGCATGCACATCTGAGTTTGTGTAGTTATTACCACACTGTTTGAGCTACAGAACGTCTCATTCCTCTCCACTGTTCGGTGCATTCACAGTGAATTCATTCAATGACTCGTTACAGCAAGCAATGACACAATACTTTCCGGCAGATTCTGCTTCCACACAAAACGTGGCTCCCTTTTTAGACAGAGATTACACTGGATTTATTGTGTTCCACTCTGACAAGAATGCTTACTTGACCAATTGATTCATTTGCTATTCAGGCTGGGTAATGACCGTGAAAAGTTGTAATTGGCTGCAAAGCTTTGAGGCTGGTTTGCGAAAATATTCATTCAGGAACGTAGATTGTAAAGCAGTGTTTCAGGATTATTAATATTTAATTCAAGGTTGACTCCAGTCATTCATTTACATGTCTCTGTTAAAGTGGCTTTTAGCTGGGTGTGTCATGTACCTACTTTACTGCTCAAGGAGTCTTTGTTGTGAGATAAGAGCCCTTATTGTCTGAGCAACCCTGAGAATTTGATGTAGACCAAGCCGGCTACTGCTCGTTCCGAAAGTGTATAAGGTCTCATAAATAACGACGCTCACAGACCTTCACCCTCCTTTATCTTACTTCCAGCTTAGAGCAGCAAGTGTCCCAAGTGGAAATGCTTTGGCTGCGGTGATTGGTGGAAATGCTTCTGATAAGGAAGACAGACGGCATGAGGAAACTTTTTGCCACAACCTTGGCTCATGAAGCGTAAATTGTCGGAAGAGGCGTGTAGAAAGAATCTGATGGTATCTGCTGACCAATTTCTCCACCTTGACCTTTGATATCTTTCATGTGGGATGGGCCGGTCAACAGGCAGGGCTTGTTTAGAGGTTGCCATGAAAACAAAACAATCCTGGATGACCCATGAAAATTGACATCTCAGGTTTTAATGGCCTGGAAGGAAGGTGCATCAACTAGTGTTTTCAACAACAGCCAGGTTATAATGTGGGTGAACATTTCTCCCTCTGATAAAGACACCTTTATCACATCTGGATATCTGTCCTGAGCACGTCTTCATCTGAGTAAAGTGAGTCCACATAGCCTCTAATTAAAGAGACACAAAGCCTAAATTCCTAAAACATGTCCTCACCAGTTTAACTTTTAAGGTACTGTTAATATTGTAAAACTACTGTTAACCTCCAGATGTATGTAATGTGAGACCACCCTCTCTGATTGTGATGTGTTAAAACTTAGAGGTTAATATAAAAAAAACAGTATTTTGGTCATGATCCTGTTTTCTGTCGTTCTTGTTTTCTGATTTTACTCCTTAGTTCTTGGTTATTGTAGTGTTGTATTTTGTTTATTTTGATATTTGGTATATTCGTAGGTTTTTTTGGTCATGTCCTGTTTTATTTTGAAAGGCCCTGTCCTTGTGTATCCTTGTCAGTTTTTCTTCCTAGTGTTTATTCTCTTCTTGTTGATTACCTGCCCCTGCCGTTGTGTATTTATTGTCTGTTTCTTCCCTCACTCCACTGCCAGATCATATTCTTTGTGTTTCCTGAGCATTCCAGCATCATGCTGTCCGGGGTGTACTCTGTATTAATATTTTAAGGAAGTTTATTGGTAGTGTCCTCCCTTCTGGGTGTATGAAATACCCTTGAACACAGAACTTACACCTAAGGGTACAGTGGTGAGGTAAGACAGGTGTACCTTAAAGTTAAGGCTGGGTCTTGGCTGTTTTGGGCAAGTACACAATAAAAATGAAGACACATTTGATCAAACAGAGACATGTTGTTCTATAGCTGAGGTCCCTCAGACACTCATTTTGTTGTCAGGCTGATCAACTTTGGACAAACGTACCACTCAAACAGCACATGTCTGACAAATCATTCTAAGGCGACAGCATTGTTCACTACACTGATGGCTGATCTCCTGCATCTACCGTAAGTAACCTAACCCAACCTTAGGCTGTTGCTGTCAGTAAATTAATGAAAAATGAAAAGGTCAAGTGTTATGTCTCGTCTTAATTTGTCAAATTTAGAGAGGAGAGAGGAAAAAAGTCCATACTGTTCTGTCAGCCACTGAATGTGTGTTGCCGTATTAATGCTCCGATTGTGTTCCACTCTCTCATCTGGCTGTCTGCCAGGCCTATACTGTAAAATCCTGAGCTTGAATGGAGGATAAAAGCTGCAGCTGTGGAAGCAGCAGGCAGTCAGACAAAAGTAAATGGAGTCATTCTCCAAATCAAGGCCAACTCATTGGACTGCTGCAGTTGTAACCCAATTATTCCCAGGCCACATGTTTTCAAAGCATGGGCGTCAGGCAGTGAGGGAAGCCCTCCTTCTTTCTCCTGCCGTCACCCCATTTATATATAAAACACACACACAGAGGGGAGAGAGTTTGAGAGTGGCAGGAATAGAACGTTGGGAACCCTTAAGTGTTATTCCACATGAGCTCGGTATTGTGGCTGTAAGTGAATACTGGCATATATGGTGTCCAATGGAAAGATGTGAGAGTTGTTGTATATGCAAGAGAATCCTCCTTTGGGGAAACACAACCATGGATATGACCACAAGAGAAGTGTGTGTGGAAAAAAAAACATTTATAGACACAGAGATGGGACTTGCCACATCACAGCATTGATTGGAGTCAGTAGATGGAGATGGTTTGTGCCACAGTGTGTTAACCTTAATGATGTGAGAGTGAGCAATTGTTCCTGGGAGTCATGCACAAGGTTAACGGTCCTCACCCTTCCTCTCTGTTCCTCAGTTACTCCTTGGGCCTAAAGAATGAAGGACCTGCTTCTCCACAAAACATGATGAACTAACTAACTACTAACATGGTGAGTTATTTCTAGCACTGATAATGAAGTGATGTAAGGGCATCCTGTCAGTGCCTAAAGTGCCTGAAGTGAAGCAGAAAAGCTACTTTTGACGCAACTGATCAATTTAATCCCACAAAATCGTTGTTGGGATCATTAGTATACTTTGCCTGACTGTACTGACCATCATGCTAAGACAGGTACTGTAAGGTGGATAAATAAATACCAAACCATATCTAAGCTGATCATTAGTGCGTTTGACTTCTTTGATTTTGATTAAAATGAACTGGCAACCTGTCCAGGGTCTACCCTCTCGCCTGTAGATAGCTGGGATAGGTTTTTTTTTTTTTTTTTTTTTTAGAAACCTTTATTAGTCCCACAATGGGGAAATTGCTTAAGGCAGCCCAGCAAAGAGCACCATACACCAGTGAGTACACTGGAGGCTATGCGGGTAAAGTGCCTTGCCCAAAGAAAAAACAACAGTGATTAGGGAGGAGTTGGGATCAAACCACCAACCTTCCGGTTATTGGACGACCCTGCTATACCACTGAGCCACTGCTGCCCAGGTCTGAGCCCCCCCTGACCCTGTATTATGAAACAAAGCGGGTTCAAAAGATGGATAGGCTTAAAATGTACATTGAAAATTTCTTTAACTCAACTATTTTATTGATATGCAGCATTCCCGAATTAACTACAGTGCCTGTGACCTACAATTTATTTATTTATTGATCAAAACACAGAATGAGGTACAGGCCTTTGGCTCCATCACATGGTCAGTAATGATCACTGCAGTAGTTTACATGATAAAACATAGAAAGTAATCACAAGGACCACATAACCAGACCAATATGATTATACTGTGTATTTATTATGAAACACAGTAAGGCAGTATTAACAATTTTTGCAAACTCTATATATTTTGTCATATTCTGCAATTAAAATAATTGTTCACTGCTTATCATTCTTTATAAAATTTTACATTCTTAAAAGATCTACATACAACATGCTTGCAACATACGTCACAATTAGAAATATTGAAATGTCCTAAAGTTTTACAGAATGATTATGTTTGATGCATCAACTGTGATTAATTGATTGGTTTTTATACCAGTTCTGCAGTTACAGTTCACGGAGATAGAATCATACAGAATAGTTATGAATATGTTTGTTCCACTGTTGTTTTTTTTAACCTTTGACATCATGCTGAACATGCCCTGGTTTCACAAGTGGTTTTATTTACCACTGACTATGTACAAAGTACCGGTACATAGACTTCTTCCTGTTCTGTTATGCTCAGCCTGCAAAATTTGCAGGCAACAGGTTGGTGTCTGGTCTTCCTGTTTGTGTGTGTGTGGTCATATGTAACAAGGGTCAGATAACACTACGAAATGCTGGTTGGCAAGCATATAGTAGGGGGCAAATTTAGACAAGTTTAAGGCAGAGATAAGGTAGCATTTTTTAATTGATTAATTTCTTGTCTTCCTTTTCTGCTGCACCACTTTAACATCTGAGTAGACAATTTCATCTGCATGGACATCTGGGAAAAAAAAGACAAGCAAAATGTTTTTTAAAAGAATGACAAAACAAAACCCTGACAATTCTGCCAACCATGAGAGTTGTGCCTCTTTGAGTAATATATTTACACATCTTTACCAACATTAACTTTGAGGCAGGATTAGAATTTTGTTTTTTTATTTTTTTTTTTCATTTCCAAACGTATATAGCGCCATCTATCGCTCTGGCGCCATCTTGTCCTAGCGTAAACGGTGACGTCACTGGTTGCTTGGTATTGAAGACAGACGGTAGCTGGCGTTAGTTAGGGGTAACAGTGACAGCTAAAAGTCACACGAGGGTAGTCACGTCTGTATTGCTACTGGATCTGGATAAGTGATTTTAAAGTCAACAACCAGGTAAATAATGTCTACTCTCATGTTTTGTCTATTAAGTGGTGATGAAACGAGACAACCCCTGTCAGCCATAATGCTAGCATTCGTTTAGATGCGCTGCAGCTGAATTCTCGCGAGATTTGTGAGTTCACGAAATCGCAACCCACCTGGCTATTCAGGTTAAGTGTTTGTAGCCGCCATTATATAAACAGAGATGGAGAGGATTTGTATTGAGGCACACTGCTGACTGACGTACCAACAACTAGGTCGGGGGTCACACCGTGTCTGGCTTTCCCTCTTTCAAGACGGGATGTACAGGCAGTCGGATTAAATCAGCTGTTAGCATCTAGCATCAGAGCCCCGGTAAGTAAACATGCTAATGGCGCACTCTGCTGTCAGCCGTAGAAAGATCATACACCCCAATCAGCACTGTCTTTAAGAAGAATATTATGTCTGTTCAACAGCCAGCCAGCTTAATTGTAATATAACAGGTGCAACACTGCTGTTTAATACTATCAGCTAGCAAAATGGCACCTTATAAATTGAGAAACGTGTAAACAGAATTGGTATTATTTTAATCCTGCTATACTGACATTGTTAAACGTTATTCGTTATTTTGTTGATGGATAATTCTTATTTTAAATTTTGCTAACTACACTCAGTAATTAATTTTACAAATGCTGTTAAGTATGTTTAAAATCTGTCAGTGTTATTTAAAGTGGCACAACTTTAATGCTTTGGCATATTATATGCATTATATGTCAATAAATATATTAGTTTCAGTTGTTGGAAGACACAGGAACTGAGAACATTTTTCTTACCTTCATTTACAGTCACAAGATTTCTCTTTTTACAACGATAGATGCCGAAAGAAGCGGCTACAATGAGAAGCAGTGTGACAGTAGTTGCTATCACAGCCACAGTGACAGGATGCAGGCAATAAATAACATCTAGAAGTGAAACACAGCAAACCAAATTAGATATTGAAATAACTCAATCACTGCAGATTATATTCTGTACTTGCTCAATTGTCTTTACAAGCCTGCACCATGTAAAAAAAAAAAAAATGCGTACCTGTACAGCTTGAAAGGTGGATGACTGTTCGTTCTCGGCTGACCTTGTTTTCAACATCACACATTAAGCTTCCTGTCAGTTGTCCATGTAAGCTGATGGTAACCTTGGGCGAGCTGTTTCCTTCTGTGCCTCCGGCTCTAATCGGTATCACTAAATTATTGTCCACATAGAAAGAGAACTTGGCTTCATCTCCCTCAGAGAAGCAGCTGACTGTCATCACTTCTGGTGACAAACACGTCTGAGATACAGCTGGTTTGGACACAGGAGCTGAAAGAGAAAACACATCACAGATACAAGCAGCCCCAAATTCAGTATGACATTTGTATATATTTAGGGGCAAGGCAACTGGAAGGTTGGCGGTTCGATCCCAACTCCTCCCTAAGTCATTGTTGTGTGTCCTTGGGCAAGACACTTCACCCTAGCCTGTGGCGCGCCTTGCTAGTCATTGTATGACACTGCTTGGCAGCAGCCTTAAAAAAACAATTTCCCTTACTAAAGTACCTAAAATAAAATAAAAGTAAAATAAAAATATAAAAGCATTAAAGAAATGTACATAAAGTGCATATTCATTGTTAAACAGCAGTATGACTTGAATAGAAAGATACTGCTCATAAAATATTCAAATACCTATAAACTCATACGACGTTCTAAAATAACTGCTGGTGGCAAATTTAGCTTTTTTAATCCTAATGTAAATTATTAAAAATGAAAATTGTGTGGGACCTCACATCATAAGTAGTTTTGATAGATGAAGCTATTTTCTTGTAATTTTTGTAAGATTCCATTTCCATTAGTAAACTAATAAATTAATGAATTACTATTTATTGTATTTAAAAAAAAAGGTGACAAATTTTAGTCATACCTAGTATTTCCACAAGCTTCTTGATTGTTTTTAAATATACACCATCAGTAGATCTATATATATCAAGCTGGTACTCTCCAGAGTCGTTCTTTGTTGCGTTCTTCAGCACAAATGTTCCGTTTGTGAAGTATATAGAGCGATTCAGAGAGTTTTCTTGATTTTCTTTTAACACATTATTTTCTAACTTTAAAATGACAGTCTGATTCTTTCTCAAAGCTAATTTTCTAGATGCATCTGTGGGCAGGTAAAAACACAATGGTTTCCCCAGTGCTCCAAAACACTGCTGTGCTTCAGAGAAATTACATCCAGCAACTCCTGGAACAAAAAACAGAATGCATATCAAAACTAGAAACTGGAAATGGGCTCGTTCACAATATAGTAAATAATGTTAACTTGATCATGTGATCATCATTTGATCAAGGAAAACATAGTAATTTACAAAGCCATACATTTATCTTAATTTATTAACAGTACACTACCTGCTTCTAGGCTGTAATTATCATGTAGTAACAGTACATGTTAAGTGATTGTCAGTATAATTCAATTCGCTTTATTGTCCAGATAACATGTTAAAAAGTTCTGTGATATATTTATTTTGAATAACTAAAATGTGATTAAATGAGTAAAACATTTTTATGCCGTAAAGTAAACTTTTGTACAACTACACCATTTGTAATAAGTGAACTGTACCTTTTCCCAGAGCTGTAGCTGCCATTGCTCCGATGATCATGTAGATTAAAGTCATTTTCTGTTATGACAAAACCAAATAATCAACATAAGTACAATGTAAACACCAAGATTAGATGGCCTACCAGAAGGGATGGAATCATCATCAGAGTGAACATGGCAACAAGTGTACAGATCGTCTTTGTTTAAAAAATAGAAGCACAAATATAATACATTTAATCAAATGTGTCAAAAAATAGAGACTAAATGTTGAGCGTAATACCAGCATTTATATAGTTGTTAAATCTAATAAGTCGTAACTTTTAATTGTTGTTCATTAGTATTGTTAGTAGCATTTCTCACCTGCAGCAGGAGGTCCGCTCTAATGTGGCTTAATTACTGACTGCAGAATATTTAACTGACAGTGTGGTGTGCAGAGAATTGAGGAGGCGGTTTTTACCCCTAGCACCTCATCTTATTTTTACTCACGCATTTTAAACAAGACAGCATGGAGTTTGGTACAGATGTTTCATACACAAATCATTAACATAAACATGACACATTAAGAATACTTTTATTAGTCCCACAATGGGGAAATTGCTTTGATTGCATTGCATAAATGTTAATATATGTTGAACACGGGGCATAACAGATTTTAAAGAGGGAAAAATGAATCATAATGTGTAGTTAATAAACGAGCAGTGTTTTGTATATTTATTTGAATTAAACAAATGTAGATATTTGTAAGGAATGACATTATCACACCGTGTATACATCTTATATTCTCCTAAAATGATCATGCAGTTGTACAGTTTGCAGCTCAGTGGTTTATGTGGGTTTTGTTGACGGTGTGACAGTGTAGTTTCCTCTCATAGCACAGTGCTTACAGCTTGCCCACAGTGGATCATTGTAGACCTTACAGACCTTTATTCAGACAAACTCAGATAATGTTTTTATTTTTATCACATGATATGCTGCATATAAGATAGTATTTTTGAAAAAAAGTCTTCAAAAGATGAGATCAAAACATTAGTCAAAGCATTGCATTTTTAAATTCATAATATATAATTGCCCATTCATTTATATTTTTATTTCTGAGTACTATAGGTAGAAAAGTTTGTTAGGAGATGTTGAAAGAAGTCTAAAGTGACCTTAGATGTGAAAAACTAATGTGTGATGTGTTTAAAAAAAAAAAAACTGATGCCAACCACAACTTTTTCCATTCTCTGTTCTACTTCAGCCACAGAAACTGACTAGTGTGTGTATATTTTCAGCTGCAAATACAGACACGGGTCCAGTAGATTAACAGGAAGCAGTGTGGTTAAAACACCTCTTAGTTTGGTTGAAGGCGTGTGAAAAACATAATGCACACATGCATTTAAAGTTACTGTTTAGCTTTGGGCTTAAGTAGAAGCTAATTGTGCTTTTTACCAACAAAATCCTCTTTACACTAGCTACCATTCAGTAATACTGGCTACTTAATTTAACAGATAGCAGATAGCTAATGTTTTGTTTTGCATTGCATTAGCAAGTTGCTGCAGTTGTAACAATCTGAAACAATTGCTGGACACTTCAGCAACACTGTAACAAAGTCTGTACACTGATGTCTTATGTCTAACAGCTTTACCTGTGAGTACTTTTGGCTCCATCGTGTGGTCGACCTCAAGCTTGCAACTCGACTGTAAAAAAACTGCTAGACAATTGTGCGTCCTCCATTTTTTACTCTTTAATACACTTTGTTAAAAACCAAAGTGAAATACATACAAATGTGAAAATACAGTGAACAATGTAACACAAATCAAATGTGAGTAAAAATCATCATTTTGCCAGAACTTACAGAGTCCCATAAACACACTTGAGCATATAATCATTTTAAGAAGAAAATTGATTTACTGACATGTTATGTGACGTAGTCCAACAGGTATAGTATCTAAGTGACACAATAAGAGCTTCTTAATACCTAAAAAACAAATTAATATCATGAATATTTTTAGAATTGTGTGTATTAATTGTGGCTGTTAGTGAATACTGGCATATATTGTAGTCTGGTGTCCAATGGAAAGATGTGAGGCTTGTTGTATGCAAGAGAATCCTCCTTTGTGGAAACACAACTGTGGATATGGCCGCGAGAGAGGTTTGTGTGGGGGGAAAACAAACTTCTTTAGATACAGAGATGGGACTTGCCACATCACAGCATTGATATTAGTGTCTTGTAAAACGATGTGTTACATTTCATACAGCAATAGAAGTAAAGCAGCTAAAAGAAACTGCTTCAGAAGGAGTCAGTAGATGGAGATGGTTTGTCCCACAGTGTGTAAAATGAATGATGTGAGAGTGAGCAATTGTTCCTGGGAGTCATGCACAAGGTTAACGGTCCTCACCCTTCCTCTCTGTTCCTCAGTTACTCCTTGAGCCTAAAGAATGACAGACCTGCTTCTCCACAAAACATGATGAACTAACTACTAACATGGTGAGTTATTTTTAGCACTGATAATGAAGTGATGTAAGGGCATCCTGTCGGCGCCTAAAGTGCCTAAAGTGATGCACAAAAGCTACTTTTGATGCAGCTGATCAATTCAATCCCACAAAATCGTTGTTGGGATCATTAGTATACTTTGCCTGACTGTACTGACCATCATGCTAAGACAGGTACTGTAAGGTGGATAAATAAATACCAAACCATATCTAAGCTGATCATTATTGCGCTTGACTTAATTCAAATGGACTGGCAGCCTGTCCAGGGCCTACCCTCTCGCCCGTTGATGGCTGGGATAGGCTCCAGCCCCCCCATGACCCCGTATTATGGGACAAAGCGGGTTCAAAATATGGATAGATTTAAAATGTACACTAAAAATACTTTTAACTCAACTACTTCATTGATAAGCAGCATTCCCACTATTAACTACAGTGCCTGTGATCTACAATTTATTGCAGATTGATCAAAACACAGAATGAGGTATAGGCTACTTGATGATTTACCTTCTTGCCTGTTATCTGGTAAACTGTGATGGCCTTTGGCTCCATCACATGGTCAGTAATGATCACTGCAGTAGTTTACATGATAAAACCATTGACAGTAAAAACTATGGACAGAGCTTCCGTGACGTCACCCGTTTGTTTCTGAAGAGCCGTTCTGAGGCTCGTGGGAGGTTCCGGGACGTGATGACCGCCGCCATGTTGGCAGCGTCACGTCCGCCAAAACTCTCAAATATGGACAAAGAGGGGGAGCACGAGTGGGGTTTAGGGAGGCGGGCTATCGTGGGAGCAGGAAACTCACGCTTTGATACGTCAACTGGCTGTCACTCAAGCGGCAACGCTCATAATTATGCGTAATTTTAAGTCAGAATACAATTGAAACGAGTGGGTTGTAAAAAAATTCACCCCCCCTACAACTGACACTAGAAGAGAACCTATCATCTGAGACCAGAGTGGTTTTTTGTACCAGGCCGTAAACATGTTCTTTTCTGTTGTGAAGTCGGCCATTTTAACATGGGAGTCTATGGCTGTGTCCCATTTCAGGGTCTGCATCCTTCGGAGGACGCAGCCTACGCGGTCTCAGGAGGCCGCGTCCTCCTGAGGATCCTCCGGAGGATCCTCCACCGTTGGTAAATGGGACGGTCTGGCCTTCAAAGCACTTCCTGATTGTGGCGTGACGTCATAAATTTTGCCCCGGGAAAAACAAAAGCAGTCACAGCGACACAACACGGACTAGACAACAAACGGGACAACAGTGTGGATTTAGAAATTTGGAATATTTTAATATATTTATTTGTTGTTGGAGGAAGGGGAGAGGCGGCTCCAGCGGCAGCAAAACCGGTGACGGCTCATTTTCTTCAGGCTGGGAGAGTGCAGTGGGGAGGTGACGGTAAGCTGCTGTTTAACCATATTATTGATCATAATTAATATACCGGTTACTGAGCAAACGCTAGATATATAACCAGTAGATAGACAAATATGATTAAATGTAATTTAGATTTGATTCAATTGTAAGACTTGATACAGGGTTCTGTTTGTAATTTTAATACTTTAAATAAATAGCTAAATGTGTAAGAACCCTGCAAATAACCCTGAAACCACTGCTTTAATGTGTCATTAAGCATCAGGTCTGTCACTACACCAGAGAATTACTGCTGGGTGGAGGAGAGTGGGGCTCCCTGCAGGACCAGCTGTCTGTCCTGGAGGAGGTGTACTGACCATCATCACCTTTGGAGGGTGAGGATACATATTTTATAGCTTTTCATATTTTAAGCTGCGTTGGAAGCCGCTCTGTTGAAGTTATTATTTTTATTTTTGCCCTTTTTAAAAACATCTTTAGTAACATGGCAGCCGCCGATCGTCAGCTCTGCAAACCCTGATGGACGATGTGGTGGACAGAGGAGACAGACACCCCCCACCCCCAGATGATGTCCCACTCACAGCCAGAGGACTCCAAGGTCTTCATCGTGGCATCATCCAGTCCAGCAGCACCAAGGACTCCTGCTCAGCCAAACATTTATATATATGTTCTTTGTGAATAGTATTTTCTGCTGATTTTTATACATAATAAACTGTACATTTTCATAATGCCCACTGGTAAATAGTTAGAAATGTTCAAACTGTGTCTTTGTAAATATTGTACATAACACAACACACACACAATAAATGATTTACTGTGGTCACTGAGAAGTTGTTCAAAAGTTTACTTAAATTATAAATAGGTGATGAAACACATAATGTAACAAGGTTAGAAGAGTTTAAGAACACAGAGACAAGAACGATTTAATATCATCCTTTAATTTAATAAGTAACATTTAAATAACACAGAACATAAAATCACTGCTGTCCACCATCCTCTCAATGAGCTGAGGTCTGTCCGTTCTTTCTCTGCTCTCCCCCTCTCTCTCTCTCTCCCTCTCTCTCTCTCTCTCCCTCTCTCTCTCTCTCTCTCTCTCTCTCTCTCTCTCTCTCTCTCTCCCTCTCTCTCCCTCCCTCTCCAGTCTCATCTCCTCCGTTATCAATTGTCAGGTTTTCTTCTGTTTCTCTCTGCTCCTCCTACAACAAAATGCCAACAGGCAGAATGACCGTTTGATATAATAACGATAATATTGCTCCTCACGTGAACTATACTTTATACTATACTACAGTAAACAGTCCAGAAACATTCAATCAAAGCGTTTACTTCACAGCGCCTCGTATCAACAGGACGTCATGTTTGTAAATATAAAACTCATTTTTTTAATGCCGCTATCACTACTAGCATTTTAAAACTCTCGAACTACTGCTCTTTACTTACATTTAAATGTGAATTCGGCACTCCTGCCGGTGCCGCTGCCGCTCGCTTGGTCCGTCATCGTACTATTGGACAAAAAGTAGGTCCGCAAAGCATTGTGGGATATTTAAGGCCACGAAGGATGGTAGCGATGCGTCCTCCAAATTCAGGCAAAAGGAGGACGCATTTGGAGGACGCATTTGAAGGACCCTTCGACTTTTGGCGAATTGGGACAGCCTTCGCGCAGCTTTGTGACGTAAGCGGCCTTAAAATGCGCACTCCGAAGGATGCAGACCCTGAAATGAGACACAGCCTATGGGAAATTACTCGCTTTTGGAGCCAACCCCCAGTGGTTGCGGCGTGAATTACAAGTTTTGACACTTCCGCATGGGCTTCCACTTTGAGCCCCGAAGGTTGCCGCTTGGATAAAACATACAAAGTAAACACACTTCATAACCAGACCAATGTGATTATACCGTGTATTTATTATGAAACACACACAACTGCAAAATAAATATAAAAAAATGAAGGCAGTATTATCATTTTTGCAAACTATTTTGCCTTATATATTTTGTCATATTCTGCAATTAAAAACAATTGTTCACTGCTTATTAATTTGTATAAATCTTTATAAAATGGTACATTCTATACAGCATGCTTGCAATATACATCACAATTAGAAATATTGAAATGTACAAAACTTTAAAAGAATGATTATTTTTAATACATCAACAGTGATTATTTTAGGCTTTTTTTATACCAGTTCTGCAGTTACAGTTCATGGAGATAGAATCATACTGAATAGTTATGAATGTGTATGTTCCACTGTTCAGTAGGTGTCTGGGTCAGATAACACTACGAAATGCCAGTTGGCAACCATATATAGTATAGGGGCAAGTTTAAGGCTGAGATAAGGTAGCGTTTATTAATTGATTAATTTCTGGTCTTCCTTGTTTGCTGCAACACTCTAACATCTGAGTAGACAACTTCATCTTCACGGACATCTGGGGAAAAAAAGACAAGCAAAATGTTTTGTAATCATCCATTACAATCATCAGTGACATTTATGCCAATTAATATTTTTAAATGAGAAAACCCTGACAATTCTGCAAACCATGAAAGTTGTGCCACTTCAAGTAACTTATTTCACACATCTTTACCAACATCAGCTCTTCCTGAATGAAGAGTGCAGTCTGCATAATTAAAATAAATCCATCTGAATCATAACGTCAGGTTTGACACAGTCTGTGAGGCAGGATTACACCTTTCTCTACACATTTCTAAACGTGTATAGCGCAATTTTGTCCTAGCGTAAACGGTGATGTCACTGGGTTGCTTGGTATTGAAGACTGACGGTAGCTGGCGTTAGTTAGGGGTAACAGTGACAGCTAAAAGTCACACGAGGGAAGTCATGTTGGTATTGCTACTGGATGAGTGATTTAAAAGTCAACAACCAGGTAAATAATGTCCACTTTCATGTTTAGTCTATTAAGTTGTGATGAAATGAGAGAACCCCTGTCAGCCATAATGCTAGCATTCGTTTAACTTGCGCTGCAGCTGAATTCTCGCGAGATTTGTGAGTTCACGAAATCGCAACCCACCTGGCTATTCAGGTTAAGTGTTTGTAGCCGCCATTATATAAACAGAGATGGAGAGGATTTGTATTGAGGCACACTGCTGACTGACGTACCAACAACTAGGTCGGGGGTCACACCGTGTCTGGCTTTCCCTCTTTCAAGACGGGATGTACAGGCAGTCGGATTAAATCAGCTGTTAGCATCTAGCAACAGAGCCCCGGTAAGTAAACATGCTAATGGCGCACTCTGCTGTCAGCCGTAGAAAGATCATACACCCCAATCAGCACTGTCTTTAAGAAGAATATTATGTCTGTTCAACAGCCAGCCAGCTTAATTGTAATATAACAGGTGCAACATTGCTGTTTAATACTATCAGCTAGCAAAATGGGAAAGGTGTAAACAGAATTGGTATTATTTTAAGCCTGCTATACTGACATTGTTAAACGTTATTCGTTATTTTGTAAATGGATAATTCATATTTTAAATGACACTAACTACACTCAGTAATTCATTTTACAAATGCTGTTAAGTATGTGTAAAATCGTGTTATCATGGCACAACTTTAACGATTTGCATTATATTGCAATAAATATATTAGTTTCAGTTGTTGGAATACATAGGAACTGAGAAAATTTTTCTCACCTTCATTTACAGTCACAAGATTTCTCTTTTTACAACGATAGATGCCGAAAGAAGCGGCTACAATGAGAAGCAGTGTGACAGTAGTTGCTATCACAGCCACAGTGACAGGATGCAGGCAATAAATAACACCTAGAAGTGAAACACAGCAAACGTAGAGTAGATATTTAAATAGCATAGATACTGTTTTCTATAGGGTTCCAATCACTGCATTTTAAACATATTCTGTACTTGCTCAATTGTCTTTTAAAGCCAGCACCATGTAAAAAAAAAAAAAAAAATGCGTACCTGCACAGCTTGAAAGGTGGATGACTGTTCGTTCTCGGCTGACGTTGTTTTCAACATCACACGTTAAGCTTCCTGTCAGTTGTCCATGTAAGCTGATGGTAACCTTGGGCGAGCTGTTTCCTTCTGTGCCTCCGGCTCTAATCGGTATCACTAAATTATTGTCCACATAGAAAGAGAACTTGGCTTCATCTCCCTCAGAGAAGCAGCTGACTTTCATCACTTCTGGTGACGAACACGTCTGAGATACAGCTGGTTTGGACACAGGAGCTGGAAGAGAAAAACATCACAGATACAAGCAGCCCCAAATTCAGCATGACATTTGTATAAAAGCATCAAAGAAATGTACATAAAGTGCATATTCATTGTTAAACAGCAGTATGACTTGAATAGAAAGATACTGCTCATAAAATATTCAAATATTTATAAACTCATACAGAGACGTTCCAAAATAACTGCAAGTTGCAAATTTTGCTTTTTTAATCCTAATGTAAATTATAAAAATGAAAATTGTGCTGGACCTCACATCATAAGTAGTTTTGATAGATGAAGCCATTTTCTTGTCATTTTTGTAAGATTCCCCTTCCATTAGTAAACAGTGTTGCAGCAGGGTGTACATGAACATTACTATTTATTGTATTTAAAGAAAATGTGACATTTTTAGTCATACCTAGTATTTCAACAAGCTTCTTCATTGTTTGTAAATGTCGACCATCAGGAGTATGTATATCCAGCCGGTACTCTCCAGAGTCGTTCTTTGTTGCGTTCTTCAGCACAAATGTTCCGTTTGGGAAGTATGCATAGCGATTCAGAGAGTTTTCTTGCTTTTCTTTTAACACATTATTTTCTAACTTTAAAATGACAGTCTTATTCTTTCTCAAAGCTAATTTTCCAGCTGCATCAGTGGGCAGGTAAAAACACAATGGTTGCCCCAGTGCTCCAAAACACTGCTGTGCTTCAGAGAAATTACATCCAGCAACTCCTGGAACAAAAAACAGAATGCATATCAAAACTAGAAACTGGAAACAGGCTCGTTCAGAATATAGTAAATAATGTTAACTTGATCATTTCCACTTCAAGGAAAATATAGTAATTCACAGAGCCATACATTTACCCTATTTTATTAACGGTACACTACCTACTTCGAGGCTGTAATAATCCTCTAGCTGTATTATTTCTGGTGTACAACTGTCTAAAAATGTCAAATAACAGCTACATTTAATTTCCACATCAGTACACGTTAAATGATTGAGTGTCAGTAAAATACATTCAAACTTATTGTCCAGATAACATATTAAAAAGTTCAGCAATTTTCTAACAAACTGAGTAACTGTGCTATATCTGTTTTGAATAACTAAA
Organism: Parambassis ranga; assembly: GCF_900634625.1. Lineage (NCBI taxonomy): Eukaryota > Metazoa > Chordata > Actinopteri > Ambassidae > Parambassis > Parambassis ranga. Next base: position 6,590,746 of record NC_041034.1, on the reverse strand, counting down.
ATGTGATTTATTATTGAGTAAAACATTTTTATGCCAGAAAGTAAACTTTTGTACAACTACACCATTTGTAATAAGTGAACTGTACCTTTTGCCAGAGCTGTAGCTGCCAGTGCTCCGATGATCATGTAGATTAAAGTCATTTTCTGTTTTGACAAAACCAAATAATCAACAAAAGTACAATAAAAACACGAATACTAACCAAGATTCGACAGCCTACCAGAAGGGATGGAATCATCATCAGAGTGAACATGGCAACAAGTGTACAGATCATCTTTGTTTAAAAAAATAGAAGCACAAATATAATACATTTAATCAAATATATCAAAAAATGGAGACTAAGTGTTGAGCATAATGCCAGCATTCATACATGATATATTATTAGAATATTATTATTAGAATATATTTGGTTGTATATACAATTATGTTGGATGATTTGGCAAAGTTTTTGTTATTCTTTGTAATTAATCACACGTAAGTTTTAGTCTAATAAGTCTTTTAATTGTTGTTCATTAGTATTGTTAGTAGCATTTCTCACCTGCAGCAGGAGGTCCGCTCTAATGTGGCAGATTTACTGACTGAATTTTTTGACAGTGTGGCGTGCAGAGAATTGAGGAGGCGGGTTTTACCCCTAGCACCTCATCTTATTTTTACTCAGTGGTTTATGTGTGTTTTATTGACAGTGTGGCAGTGTAGTTTCCTCTCATAGCACAGTGCTTACAGCTTGCCCACAGTGGAGTATTGCAGACCTTTGTTCTCAGACCAACTCAGTCAGAAGATAACCATACAGAAAATGTATTAATATTTTATTCACATGATATGCTGCATAATGGATAGTATTTTTGAAAAACAAAGTCTTCAAAAGATGAGATCAAAACATTAGTCAAAGCATTGCATATCTAAATCTTTAATATATAATTGCTTTTTTTTATAATTTTTATTTTCAAGCACTTTGGTTAGAAGACTTTGTTAGGAGACGTTAAAAGTAGTCTAAGTGACCTTAGATGTGAAAAACTAATGTGTGGTGTGTTTAAAAAAAAAAACTGATGCCAACCACAACTTTTTCCATTCTCTGACTGTGTGTATATCATCAGCTGCAAAGACAGACACGGGTCCAGTAGATTAACAGGAAGCAGGTGGTTCAAACACCTCTTAGTTTGGTTGAAGGCGTGTGAAAAACATAATGCACACATGCATTTAAAGTTACTGTTTAGCTTTGGGCTTAAGTAGAAGCTAATTGTGCTTTTTACCAGCAAAATCCTCTTAACACTAGCTACCATTCAGTAATACTGGCTACTTAATTTAACAGATAGCAGATAGCTAATGTTTTGTTTTGCATTGCATTAGCAAGTTGCTGCAGTTCCTAACCAGTTGCAACAATCTGGACACTTCAACCCACTGTAACAAAGGCTGTACACTGATGTCTTATGTCTAATAGCTTTAATGTGATTGTTATGTGTGAGTACTTTTGGCTCCATCGTGTGGTCGATCTCAAACCTTGCACCTCCTCCACTATAAAAAAAAAAACTGCAAGATAATTGTGCAGCCTTTTTTACTCATTAATACCCTTTGTTAAACACTAAAGTGAAATACATACAAATGTGAAAATACAGTAAACAAAGTAAAAGATAACAAATGTGAGTTAATAAAAAAATCTTCTTTTTGCCACAACTTCAATAATCCCACAAACACACTTGAACATATGATAATAATTTTCAGAAGAAAATTGATTTGGTGACATGTTGGCGAGCAAAAGAAAAAATAGTCCAACAGGTTTTGTCCAAGTGACACATAAGAGCTTCTCAATACTTAGAAAACAGAATTGTGTGTAATGTGTTTTATGTTTTTTTTCTCACTCTAACATCAGTGTAGATAACTTCATCTTCTGCGTTACCTGGAAAAAACACAACTATCAAAAGAGTGTATAGCAGAATACATCGTGTTTCTTTTTAAAAAACCTCAGTTTACTCACCGTCATTTATAGCAGTGGGTCTTGTTTTTTTATGTTCTTATTAAAAGAGCCAAGGCCACAAGAAGAAAGAAAGTGACAGCGCTTGCTGTTAACGGTCCTCACCCTTCCTCTCTGTTCCTCAGTTACTCCTTGGGCCTAAAGAGTGACAGACCTGCTTCACAAAACATGATGAACTACTAACATGGTGAGTCATTTCTAGCACTGATAATGAAGTGATGTAAGGGCATCCTGTCAGCGCCTAAAGTGAAGCACAAAAGCTACTTTTAAAGCAACTAATCAATTCAATCCCACAAAATCTTTGTTGGGATCATTAGTATACTTTGCCTGACTGTACTGACCATCATGCTAAGACAGGTACTGTAAGGTGGATAAATAAATACCAACTCATGTCTTAGCTTATCATTTTTGTGTTCGACTTAATTCAAATGGCCTGGCAACCTGTCCAGGGTCTACCCTCTCACCCGAGAGAGAAGCAGCTGACTGTCATCACTTCTGGTGACAAACACGTCTGAGATACAGCTGGTTTGGACACAGGAGCTGGAAGAGAAAACACATCACAGATAAAAGCAGCCACAAATTCAGTATGACATTTGTATAAAAGCATCAAAGAAATGTACATAAAATGCATATTCATTGTTAAACAGCAGTATGACTTGAATAGAAAGATACTGCTCATAAAATATTCAAATATTTATAAACTCATACAGAGACGTTCCAAAATAACTGCTGGTTGCAAATTTAGCTTTTTTAATCCTAATGTAAATGATTAAAAATGAAAATTGTGCGGGACCTCACATCATAAGTAGTTTTGATAGATAATGCAATGATAATCTTGTCATTTTTGTAAGATTCCCCCTCTGTTAGTGAAGAGTGTTGCGGGGGGGGGGGTCCATGAACATTACTATTTATTGTATTTAAAGAAAATGAGACGTTTTAGTCATACCTAGTATTTCAACAAGCTTCTTGATTGTTTTTAAATTTATACCATCAGTAGATCTATATATATCCATCTGGTACTCTCCAGAGTCGCTCTTTGTTGCGTTCTTCAGAACAAATGTTCCGTTTGTGAAGTATATAGAGTGATTCAGAGAGTTTTCTTGCTTTGCTTTTAACACATTATTTTCTAACTTTAAAATGACACTCAGACTCTTTCTCAAAGCTAATTTTCTAGATGCATCAGCGGGCAGGTAAAAACACAATGGTTTCCCCAGTGCTCCAAAACACTGCTGTGCTTCAGAGAAATTACATCCAGCAACTCCTGGAACAAAAAACAGAATGCATATCAAAACTAGAAACTGGAAACAGGCTCGTTCAAAATATAGTAAATAATGTTGTACTTGATCATGTGATCATCATTTGATCAAGGAAAACATAGTAATTTACAAAGCCATACATTTACCTTAATTTATTAACAGTACACTACCTGCTTCTAGGCTGTAATTATCATGTAGTAACAACTTTATGCCTTTCTCATTTAATTTCCACATCAGTACATGTTAAGTGATTGAGTGTCAGTATAATTCATTTCGCCTTATTGTCCAGATAACATGTTAAAAAGTTCTATTTTGAATAACTAAAATTTGATTTAATGAGAAAAACATTTTTATGCCATAAAGTAAACTTTTGTACAACTACACCATTTGTAATGAGTGAACTGTACCTTTTCCCAGAGCTGTAGCTGCCAGTGCTCCGATGATCATGTAGATTAAAGTCATTTTCTGTTATGACAAAACCAAATAATCAACAAAAGTACAATGTAAACACCAAGATTAGATGGCCTACCAGAAGGGATGGAATCATCATCAGAGTGGACATGGCAACAAGGTCGTCTTTGTTTAAAAAATAGAAGCACAAATATAATACATTTAATCAGATATATCAATAAATAGAGTCTAAAGGTTGAGCGTAATACCAGCATTCATATATGATATGTTATTCTATTATTATTCTATATTATTATTATTAGTATATATCTGGTTATATATGCAATTATGTTGGATGATTTAGCAAAGTTTTTTAGTTATCTTTGTAATTAATCACAGTTACCTTTTTAGCATGTGGTTTATATAGTCGTTAAATCTAATAAGTCGTATTGTTAATTGTTGTTTATTAGTATTGTTAGTAGCATTTCTCACCTTCAGCAGGAGGTCCACTCTAATGTGACAGATTTACTGACTGCAGAATATTTAACTGAGAAGAATGCAGAGAATTGAGGAGGCGGTTTTTACCCCTAGCACCTCATCTTATTTTTACTCACGCATTTTAAACAAGACAGCATGGAGTTTGGTACAGATGTTTCATACACAAATCATTAACATAAACATGACACATTAAGAATACCTTATCAGTCCCACAATGGGGAAATTGCGTTGATTGCATTGCATGAATGTTAATATATGTTGAACGCAAGACGTAACAGATTTTAAAGATGGAAAAATGAATCATAATGTGTAGTTAATAAACTAGCAGTGTTTTATTTGAATTAAACAAATGTAGACTTTTGTAATGAATTAAATTACCACACCGTGTATACATGTTATATTCTCCTAAAATGATCATGCATTTGTACAGTTTGCAGCTGGAAGTTATGTCTAACAGCTTTACCTGTGAGTACTTTTGGCTCCATCGTGTGGTCGACCTCAACCTTGCACCTCCTCCACTGTAAAACAAACAAAAAAAAACTGCTAGACAATTGTGCAGCCTCCATTTTTTTTTTACTCGTTAATACCCTTTGTTAAAGACCAAAGTGAAATACATACAAATGTCAACAGTACACTAAGTAACACAAATCAAATGTGAGTAAAAATCATCATTTTGCCACAATTTACATAATCCCATAAACACACTTGAACATATAATCTTTTCAGAAGAAAATTGATTTACTGACATGTTATGTGACGTAGTCCAACAGGTATAGTATCCAAGTGACACAATAAGAGCTTCTTAATACTTAAAAAACAAATTAATATATTATATATAATATTTTTAGAATTGTGTGTAATAATTGTGGCTGTTAGTGAATACTGGCATATATTGTAGTCTGGTGTCCAATGGAAAGATGTGAGGCTTGTTGTATGCAAGAGAATCCTCCTTTGGGGAAACACAACCGTATATATGACCGCAAGAGAGGTGCACACGGGAAAAAAAAGTATTTAGATACAGAGATGGGACTTGCCACATCACAGCATTGATATTAGTGTCTGGTAATGTAAAACAATTTGTTGTTGTTTTCATACAGCAATAGAAGTAAAGCAGCTAAACTGCTTCAGAAGGAGTCAGTAGATGGAGATGGTTTGTGCCACAGTGTGTTAAAATGAATGATGTGAGAGTGAGCAATTGTTCCTGGGAGTCATGCACAAGGTTAATGGTCCTCACCCTTCCTCTCTGTTCCTCAGTTACTCCTTGAGCCTAAAGAGTGACAGACCTGCTTCTCCACAAAACATGATGAACTAACTACTAACATGGTGAGTTATTTCTAGCACTGATAATGAAGTGACGTCCTGTCAGTCCATCCTGTCAGTGCCTAAAGTGTCAGAAGTTGATGCAGAAAAGCAACTTTTGATGCAACTGATCATTTTAATCCCACAAAATCTTTGTTGGGATCATTAGTATACTTTGCTTGACTGTACTGACCATCATGCTAAGACAGGTACTGTAAGGTGGATAAATAAATACCAACCCATATCTAAGTTGATCATTAGTGCGTTTGACTTGACTTGACTTTGTTTAAAATGAACTGGCAACCTATCCAGGGCAGCCAGCAGGGCAATGATACAGGGCATTCCAGCTATCTACAGGCAAGATAGCTGGAATAGGTTGGACAGGTGCTATCTTGCCTGTAGATAGCTGGAATAGGTTTTTTTTTTAAGAAACCTTTATTAGTCCCACAATGGGGAAATTGCTTAAGGCAGCCCAGCAAAGAGCACCATACACCAGTGAGTACACTATGCGTGTAAAATGCCTTGCCCAAGGACACACAACAGTGACTAGGGAGGAGTTGGGATTGAACCACCAACCTTCCGGTTACCACTGAGCCACTGCTGCCCAGGTTCCAGCCCCCCATGACCCAGTATTATGAAACAAAGCAGGTTCAAAAGATGGATAGGCTTAAAATGTACATTGAAAATTCATCTACTTTATTGATATGCAGCATTCCCGAATTTACAGTGCCTGTGACCTACAATTTATTGATTTATTGATCAAAACATTGATCAAAACACAGAATGAGGTATAGGCTACTTGATGATTTACCTTCTTGCCTGTTATCTAGTAAACTGTGATGGCCTTTGGCTCCATCACATGGTCAGTAATGATCACTGCAGTAGTTTACATGATAAAACATAGAACGTAATCACAAGGACCTCATAACCAGACCAATATGATTATACTGTGTATTTATTATGAAACACATACAACTGCAAAAAAAAACTAAAAAAAATGAAGGCAGTGTTAACAATTTTGCAAACTATTGCCTTACTATGATTATGTTTGATGCATCAACTGTGATTAATTGATTGGTTTTTATACCAGTTCTGCAGTTACAGTTCACAGAGATAGAATCATACAGAATAGTTATATGTTTGTTCCACTGTTTTTTTTTTAACCTTTGACATCATGCTAAACATGCCCTGGTTTCACAAGTGGTTTTATTTACCACTGACTATGTACAAAGTACCGGTACATAGACTTCTTCCTGTGCTTTTATGCTCAGCCTGCAAAATTTGCAGGCTACAGGTTGGTGTCTGGTCTTCCTGTTTGTGTGTGTGTGGTCATATGTAACAAGGGTCAGATAACACTACGAAATGCTGGTTGGCAAGCATATATTAGGGGGCAAGTTTAGACAAGTTTAAGGCAGAGATAAGGTAGCATTTTTTAATTGATTAATTTCTTGTCTTCCTTTTCTGCTGCACCACTCTAACATCTGAGTAGACAATTTCATCTGCATGGACATCTGGGAAAAAAAAGACAAGCAAAATGTTTTTTAAAAGAATGACAAAACAAAACCCTGATAATTCTGCCAACCATGAGAGTTGTGCCTCTTTGAGTAATATATTTACACATCTTTACCAACATTAACTTTGAGGCAGGATTAGAATTTTGTTTTTTTGTTTTTTTTTACATTTCCAAACGTATATAGCGCCATCTATCGCTCTGGCGCCATCTTGTCCTAGCGTAAACGGTGACGTCACTGGTTGCTTGGTATTGAAGACAGACGGTAGCTGGCGTTAGGGGTAACAGTGACAGCTAAAAGTCACACGAGGGTAGTCACGTCTGTATTGCTACTGGATCTGGATAAGTGATTTTAAAGTCAACAACCAGGTAAATAATGTCTACTCTCATGTTTTGTCTATTAAGTGGTGATGAAACGAGAGAACCCCTGTCAGCCATAATGCTAGCATTCGTTTAGATGCGCTGCAGCTGAATTCTCGCGAGATTTGTGAGTTCACGAAATCGCAACCCACCTGGCTATTCAGGTTAAGTGTTTGTAGCCGCCATTATATAAACAGAGATGGAGAGGATTTGTATTGAGGCACACTGCTGACTGACGTACCAACAACTAGGTCGGGGGTCACACCGTGTCTGGCTTTCCCTCTTTCAAGACGGGATGTACAGGCAGTCGGATTAAATCAGCTGTTAGCATCTAGCAACAGTGCCCCGGTAAGTAAACATGCTAATGGCGCACTCTGCTGTCAGCCGCAGGAAGATCATACACCCCAATCAGCACTGTCTTTAAGAAGAATATTATGTCTGTTCAACAGCCAGCCAGCTTAATTGTAATATAACAGGTGCAACACTGCTGTTTAATACTATCAGCTAGCAAAATGGCACCTTATAAATTGAGAAATGTGTAAACAGAATTGGTATTATTTTAAGCCTGCTATACTGACATTGTTAAACGTTATTCGTTATTTTGTTGATGGATAATTCTTATTTTAAATTTTGCTAACTACACTCAGTAATTAATTTTACAAATGCTGTTAAGTATGTTTAAAATCTGTCAGTGTTATTTAAAGTGGCACAACTTTAATGCTTTGGCATATTATATGCATTATATGTCAATAAATATATTAGTTTCAGTTGTTGGAAGACACAGGAACTGAGAACATTTTTCTCACCTTCATTCGCAGTCACAAGATGTCTCTTTTTACAACAATAGATGCCGAAAGAAGCGGCTACAATGAGAAGCAGTGTGACAGTAGTTGCTATCACAGCCACAGTGACAAGATGCAGGCAATAAATAACATCTAGAAGTGAAACACAGCAAACCAAATTAGATATTGAAATAACTCAATCACTGCAGATTATATTCTGTACTTGCTCAATTGTCTTTTAAAGCCAGCACCATGTAAAAAAAAAAACAAAAATGCATACCTGCACAGCTTGAAAGGTGGATGACTGTTCGTTCTCGGCTGACCTTGTTTTCAACATCACACGTTAAGCTTCCTGTCAGTTGTCCATGTAAGCTGATGGTAACCTTGGGCGAGCTGTTTCCTTCTGTGCCTCCGGCTCTAATCGGTATCACTAAATTATTGTCCACATAGAAAGAGAACTTGGCTTCATCTCCCTCAGAGAAGCAGCTGACTGTCATCACTTCTGGTGACAAACACGTCTGAGATACAGCTGGTTTGGACACAGGAGCTGGAAGAGAAAACACATCACAGATACAAGCAGCCCCAAATTCAGCATGACATTTGTATAAAAGCATCAAAGAAATGTACATAAAGTGCATATTCATTGTTAAACAGCAGTATGACTTGAATAGAAAGATACTGCTCATAAAATATTTGAATATTTATAAACTCAAACAGAGACGTTCCAAAATAACTGCTGGTTGCAAATTGTGCTTTTTTAATCCTAATGTAAATTATAAAAATAATATTTGTGCGGGACCTCACATCATAAGTAGTTTTGATAGATGAAGCCATTTTCTTGTCATTTTTGTAAGATTCCATTTCTATTAGTAAACGGTGTTGCAGCATGCTATTTATTGTATTTTAAAAAATGAGACATTTTTAGTCATACCTAGTATTTTAACAAGCTTCTTAATTGTTTGTAAATGTCGACCATCAGTAGTATATATTTCCAGCCAGTACTCTCCAGAGTCGCTCTTTGTTGCGTTCTTCGGCACAAATGTTCCGTTTGGGAAGTACCGGTATGTAGCATGATTCAGAGAGTTGTCTTGCTTTTCTTTTAACACATTATTTTCTAACTTTAAAATGACAGTCTTATTCTTTGTCAAAGCTAATTTTCCAGATGCATCTGTGGGCAGGTAAAAACACAATGGTTTCCCCAGTGCTCCAAAACACTGCTGTGCTTCAGAGAAATTACATCCAGCAACTCCTGGAACAAAAAACAGAATGCGTATCAAAACTAGAAACTGGAAATGGGCTCGTTCACAATATAGTAAATAATGTTAACTTGATCATGTGATCATCATTTGATCAAGGAAAACATAGTAATTTACAAAGCCATACATTTACCTTAATTTATTAACAGTACACTACCTGCTTCTAGGCTGTAATTATCATGTAGTAACAGTACATGTTAAGTGATTGTCAGTATAATTCATTTCGCTTTATTGTCCAGATAACATGTTAAAAAGTTCTGTGATATATTTATTTTGAATAACTAAAATGTGATTAAATGAGTAAAACATTTTTATGCCATAAAGTAAACTTTTGTACAACTACACCATTTGTAATAAGTGAACTGTACCTTTTCCCAGAGCTGTAGCTGCCAGTGCTCCGATGATCATGTAGATTAAAGTCATTTTCTGTTATGACAAAACCAAATAATCAACATAAGTACAATGTAAACACCAAGATTAGATGGCCTACCAGAAGGGATGGAATCATCATCAGAGTGAACATGGCAACAAGTGTACAGATCGTCTTTGTTTAAAAAAATAGAAGCACAAATATAATACATTTAATCAAATGTGTCAAAAAATAGAGACTAAATGTTGAGCGTAATACCAGCATTTATATAGTCGTTAAATCTAATAAGTCGTAACTTTTAATTGTTGTTCATTAGTATTGTTAGTAGCATTTCTCACCTGCAGCAGGAGGTCCGCTCTAATGTGGCTTATTTACTGACTGCAGAATATTTAACTGACAGTGTGGTGTGCAGAGAATTGAGGAGGCGGGTTTTACCCCTAGCACCTCATCTTATTTTTACTCACTCATTTTAAACAAGACAGCATTCAGTTTGGTACAGATGTTTCATACACAAATCATTAACATAAACATGACACATTAAGAATACCTTTATTAGTCCCACAATGGGGAAATTGCGTTGATTGCATTGCGTCAATGTGAATATATGTTGAACACGGGGCATAACAGATTTTAAAGAGGGAAAAATGAATCATAATGTGTAGTTAATAAACGAGCAGTGTTTTGTATATTTATTTGAATTAAACAAATGTAGATATTTGTAAGGAATGAAATTATCACACCGTGTATACATCTTATATTCTCCTAAAATGATCATGCAGTTGTACAGTTTGCAGCTCAGTGGTTTATGTGGGTTTTGTTAACAGTGTGACAGTGTAGTGTCCTCCCATAGCACAGTGCTTACAGCTTGCCCACAGTGGATCATTGTAGACCTTACAGACCTTTATTCAGACAAACTCAGATAATGTTTTTATTTTTATCACATGATATGCTGCATATAAGATAGTATTTTTGAAAAAAAGTCTTCAAAAGATGAGATCAAAACATTAGTCAAAGCATTGCATTTTTAAATTCATAATATATAATTGCCCATTCATTTATATTTTTATTTCTGAGTACTATAGGTAGAAAAGTTTGTTAGGAGATGTTGAAAGAAGTCTAAAGTGACCTTAGATGTGAAAAACTAATGTGTGATGTGTTTAAAAAAAAAAAAACTGATGCCAACCACAACTTTTTCCATTCTCTGTTCTACTTCAGCCACAGAAACTGACTAGTGTGTATATATTTTCAGCTGCAAATACAGACACGGGTCCAGTAGATTAACAGGAAGCAGTGTGGTTAAAACACCTCTTAGTTTGGTTGAAGCTGTGTGAAAAACATAATGCACACATGCATTTAAAGTTACTGTTTAGCTTTGGGCTTAAGTAGAAGCTAATTGTGCTTTTTGTCAATAAAATCCTCTTAACACTAGCTACCATTCAGTATCACTTGCTACTTTATCCTGTTTATCTGCTACTGTTTGCATTGTGTTGGCAAGTTGCTGCAGTTCCAAACCAGTTGCAACAATCTGGACACTTCAGCCCACTGTAACAAAGGCTGTACACTGATGTCTTATGTCTATTAGCTGTAATGTAATTGTTACATGTCAGTACTTTTGGCTCCATCATGTGGTCGACCTCAAGCTTGCACCTCCTCCACTATTAAAAAAAAAAAAAGTCTTCAAGACCTCTGTGTGTGCTGCATTGGAAGGGCTGTGTGTATACGTATGTATTATCATGCTACGAGCCCGTATGCATCCACCTCTCTGGACATTACCAGTTTATTATTAGAACAAGGTGTACTTGATGATTTACCTTCTTGTCTGTTATCTGGTAAACTGTGATGGCCTTTGGCTCCATCACATGGTCAGTAATGATAACTGCAGTAGTTTACATGATAAAACATAGAAAGTAAATACACTTAATAACCAGACCAATACGATTATACTGTGTATTTATTATGAAACACACACAACTGCAAAATAAATCTAAAAAAATTAACATTTTTGCAAACTCAATTGCCATATATATTTTGTCATTTTCTGCAATTTCAATTGTTCACTGCTTATTTATATAGCATGCTTGCAACATCTGTTGTCATATCTAAAATTTCTACAGAATGATTATGTTTAATGCATCAACAGTGATTATTTTAAGCTTTGGTTTCTATACCAATTCTGCAGTTACAGTTCATGGAGATAGAATCATGCATAATACTGTATTTTCCGGACTATAGGTCATCATTAATTTCTTGTCTTCCTTGTATGCTGCACGCTGATTTAACGTCACTGCTGACACAAAAAAAACACAGCAAAAGGCAGGGAGGTTTGTTGTGGAGGTGAAAAGCTGCTCTGTATGTACATGTGCTGATGGAGTAAACAGAGTTTTCAGTAACTGCTCTGTAACCCAGCCTGATATATGTAGAGAGGATTCTAACCATCAGATAAACAGGCAGATTACTATGTGAGTTTGTCAATCTCACGAGTGTGGAACACTGTTTCAGGCAGGGCTACGCTACTCTTCTGAACCGCTCCTGGTGTAAATTGATGTTGTGAGAAACACCTGAGTGTTAGGGCTGTAAAACGCTACATTACGCTTTCGCGTGCTGTGTATATCCGGGGAGGTGACAATTTCATCTTCAGGGACATCTGAAAAAAAGTAAAATGTTTTGTAAACATGTAGTCCATTAAAATGATCAATTAAAATATATATCTATATATATATATATATCTATATCTATATATCTATATATATCTATATATATATATCTATCTATATCTATATGTATATAGATAGATATATAGATATATATCTATATATCTATATATCTATAGATATATAGATATAGATAGATATATATATATCTATCTATATATATAGATATAGATAATGAACAAAACCCTAATAATTTTGCAAACAATGAAGGTTGTGCCTCTTTGATTAACATCTTTAACAACAATAACTCTCTCCCTAATAAAGTGCAGTTTGCATAATTTAAGGGAGGGTGTGGAATTTTTTACAGGTAAAATATGTGCCGTGGCTCAACAAAGATTGAGAAACATTTTGTTAGTCTTATTCAAAGTGGCACAACTTTAATGCTGCGCAGGTTTCAGCTGATGAAAGACACAGGAACTGAGAATATTTTTCTCACCTTCATTCACAGTCACAAGATTTGTCTTTTTACAACGATCGATGTCGATACAAGCAGCTACAATGACAAGCAGTGTGACAGTAGTTGCTATCACAGCCACAGTGACAAGTCGCAGGTAATAAATAGCATCTAGAAGTGAAACACAGCAAACCAAATTAGGTACTTAAATAACATAGAGACTGTATATTTTTTTATAGGGTTCCAATCACTGCAGACATATTCTGTACTTGCTCAATTGTCTTTAAAAGCCAGCACCATGTAAAAAAAAAAAAAATGCATACCTGCACAGCTTGAAAGGTGGATGACTGTTCGTTCTCGGCTGACCTTGTTTTCAACATCACACATTAAGCTTCCTGTCAGTTGTCCATGTAAGCTGATGGTAACGTTGGGCGAGCTGTTTCCTTCTGTGCCTCCGGCTCTAATCGGTATCACTAAATTATTGTCCACATAGAAAGAGAACTTGGCTTCATCTCCCTCAGAGAAGCAGCTGACTGTCATCACTTCTGGTGACGAACACGTCTGAGATACAGCTGGTTTGGACACAGGAGCTGGAAGAGAAAACACATCACAGATACAAGCAGCCCCAAATTCAAAGCATTAAAGAAATGTACATAAAATGCATGTTATGTATATATATCATTGTTAAACAGCAGGTTGACTTGAATAGAAATATACTGCTCATAAAATATTTGAATATTTATAAACTCGGAGACGTTCCAAAATAGTAATATTAATAGTAGCAAGTTGCAAATTTTGCTGTTTTAATCCTAATGTAAAGTATAAAAATAATATTTGTGCGGGACCTCACATCATAAGTAGTTTTGATAGATGAAGCTATTTTCTTGTCATTTTTGTAAGATTCCCCTGAATCTTACAAAAATGACATGAACATTGCTATTTATTGTATTTAAAGAAAATGTGACATTTTTAGTCATACCTAGTATTTCAACAAGCTTCTTCATTGTTTGTAAATGTCGACCATCAGTAGATCTATATATATCCATCTGGTACTCTCCAGAGTCGTTCTTTGTTGCGTTCTTCAGCACAAATGTTCCGTTTGGGAAGTATATAGAGTGATTCAGAGATTTTTCTTGATTTTCTTTTAACACATTATTTTCTAACTTTAAAATGACAGTCTGATTCTTTCTCAAAGCTAATTTTCCAGATGCATCTGTGGGCAGGTAAAAACACAATGGTTTCCCCAGTGCTCCAAAACACTGCTGTGCTTCAGAGAAATTACATCCAGCAACTCCTGGAACAAAAAACAGAATGCATATCAAAACTAGAAACTGGAAACAGGCTTGTTCAAAATATAGTAAATAATGTTGTACTTGATCATGTGATCATCATTTGATCAAGGAAAACATAGTAATTTACAAAGCCATACATTTACCTTAATTTATTAACAGTACACTACCTGCTTCTAGGCTGTAATTATCATGTAGTAACAGTACATGTTCAGTGATTAAGTGTCAGTATAATTCATTTCGCTTTATTGTCCAGATAACATGTTAAAAAGTTCTGTGCTATATCTATTTTGAATAACTAAAATGTGATTAAATGAGTAAAACATTTTTATGCCGTAAAGTAAACTTTTGTACAACTACACCATTTGTAATAAGTGAACTGTACCTTTTCCCAGAGCTGTAGCTGCCAGTGCTCCGATGATCATGTAGATTAAAGTCATTTTCTGTTGTGACAAAACCAAATAATCAACATAAGTACAATGTATACACAAAAGATTAGATGGCCTACCAGAAGGGATGGAATCATCATAAGAGTGGACATGGCAACAAGTGTACAGATCGTCTTTGTTTAAAAAAATAGAAGCACAAATATAATACATTTAATCAAATATATCAAAAAATAGAGACTAAATGTTGAGCATAATACCAGCATTTATATAGTCGTTAAATCTAATAAGTCGTAACTTTTAATTGTTGTTCATTAGTATTGTTAGTAGCATTTCTCACCTGCAGCAGGAGGTCCGCTCTAATGTGGCTTATTTACTGACTGCAGAATATTTAACTGACAGTGTGGTGTGCAGAGAATTGAGGAGGCGGGTTTTACCCCTAGCACCTCATCTTATTTTTACTCACTCATTTTAAACAAGACAGCATGGAGTTTGGTACAGATGTTTCATACACAAATCATTAACATAAACATGACACATTAAGAATACCTTTATTAGTCCCACAATGGGGAAATTGCTTTGATTGCATTGCATGAATGTTAATATATGTTGAACACGGGGCATAACAGATTTTAAAGAGGGAAAAATTAATCATAATGTGTAGTTAATAAACGAGCAGTGTTTTGTATATTTATTTGAATTAAACAAATGTAGATATTTGTAAGGAATGAAATTATCACACCGTGTATACATCTTATATTCTCCTAAAATGATCATGCAGTTGTACAGTTTGCAGCTCAGTGGTTTATGTGGGTTTTGTTGACGGTGTGACAGTGTAGTGTCCTCTCATAGCACAGTGCTTACAGCTTGCCCACAGTGGATCATTGTAGACCTTACAGACCTTTATTCAGACAAACTCAGATAATGTTTTTATTTTTATCACATGATATGCTGCATATAAGATAGTATTTTTGAAAAAAAGTCTTCAAAAGATGAGATCAAAACATTAGTCAAAGCATTGCATTTTTAAATTCATAATATATAATTGCCCATTCATTTATATTTTTATTTCTGAGTACTATAGGTAGAAAAGTTTGTTAGGAGATGTTGAAAGAAGTCTAAAGTGACCTTAGATGTGAAAAACTAATGTGTGATGTGTTTAAAAAAAAAAAAACTGATGCCAACCACAACTTTTTCCATTCTCTGTTCTACTTCAGCCACAGAAACTGACTAGTGTGTATATATTTTCAGCTGCAAAGACAGACACGGGTCCAGTAGATTAACAGGAAGCAGTGTGGTTCAAACACCTCTTAGTTTGGTTGAAGCTGTGTGAAAAACATAATGCACACATGCATTTAAAGTTACTGTTTAGCTTTGGGCTTAAGTAGAAGCTAATTGTGCTTTTTGTCAATAAAATCCTCTTAACACTAGCTACCATTCAGTATCACTTGCTACTTTATCCTGTTTATCTGCTACTGTTTGCATTGTGTTGGCAAGTTGCTGCAGTTCCAAACCAGTTGCAACAATCTGGACACTTCAGCACACTGTAACAAAGGCCGTACACTGATGTCTTATGTCTATTAGCTTTAATGTAATTGTTACATGTCAGTACTTTTGGCTCCATCATGTGGTCGACCTCAAGCTTGCACCTCCTCCACTATTAAAAAAAAAAAAAAAGTCTTCAAGACCTCTGTGTGTGCTGCATTGGAAGGGCTGTGTGTATACGTATGTATTATCATGCTACGAGCCCGTATGCACCCACCTCTCTGAACATTACCAGTTTATTATTAGAACAATGTGTACTTGATGATTTACCTTCTTGTCTGTTATCTGGTAAACTGTGATGGCCTTTGGCTCCATCACATGGTCAGTAATGATAACTGCAGTAGTTTACATGATAAAACATAGAAAGTAAATACACTTAATAACCAGACCAATACGATTATACTGTGTATTTATTATGAAACACACACAACTGCAAAATAAATCTAAAAAAATTAACATTTTTGCAAACTCAATTGCCATATATATTTTGTCATTTTCTGCAATTTCAATTGTTCACTGCTTATTTATATAGCATGCTTGCAACATCTGTTATCATATCTAAAATTTCTACAGAATGATTATGTTTAATGCATCAACAGTGATTATTTTAAGCTTTGGTTTCTATACCAATTCTGCAGTTACAGTTCATGGAGATAGAATCATGCATAATACTGTATTTTCCGGACTATAGGTCATCATTAATTTCTTGTCTTCCTTGTATGCTGCACGCTGATTTAACGTCACTGCTGACACAAAAAAAACACAGCAAAAGGCAGGGAGGTTTGTTGTGGAGGTGAAAAGCTGCTCTGTATGTACATGTGCTGATGGAGTAAACAGAGTTTTCAGTAACTGCTCTGTAACCCAGCCTGATATATGTAGAGAGGATTCTAACCATCAGATAAACAGGCAGATTACTATGTGAGTTTGTCAATCTCACGAGTGTGGAACACTGTTTCAGGCAGCGCTACGCTACTCTTCTGAACCGCTCCTGGTGTAAATTGATGTTGTGAGAAACACCTGAGTGTTAGGGCTGTAAAACGCTACATTACGCTTTCGCGTGCTGTGTATATCCGGGGAGGTGACAATTTCATCTTCAGGGACATCTGAAAAAAAGTAAAATGTTTTGTAAACATGTAGTCCATTAAAATGATCAATTAAAATATATATCTATATATATATATATATATCTATATCTATATATATCTATATATATATATATATCTATATCTATATGTATATAGATAGATATATAGATATATATCTATATCTATATATCTATATATCTATAGATATATAGATATAGATATATATATATATATATATCTATATATATAGATATAGATAATGAACAAAACCCTAATAATTTTGCAAACAATGAAGGTTGTGCCTCTTTGATTAACATCTTTAACAACAATAACTCTCTCCCTAATAAAGTGCAGTTTGCATAATTTAAGGGAGGGTGTGGAATTTTTTACAGGTAAAATATGTGCCGTGGCTCAACAAAGATTGAGAAACATTTTGTTAGTCTTATTCAAAGTGGCACAACTTTAATGCTGCGCAGGTTTCAGCTGATGAAAGACACAGGAACTGAGAATATTTTTCTCACCTTCATTCACAGTCACAAGATTTGTCTTTTTACAACGATCGATGTCGATACAAGCAGCTACAATGACAAGCAGTGTGACAGTAGTTGCTATCACAGCCACAGTGACAAGTCGCAGGTAATAAATAGCATCTAGAAGTGAAACACAGCAAACCAAATTAGGTACTTAAATAACATAGAGACTGTATATTTTTTTATAGGGTTCCAATCACTGCAGACATATTCTGTACTTGCTCAATTGTCTTTAAAAGCCAGCACCATGTAAAAAAACAAAAATGCGTACCTGCACAGCTTGAAAGGTGGATGACTGTTCGTTCTCGGCTGACCTTGTTTTCAACATCACACGTTAAGCTTCCTGTCAGTTGTCCATGTAAGCTGATGGTAACCTTGGGCGAGCTGTTTTCTTCTGTGCCTCTGGCTCTAATCGGTATCACTAAATTATTGTCCACATAGAAAGAGAACTTGGCTTCATCTCCCTCAGAGAAGCAGCTGACTGTCATCACTTCTGGTGACAAACACGTCTGAGATACAGCTGGTTTGGACACAGGAGCTGGAAGAGAAAACACATCACAGATACAAGCAGCCCCAAATTCAAAGCATTAAAGAAATGTACATAAAATGCATGTTATGTATATATTCATTGTTAAACAGCAGGTTGACTTGAATAGAAATATACTGCTCATAAAATATTTGAATATTTATAAACTCGGAGACGTTCCAAAATAGTAATAGTAATAGTAGCAAGTTGCAAATTTTGCTGTTTTAATCCTAATGTAAACTATAAAAATAATATTTGTGCGGGACCTCACATCATAAGTAGTTTTGATAGATGAAGCCATTTTCTTGTCATTTTTGTAACATTCCCCTGAATCTTACAAAAATGACATGAACATTACTATTTATTGTATTTAAAGAAAATGTGACATTTTTAGTCATACCTAGTATTTCAACAAGCTTCTTCATTGTTTTTAAATGTACACCATCAGTAGATCTATATATATCAAGCCGGTACTCTCCAGAGTCGTTCTTTGTTGCGTTCTTCAGCACAAATGTTCCGTTTGGGAAGTATATAGAGTGATTCAGAGATTTTTCTTGATTTTCTTTTAACACATTATTTTCTAACTTTAAAATGACAGTCTGATTCTTTCTCAAAGCTAATTTTCTAGATGCATCAGCCGGCAGGTAAAAACTCAATGGTTTCCCCAGTGCTCCAAAACACTGCTGTGCTTCAGAGAAATTACATCCAGCAACTCCTGGAACAAACAACAGAATGCATATCAAAACTAGAAACTGGAAACAGGCTTGTTCAAAATATAGTAAATAATGTTGTACTTGATCATGTGATCATCATTTGATCAAGGAAAACATAGTAATTTACAAAGCCATACATTTACCTTAATTTATTAACAGTACACTACCTGCTTCTAGGCTGTAATTATCATGTAGTAACAGTACATGTTCAGTGATTGTCAGTATAATTCAATTCGCCTTATTGTCCAGATAACATGTTAAAAAGTTCTGTGCTATATCTATTTTGAATAACTAAAATGTGATTAAATGAGTAAAACATTTTTATGCCGTAAAGTAAACTTTTGTACAACTACAATTTGTAATAAGTGAACTGTACCTTTTCCCAGAGCTGTAGCTGCCAGTGCTCCAATGATCATGTAGATTAAAGTCATTTTCTGTTTTGACAAAACCAAATAATCAACAAAAGTACAATGTAAACACCAAGATTAGACGGCCTACCAGAAGGGATGGAATCATCATCAGAGTGGGCATGGCAACAAGTGTACAGATCATCCTTATTTACAAAAAATACAAGCACATATATATTACATTTAATCAAATATATCAAAAAATAGAGTGTTGAGCATAATGCCAGCATTCATACATGATATATTATTATAATATTATTATTAGAATATATTTGGTTGTATATACAATTATGTTGGATGATTTGGCAAAGTTTTTGTTATTCTTTGTAATTAATCACACGTAAGTTTTAGTCTAATAAGTCTTTTAATTGTTGTTCATTAGTATTGTTAGTAGCATTTCTCACCTGCAGCAGGAGGTCCGCTCTAATGTGGCAGATTTACTGACTGAATTTTGACAGTGTGGCGTGCAGAGAATTGAGGAGGCGGGTTTTACCCCTAGCACCTCATCTTATTTTTACTCAGTGGTTTATGTGTGTTTTATTGACAGTGTGGCAGTGTAGTTTCCTCTCATAGCACAGTGCTTACAGCTTGCCCACAGTGGATGATTGCAGACCTTACAGACCTTTATTCAGACAAACTCAGTCAAAAGATAACCATACAGAAAATGTATTTATTTTATTCACATGATATGCTGCATAATGGATAGTATTTTTGAAAAACAAAGTCTTCAAAAGATGAGATCAAAACATTAGTCAAAGCATTGCATATCTAAATTTTTTATATATATTTTTTTTTATCATTTTTATTTTTAAGCACTTTAGATAGAAGAGTTTCTTAGGAGTTAAAAGTAGTCTAAGTGACCTTAGATCTGAAAAACTAATGTGTGGGTACCAAAAAAAAAACAAACTGATGCCAACCACAACTTTTTCCATTCTCTGTTCTACTTCAGCCACAGAGTGACTGTGTGTATATCTTTAGCTGCAAAGACAGACACGGGTCCAGTAGATTAACAGGAAGCAGGTGGTTCAAACATCTTTTAGTTTGGTTGAAGGCGTGTGAAAAACATAATGCACACATGCATTTAAAGTTACTGTTTAGCTTTGGGCTTAAGTAGAAGCTAATCGTGCTTTTTGTCAACAAAATCCTCTTAAGACTAGCTACCATTCAGCATCACTGGCTACGTAATTTACCTGTTTATCTGCTAATGTTTTGTTTTGCATTATGTTGGCAAGTTGCTGCAGTTCCAAACCAGTTGCAACAATCTGGACACTTCAGCCCACTGTAACAAAGGCTGTACACTAATAGCTTTAATGTAATTGTTACTTGTGAGTACTTTTGGCTCCATCGTGTGGTCGATCTCAAACCTTGCTCCTCCACTGTTTAAAAACAAAAAAAACTGCAAGATAATTGTGCAGCCTTTTTTACTCGTTAATCGCTTTGTTAAACACTAAAGTGAAATACATGCAAATGTGAAAATACAGTAAACAAAGTAAAAGATAACAAATGTGAGTTAATAAAAAAATCTTCTTTTTGCCACAACTTCAATAATCCCACAAACACACTTGAACATATGATAATCATTTTCAGAAGAAAATTGATTTGGTGACATGTTGGCAAGCAAAAGAAAAAATAGTCCTACAGGTTTTGTCCAAGTGACACATAAGAGCTTCTCAATACTTAGAAAACAGAATTGTGTGTAATGTGTTTTATGTTTTTTTTCTCACTCTAACATCAGTGTAGATAACTTCATCTTCTGCGTTACCTGGAAAAAAACACAACTATCAATAGAGTGTATAGCAGAATACATCGTGTTTCTTTTTAAAAAACCTCCGTTCACTCACCCTCATTTACAGCAGTGGGTCTTGTTGTTTTATGACACTTTCTTATTAAAAGAGCCAAGGCCACAAGAAGAAAGAAAGTGACAGCGCTCGCTGTCACAGCCACAATCAGAACAGGGACGTTCCGTACAAAGCCTGGAAAGCACAAATACCAAATTATCCTTCTCTAATAATAATTTTTACAGAATTGTTGTAATCAAACTGCATTAAACCATGCAAGACTTTTAAGAATGGTATGAAAATATCACGGAACTCACGCAAGAGAAAGCAACGTTCTTTACCTGTACAGGCTGTCAGGGGTGTGACTGTTCGCTCTTGACTGACTCTGTTCCAAACTTGACACATGAGGTTTCCACTCAGTTGTCCGTGTAAGTTAACGGCAACAGCTGAATTGGATTTTTCTCCTGTCCAGTTGCTCACAGACTGGCTGTGTGCTCTGCTTTGCATCAGTACTCGACCATCTAAAGTCAAACAGATCTCCACTTCATCTCCCTCAGAGGAGCAGATGATCTGCATTTGTTCTGATGACAAACACGTCCGAGAGACGGTGGGCTTCGACACTGGAGCTGAAAGACAAACATGAAACACTGAAGTCTAAACTTCAAAATATAGCATTCAAAATATTGTTGAGATTTTTGTCCCATGTAGCAAACTTTTTAACTTTTAATTTAACCATTTACCAAATCACTAACAAGTGTGTGTAGGTCACACCTTTTTGTTTGTTTCCTTTATTTCATTAGTAGCTCGTCTTACGTTGTACATATTGAAATGATACAGTTTATCAAGAGGAATCCTAAAGGTGATATGGTTTCTCCTTTTTTTTCCAATTTCCTTAAATCACAAGTCACATTTTCCTTGAAAGTCCAATAATAATGTAAACAAATTATAATACAGTTAATTAACTGAGTAATATCTTTTAATAAACCTAAACCTAAAAGTATTAGTAGCTTACAAGGTAACATAATATTTTCTTACATTTTTCCTTTGTTTGTTTTTCTAAATTCCATATAATGTATACTGTTAACACAAATATTTATTAAACACCATACTGTAAGTTTAAAAAATGCTCTTTAATTACTATTATTATAGTTGGCATTGAATTCAGTAAGCATATTGAACCCACCTTGTATCTCCAGATTCACAATAGCTTTTCTTATCAACATGCCGTTGGATTTAAATTCTTCCAGTGTGTAATTTCCTGTATGTTTCTTCGTGGCGTTCCCTAGTTTAAATGTTCCGTTGTCAATGCCTCCAGCCTGCGTTACATATTCCTGATTTATCTTGTGTTCTCCAGTTTTCCCTGTCTTTAAAATCCTGTATTGGCCGTCCTTCATTAAGAGAAGTGAGGCGTTTGGCTTATTTAACAGATGAAAAATCAGCGGCCGACCCACGGCTTCAAAACACCGACGAATCCCAGCAGACTCAGAGAAACTGCATTCAGTAGACCCTATAAGGAAATTAAACATAAAAATTACATACTGTATATAAAGACCAAAGGAAAATTTAGTGTTTGTAAAAATCCTTTTTTAATGTAAAATATTGTTAATATTTATCCTCTATTCACCATACTGTTACACTGCAGTGTTGTCTACCTTTTTCCAGAGCTGTTGTTGCCAGAACTGTGATGATCATGTAGATAAAAATCATTTTCTGGAACACACAAATGAACATATAGAAATATAATTGCATCTTAAAACGTAAAGTTAAGCCTGTTGCATCTAAATGGAAAATTCAGACTTATAAAGATGTGATTAAAATGTTTAACTTTTCATGAAAAATGTACTGAAATTCCTCTATCATTCTTTTCAGTGATCTTACATTTGATCCAAATTCAAGTATCACTCACCGCACTCACAGTGGTGTGATGTCTTCAAGGCTGTGAATAGACTCTGATAGACAACTGGTTTATGCCCTTCTTCTTCTTCTTCTTCTTCGGTGCCTTACTGTGTTAATGATAGGAATCACGGAAGCAGGAACTCTTGTCTGCACACAGCTCTGTCAGTGAACTCAGAATTATTTTAAATTGTGCAACATATTTTTGTGTTCTTATTTTTAACACACATCAGTTTTGTGGTACTTTTGTAATTTGTTCTCACACATACTGGCATGTTACGACTATAGACATAAAACCCTAGACAATAGACAACCACAACTTTTTCCATTTTCCGTGGCTGCTTCAGCCACAGTAGCAGACTGCTGTGAATACTTTCAGCTGCAAAGTGGTGTGGTTACTGTACCTTTGGTTTCAGAAGCTGCTGATAAAGACATTACAAATGTCACAGTTTACCTACCACTTCTTTGCAGGAAAGAAACAAAAATGTTTTCTTGTTGATTATATTTCTCGCTGTTGATTTATAGCATATGGTTGCTGCTAATGTTTAAAACTTTGCAATTTGTTAGCAAGCTACTGCCATTCCAGTATGATTAGTTTGGCAGTGGTGTAGAAAGTTGCCAATGACAGTGGGAGACCTCCACAAGGAATCGTTTTACTCTCACTGTTGTGCATTTCTAATAACAATCAGAATTTTTCTGTTGGTGTCTTATTATAGTGTAAATGTTGGATGTTGGTTGCTGGTTGCAGGCCCATGATCCAACAGAATAGAGGCAAAGGGCATAGGTTTGCATATGGACCACAGTTACATATCACAACCAATATTTTTGGAAGACAGAATAGTACCTAACAATATTTAACATTCATTTTTCTATAACAAAGATCTGATGTTTTTTTCTTTGGGGGTCAATATTGTCCCTACCAAAGCTAGAGGCCCCATATTACACTAGTTATGGCTCCATCTTGTGGCCAAAGCTGGTCACAGGTTTGCAACCCCTCCACACCATTAATAACTGCAAGCCAAGAGTGTATATTGGTACATCTTTTGAGTTCACTAAAAGTTTACTTGAATTCAATTTTATTAAAATTATATAAATAAATTAAAAGATGTAAAACAGTTTACTTTATTATCAGAGTTTATTTGAAAAGTCCAAAGTTAAAAAAGAAACAAACATTACCAGTATTGTCCATGTTTAAGTATGTTTAAAAAAAACAAATAATTTTATTTTTCACAAACTGTTCCCATATAAAATATGTCTTTGACATCTTCCTTTTACAGCAGAGGCTGCATTGTCTTTGCTGTGCATTAGAGGTCTATATTTCCACGTCCACAATGCACCTAACCGTCATTGTGTTCTCCTGCAGATCTGAGGGTTTTTTTGTATGTTTTATCACCCTTACATCTGAATATATGATTTTATCGCCATCTTCAGAGGTATCTAGGGGGGAGAAAACTATGTGAAAGTGTTTATCACAGAACAGACATGTTTAACAAGCTTTGACTTACCATCATCTACAGCTGTGGGTCTTGTTTAACATCAGTGTAGATAACTTCCTTGTCAACATTATCTAGGTTACAAAGCACTTGTTAAAAGTCACTGAAGGTAACATGTTGCTTTTTAAAACCTCTTTAAACAAGTTTTGACTTACCATCATCTACAGTTGTGGACCTTGTTTTTTTAACATCTGTGTAGATAACTTCCTCTTGAACATTGTCTGACACATCTGAAAACACACACACACAAGCAAATGTTAAAAGCTTTTATCACTGAAGATATGTTGCTTTTTGAAAACTTTTTTCCGCGTACTGTTGTTTTTAAGGGTGGGTGTTCTGTGAAACTTTATAACAAGGCCCAAAGCCACAAAAAGGACGAAGACGATGACATTAGCTGTCACCACAGTCACAACAGGGAAGCTTGTAAGAATATCTGAAAAGACACAAATATTTAAACAACATATTATTTTGTGATAATAATTTCAAAGAATATGCTTTTGTCTTAACAGAGATAAATAAAAAGCTCATAAAATATGTGATCACCTTACCTTTACAGTCTTTGAGGTAAATAACCGTTTGTGCGTTGCTGACTTTGTTCCAAACTTCACACGTGAGGTTTCCAGTCATCTGTCCGTGTAAGTTGATGGATGCAGTTGAAATATTGGATTTTTCCACTGCCCAATGTCCCATAGACTGGTTGTGTTCTCGGCTTTGCATCAGCACTTGACCATCCAACATCAAAATGAACTCGGCTTCATCTCCCTCTGATGAGCAGATGACCTGCATCTGTTCTAGTGACAGACACTCCTGAGACACAGCAGGCTTTGACACTGGAGCTGAAAGACAAGCGTATAGAAGTATTTATGAATACGTTCATACAGAGAAAAAGATGTTTTTCTTTTACCATTTTTTTTAATAATTAAACTTTTTTTTTAAATTGACGTACCTTTTATTTCTAGAGACACATGTACTTTTTTAACCAACATGCCGTTAGATCCAAATTCTTCCAAGGTGTAATTTCCAGAGTCTGTCTTCATGGCATTCCCTAGTTTATATGTTCCACCATTGATGTACTGAGAGTGATTTGCGTGTCTCTGATCTATAGTCACATTCCCAGAGGATTTTAAGAACCTGTGTTTGTCTTCCTTCCATAAAGTAAACGTAGTATTTGCCTTATCTGACAAATGAAAAATGAGCTGCTGTCCTACTGCTCCAAAACACAGATGAGATCCGTTAGATCTAGGGAAATTACATTCAACAGACCCTAAAAAGAACAATGAAATGTTTAATATTCTAAA
Source organism: Parambassis ranga (assembly GCF_900634625.1). NCBI lineage: Eukaryota > Metazoa > Chordata > Actinopteri > Ambassidae > Parambassis > Parambassis ranga. The sequence goes on along the minus strand of NC_041034.1, from coordinate 6,565,011 downwards.
ATTCAGAGATTGTTTCCTTAAATCTTTTCCTTTAGTACTATACTTTACCTTCTGCCAGAGCTGTTGTTGCCAGAACTGCGATGATCATGTAGATGGGAGTCATTGTATTTCTGTAACTAACTATTTCTGCAGCTTCAGTCAGTCAGTATAAGTCAGTTCAACAGTATTGAAGAAGTCAAATTCCAATAACAATTTGTTGAAATTATGCTATGATTCTTTCCATTGCTATCAGCAGTACATGGAGTTAGCTCAGAATGGTTACTCACTGCATTCACAGTGGTGTCTTCCTCTGACACTAATGTCACACCTATTGTTCAGAAGTAAGTAGTTAACATAGCAATGAGTAGGTGACAAATGTCTCATGCAGAGGTGTGAGTTTCAAGACCTGTCTTATCTGATAGGCTACAAACTGCTGCTGCTTCATAGACAGCTTTTACAAGACCTGTGTATCAGAAAAAAAGCTATTATGAGATCAGATGGAAATATATGTATTGTACACGAGAGGTTATGTATGATTAAAGACAGAAGGACAGTGTTTACCCACTGTACCCAATTTAAAACTTATACAGGCCTATACTCAGACACTCGGATGTCTTTGCTGTGAAGTACTTGACATGGTCATGGTCAGGATGCTCACCGCCTTCCCTGAATCCCTCAAATCATTAAAATACAGGTGTAATACAGGCACAGCTGCAGACATGATCAGACTGCATAGGTAACATGCTGGCAGGTCTAAGACATTCACAACAGGATGTCAGGCATAAACAGTGGAAATATGATAGAAATATTTTAATGCATGCACTTAAAAAAAGAAGAAAAAACACACTTATTAAACTTCAAGAAATACATTCTTATAAGACAAAACTCACCCCGAAGTCTGTTATTCACACCCTCATCTTTCAGTACACAGGAAGCATATATCTGTACATCTGCAGTCAAGGTGTGCAATAGGAAATGCTTTTTCACACCTTACAGCTTACAACAAGTTCAGATGAAAAAGTATTCTTATAAGTCTCATTAGACTATAGATGGAGTCCATGTGGATCCAGGCTGGCTCCTTTGTCTTTCAGAGTTACTCTGTTTGGGTTCGGTTGTCAGCTCAGTCTCAGCAGCACAAACTAAACACAACATTAACAGTGAAATGCAAATGTGTCAATCTGTATGCTAAACAGCCATAAAGTGAATAATAGTGATTGTTAATGTGGCACATGTCAATAGGAGAGATATATTAAAAGTTTGGACACACCTTTAAATTTTTTTTCATTTTAGATTAATGCTATACACATTACAACCAAAGAAACACATACTGAACAATGTAGTCAACAAAACAGTGTTAAGCCAGAATGTGTTTAATATTGTAGAACCTCTGTCAGCTCCATCAGGTAGTCACTTCACAGTGTTTTTGAGCACTTGTTGGTTGCTTTGCTTTCTCTCTGCAATCAGCTCATCCTAAACCATGTCAGCTAGGTTCAGGTGCTTGTGGAGGCCCGGTCATGTGACTCAGCACTCTATCACTGTTTCTTTCATTCCTGATGCCTGTACCTCATGGAGGTGACTGAAAGAATCCAACGAGTGTCATCAAAGCAAAAGGTGGCTGTTTTAAAAGCTACTTTATGCTTTACTTTTTGACGATTAGCATTGACATTTATTGAATTGCAAGTCTGATGAAGCTTACCTTCATTAACAGGCATAGCTCTGGTTTTCTTATGTACATAGTAGATACTCAGACACAGAGTCGTGAGAATTAAAGCAGCAACACCAGCTCGCACGGCTTCAATCACGATGTAGGAATTGGGATCTGAAATGCCGATAAAAGAATCTCACGTAATTGCAAAAGAAATTTGTTCCTTATCTGTAATACAGTGAAACACCACATAAACAAATAATGGTCATAAAAATTGCTTGCATACCTTCACAGGCTGTCAGGTGAATAACTGTTTGTTCTTGGCTGACGTTGTTCCAAACTTGACACATGAGATTTCCAGTCATCTGTCCATGAATGTTGATGGTGAGAACTGAATTAACAGATTTGTTGGCTGTTCTGTTGCTTAACAGCTGGTTCTGATCTCTGGTTTGTATCAGTACTTGACCATCTAAACTCAGAATTAACTCCACTTTATCTCCCATTGTGGAGCAGATGACCTGCATCTGTTCTGGCGAAGAACACATCTGAGACACAGCGGGCTTTGACACCGGAGCTAAAAGATAAGCATTGCAAGGGATCTTTACCAATACATACAAAGCCTTCCACTTTAAACCATGCGTCCCTATGTGAAGCGGGCCTCCAATATACTGTAGTTTGCACATTACTTTATTTGTACAAGTGTATAGTGAAATGGTGAAATGTTTGTGTAGCCGTTCCGGCATATGTGCAGTTGGTAGTCTAAAGTGAGTCAGTGTAGGAGTTGAAGTGTGGTTAGGCATCAGTTTACAGAAAGTTTTTAAAGAAGAAACCAAAGATGAGATGTTTTTTTTTATCATTTTACTAATTGGTGGTAAACACAACCTTCTTTTAAAAGAATAAATAAGTAAATAAATCTAACCTACCTTGTATTTCTAGATGCACGTTTATTTTTCTCAGCAGCCTGCCATCAGGTCCAAACACTTCCAAGCTATAGTCTCCGGAGTGTTGCTTTGTGGCATTGCCTAGTTTCAGTGTTTCAGACTGATTCATGTGTTTCTGATGTGTCTTCATTGTCTTGTAGTTGTTTTTCCTCAGAATTCTGTATTTGTAGTCCTTCATCAAAACAAGTGAAGTGTTTGCTTTGTTGGATAGATGAAACATGAGCGGCTGACCCACTTCCCCAAAACACAGAGTTTCAGCAGATGCTGAGAAATGGCACTCAGTAGACCCTAAAAGACATATTTGTACAGTTTGAAAGTGTATACTTTCATCTAGTTTTGTTACATTTTCAAGATAGATGAATGTCTATCTATGTATCTATGTTTCTTTAATGAATTTCTATATGTACCGAATACCTTTAGCCAGAGCTGTGGGGAGAGCTGTGATGATCAGGAAGATAGAAACCAACATGTTTCTGTCAAACTGAAGCAAACATTAAAATACAGTCACATATAGAGTTAAAAGTTAAAAACCAAGTTAGGTTTGACATCTAACGATGCATATAAGATTGCATGCGATCAGTTTTATAGTAAAATTTAACTCACCGCATTCAGAATGTGTCCTATGTATTGCCAGGCACGCTGCTTGGTGCTTTTCTTCTGTTTCGGTGGTGTGGTGAGCCTCCAGGAAGTGGCTATTATCTTGCACAACTTGCTGCTTTGGCCATAAGAGTTAAGTATTAAACTTAGTTTTTCATCTAAAAAATACAGGTGCTGTGGATTCAAACAATATGCAGTTTGTTTTTTTTTACAATAAAATGGTGCAGTAAGAAATTATTAATTGCAATGCTAATGACCACGTTTTATACCTATAGTTTTCATTTAACTTTGATGACCTGCAGGCATGAAAACTTCCTGCATATCACCAACAGACATCTGCATCTTTTTAACTTTCACACATGTAAGGTAAAACATAATTGAGTGTGGAACTGTCAGCGAAAACCACAGCTTTTTTCTTTTTCACAGCCCTGTTTGTAAAACTCACCACATCCCTCCCTGTAAACACATCTACACACAACATTAAAGATGAGCTCGAACTTGCCACAAAGCAGATGGGTAAAGACCTCATTTTGTTTTATCTACAGTTTTATTTGTTCATATAAATTATAATATCTACATATAAATTACGTTAATATTTGCTTCAGTTGTGTTAAACAGAAGCTAGCCTACAATTTCTCAAATGAGCAGACTCCAAACGATGCGGCTGGACCTGATTGTGATCTGGAAAAATTTCAGTTGTTTGATTATGTAAATAAATGGCTTCAAACCATGAGGAGTGTCAATTTGTATATTCATGGCACATCTGGGTTCATCATACAAAGTCAATCTGCTACAAGCCTGTGCTTTGGAGTTGAGTACACTCATTGTTTCTCTTTTTTCTTTCTGTAGACACGCTGTGTAAATATATGTCACTTGTTATGTTGTCTGTATTATTTTGCCCAATATATTGAAAATCACAACATCCAGGATCTCCTTGTGTTTTCCCACCCTCTTCGGCCTTTCGTTCTCTTCTATTTTGCTTCCATCTCCTTTTCTTACAGCTGCAGCCTGTAAGAATGCACAAGGGAAACTGATTATTGCCACAACGCCCACAAACAAAAATGAGATCATTATCATTACTTTATCAAGTATTTATTTACCTTTCTCTTGCTTGCACCACAGGGTCACAGTGGTGATGAAGTCATCCAACGGCTGCAATGAGGTCATCCAAACAGGAAGAAAGTCCCAGTTCTGTAGTCTACGGGGCAAGCAATCAGGTCTGCGCACCTGGAGGACATTTATCGTTGCAACAAAGACTATCACCACCATGACTGGAACACCAATCCCAGTCATCACCTTCCAGCCAGCCATGGAGAGTGCAAACACCACGGATGGCAGTAGCATGAAGCAAAGGAGGAGGTACAAGACTGCAAACCAGCGGTACCTGAACATGTGAGTTGTATTTGTTATTCATTGTTGAGTATTATGATTTCTTTTGAAATTGGCTACCATACCTAGCAGTGCGTTTGCCAAGAGCACAGGCCATACGGATGGGTAAGCGGGTGGCTGGTATGGGATACCACAGCAGGATACCAAGGAGGTTAAAGAAGAAATGACATAAAGCAACCTGAAAACAAACAAGGAGGTGATGGGTTAGGGGATTCATTTTGTCATTGACTGTTGTGTTTTTGTGTACCTGTGTGGCAGCAGCTAGTTTATCCCCTGGACTAGCCAGAGCTGCCAGTGTAGCTGTTGTAGTGGTTCCAAGGTTGGAGCCCAGAGTTAAAGGGTAGGCTCTTTCAATACTGATCACACCAATCCCTGAGGGGGCACACATACATCAGATACAAATTCTCCCTCGCTCAGTACATTAGCAATATGTACCATCGTACAAAGTGCACAATATTTAGAGGATTTTTTTAACTTTATACAATGAATTGACTGATTTGTATATTTTGTGCATGACAGTTTGATTTGATGTCATGGGGTGAGTTGGAAACCACAAACTTTCAGTGTGTGTGTGTATTACCTATGAGTGGAGTGATGGTGGATGTGAAGACAGAACTACTCTGAACCAAAAAAGTCATGCCTGCTCCCACTAAAAGAGCCAGATAACCTGCCAGCCAAGTAAAAGGGTACGGGAAGTCTGCAAACCAGAACAAGCCAAATGTATTACTATTAGTAATAATATTATATATATTAAGAAACTGCTGTCACTGCCATAATACCTGTATTAACAACATTGTTGATAGCACTGGCCACCTGGCCCTTCAGCAGGGAGTTAAGCAGTTTAACAAGAAGTATTAGAGAGCTGCACAAGACCAGCAGAGAACAGGCCAGGAGGATCAGACCTATAACCAAGTCCGACAAAGAGCAGTCCACAAAGAGATGTTTACCTGCGCAGGGACGGGGAGAAGATAAATATTTATTAGAAAAAATAGACAGCATAAAATCCAAAAAATCACAGAAAACCCATACATTTCTCTGTGTGTGCTGAAAGGTTGTGTGTTCCCCAGGATGCTTCATTGTCCTGTTAACAATAATAAACAGGTAGACATGAAAGACATGGGAGAAAAATGATCCTCCAGATTACCCTGTCTCCATGAGCAGTATCTGAATAATAAATGATAAGCATCAGCTGTAATCTGACATGTACCTTCACAGATGTGGGATGGCACCACTGCTTCACCAGACTCTTGTTCCTCATGGTCTGGTCACCTGTAGCAATGGCATTAATGACAGATGGATCCAGCTACACATAGAGAGAGAATATTACCTGTGAACTCATTATGCTTAGGTATGCAGGAATTTAAAGTTTAATCTGTAATGTTTTCTCTGTGGATTATGCCAGTTAGTTGTTTACTGCACCTGGATTATCATTTTAGTCAGTGGCTCAGTGAGGACTTTCAGAAGTTGTGGAGCTTCCTCTCCGCTACTGAAGTGCACCATATCAACCACAGCCTGTGACAGGTGTCTTAACATCCCACTCACAGCTTCCAGAGGGAAAAACACCAGGACTGACAACCAGTTAAAACAGTCGTGGACGGTAGCTCCAGAGAATGCCCTGCAACACATACAAAATGACAGTTTTTTTTTTACATGAATCTAAATATGTAAATACCGCACACACAGACACACAGCTGTACCTCTCAAACTCCTCTCTGTCTCCAGCTTGCATTAAAGCCACCATAGTATTAGTGACAGATGTTCCGATGTTAGACCCCATTATGATGGGAATGGCTGCCCGCACATCCAGCACTACACAGAAGAATATAGTGAGACAACATCTGCATGTATAAATGTTATCTGTAGTGTTTAACTCACGTCCAGAGGACACAAGGCTGACGATAATGGAAGTAGATGTAGAGGAGCTCTGGACTAACACAGTGACCAGTATCCCCACCACCAGCCCTGCCACTGGGTTAGACAGGATGGCATTTTTCTGGACGATATCTCCAGCTACTCTACCTGTCAAAAAGACACAATAAAAACATAAACTTTCTAGACATCTATACTATAAGAGTAACGACAACTGACACTCTAACACTTACCTCCAGCTAGTTGGAATGCAGAGCTTAAAATGTCAAGGGAGCACACAAAGAGGTAGAGGAGCACAAAGAGGAGAGGAATTTTACAGAGTGTAGATGCCACTTTTTTAACTCCTCGTTGTCCGGAGAGGGATACCATGGTCAGGATTACTTATCTGTTGGAGTACAGTAAAGAGCCAATAAAACATTTAAAAATGTGCCCTGTAACACCTACAAGAACCACACACAGTATAAATACCTTTCTTGCCCTCCTTAATGCCCTCCTGATAAAATGGTGCCTCCTGTTTAGGAAGTAATAAAGTAATTTTGCACAGTCAAAGACGAAATAAAATGAGACTTGAAGAAGCAGACGGAGAGGAGCAAAATGACAGAACAAAGAGAAGGAGCTGTTACGGTGTAGTGTTGATTAACTCTTCTGGTAAAGTATGGACAAGTGTTGAAACACGAAAGCTACGATTCATTAACTCACTTTTTTCTTCTGGTCTTTATCTGTAAACTATCAGTATATCTCATATTGCCTTGTTTTCTTCCTGTCTTCATAAGGATTATTGTCCAATATTTAATGTCCAAGAATCACTGTTTACTATTATGAGAATAGAATTGAGCAATCAGAATCACTGAGCAATCAGAATATTCACAGATAATGAAAACAACCGCCTTACAGTTGAAGTTATGTTATATATAATGCAATGTTTTTCTGCAGTTTTCTGTGTGCTAATGACTCAAATGTGTTTTTTAAAAAAACTGATGAAACACATATTAAAACGAGCAAAAGCAAAACATGGATGGATGTTGGAATGTGTGGTGGGATAGCTTGTAGCTAAATGGAGCGGTTGTCTGCAAAGATGAAACCAGTTGGGCAGGTTTACTTGACAAATTGTTTTGGGGCGGAGTATACATGTCAGTGAAGCAGTTTTAACCTGTGCCTTTTTGAAAGGGGAAAAACAAAACAACGTGGAATTCATGACTTCACACGAGACGGCTGAAAGAAGGCGAGAGCAGAACCATGAGTCGGACTATGAAGAAATATGATGACTGCGTTGCTTTTTTAGGTCAGTGGGGATGTTTCCAGATGACCGTCTTCTTCCTGCTCTGTGCCAGCTTGATACCAAATGGATTATGTGCTCTTGCCCTCGTTTTCCTGAATGATGTACCCAGTCACCACTGCAAGGTATCTGACGCCAACCTCACGGAAGACTGGCGGAAAAATGTCATTCCATTACAAGTGAGTTGCTGCCAGAGTAAGTTGTTGTTATGCAGCTGTAATTTGATGCACTTCCTTATACTCAAATATCATGTTTCTTTGATATTTGGTTTGTCATACTTACAAGTTTGTGACATTTTTTGATCACCTTTTGTAGTTACACTCCTACTGTGATGTAGCAGGATTACATATGGAAGCTATGAAAAATACAATAAAGGAATTCTGATTATTAACCACACAATGTCTTTGTGACTGCGAGGTGGGCGATGGAAAACAGGAGCTTAGCAGGTGCAGCAGATACAGGCTGGATGTGGTTAGAAACCTGTCTGCACAAGGATACATTCCTGGCGTTGACGTGAACGTCACTGATCTGGAACAAGAGAGCTGTATAGATGGGTGGAGGTACAGTCGAGACATCTATCAGTCCACTATAGTCTCAGAGGTATGAGTGAAATTCTTCTTTTGTACACACAGCTTTACTGTCTTCACCTCCCACCTCCATATTTTCTTTTATTCTGTGCTTCTCCCATTTGGATGTGCATGAACATGCCAGTTTGTTTAGTAGCTTACCACATACTTATATGTAGCATTTGTTGTTTGCTGTTAATGTATTTGATTTTTTTTAATGCTAATTTACATTTTCTAGTTTGACTTGGTGTGCAGTGAGCAGTGGAAGCAGCCGTTCACCTCCACAGTTTACTTCATGGGAGTTCTTCTAGGAACGTTCTTCTCAGGACAGCTGTCAGACAGGTGAATATATTTTCTACCAAATAAATTTTTACATTTATGTTTTTTCTCTTGATCATTTGTTGTACTTCTCTCTTTAGGTTCGGAAGGAAACCAGTTCTTTTTGCGACCATGGCCGTGCAGACATTTTTTTCCTTTCTTCAAGTCTTCTGTACTTCATGGATTTTGTTCATCATCCTTCTTTTCATCGGTGGATTGGGACAGATAGCCAACTTTGTCACTGCTTTAGTGCTGGGTACATATAGACATTTCATTTGTCAGGTTTATGGATACATGTAAAAGTAGCAGACATTGACAAGTGCCTCTTCTTTTGTGTCTCGCAGGTGCTGAGGTCTTGACCGGCCATGTACGTGTACTTTACTCATCTTTGGGCACATGTTTAGGCTATGCTGTCGGTTACATGATGCTGCCTCTTACTGCCTACTTTATAAGGGACTGGAAATGGCTCCTGTTGGCGTTGTCTTTGCCTGGCCTGGCCTACCTCCCCCTCTGGTGGTTGGTTGCCCTCATTACAAAATAAATTACATTTTTACACTTATCCAAACACTTCAAAACAAGCTTGTTCTTTTCAGTTTCACTCTGCTCAGCTTCAGTGTCAAGCTGCTCTTATTTTGCATAACCACTTGTACAAAATAACATATTTAATTCAGTTAATTGTGTCTTAGGCTCGTCCCAGAATCTCCTCGGTGGTTGCTTTCCCAAGGAAGAGTAGAAGAAGCTGAAGCTGTTATAAGAAAGGCTGCTAAGTGGAACAAAGTTCAACCTCCGAGGGTCATATTTGACGGCTGCAATGTGAGTTTCAGACAGACGAGTAATGGCAGAAATAAAAATAAATAAATAAATAAACATTTTAAATGGCTAAAACTAATATTATCTGCATTTATTTTTTTCAGAATTTTGCTTCACTGAGATATTCACAATTAACAGAAGGTGTCATGGAGGTCTTTGTGTCTTGCAGGTCAGTGTGACAGTCCCGGAGACAAAGGAACATTATGGCATCTTTGACCTGCTTAAGAACAGCAACATGAGAAGCACAACACTCATCCTCTGCGTGGTGTGGTAAGTATAAACACAGTAATTTTCATAAGATAAATCTAATTTGATAAATTCATGTTGGCTCTACTGTCAATTTCCTTTTGAGTATTCTTTAATTTATAAAACCAGTGCAGGTTGTGTATTTGTTCCTTTTCTAATCAGTGCTTTTGATTGTGATTATGTAAAATACTGTAGATTGCATTGATTGCATAGATTGTATGTTCAGTCCATCCTCACCATGAAAATGTAGCATGAGATCAATATTTCAGTCCTTGAAGATGAAATACATTTCTTCAGCTGCACCTCTGTATGTTGGGGGGACTCAAACTTCAGTTCTCAGACTCCTTTTACCGACCTCTGCATTCTGACTTTTGTGGCTTTATTGGTCCAATGGTTAGATAACATTATGACAAGGTCACATGATGTATGTCACACAATACGTCCATATGTTCTGTTAGCAGAAATGTGTCGTATCTGCCAGTATGTTATGAACCATGTTCACTTCCTCAGGTTCACTATGACTACTTGCTACTATAGTTTGTGTTTAAACACATCCCAACTCCACGCTGACCCCTACATCAGCTGTTTCATCATAGCTGTCGTTGAAGTGCCAGCATACATTTCCAGCTGGCTGGCACTACGATTCCTTCCTAGACGGCTGTCGGTCATCGGTACTTTGCTCCTCGGAGCAGTGGCAGTGTATTTCATTCAGCTGGTGCCAAATGGTAAGAAGAAAAAAAGAGACGTAATCATTTGTGTTAGACTTTGCATGGTTTCTGCTGTATTTCAGTGAATCAAACTAAACGGATGCATTGTTTTAGATCTATCACATGTCTCTCTTGCATTGGAGATGCTGGGTAAATATGCCTTTACGACTGGAGCCTCCCTGATGTTTGCCTATAGCGCAGAACTTTACCCAACGGTACTCAGAAACACGGCGACAGGTGCAGGATCAACTGTCTCCAGACTCGGATGCTGCATCAGCCCCTTTTTGTTAAATCTAAGTAAGTAACAATTATTAGTAACTGTCAGACAGACATTTTATTTTGTTTTACAGCTCATTGTAAGCCGCCTTTCCACATATAGTAAATGCTCTCTAAACATCCCTGTCTTCTTTTTTTATTTAGGAATATATTTTAAGTATCTGCCTTACATCACACTGGGGACGCTGGCTGTTGTGTCTTCTGTTGCTGGTCTTTTCCTTCCAGAGAGTTTTAAACATCCTCTACCTGAAACTATTCAAGAAATGCAAAAGAGAAAGAAGTAAGCACCTTATGAAATTCACCTTTTTATAAAGCTCCTCCCATTACACACAAACTTTTCTGATCCACCAATAATGTTTATTTATTTATTTTCTCGTTATAACAGGATAAAATTTTCATGTATGAAGAGAGATAAGATCTCAGTGCCAGCGCAGGACACAGCAGTATGAATGCCCATCTTTTCTGATACAGGTGGATGGAGTCATTGTCTGTTTTTGAATATTTATATATTAGTGTATTAGTTGGAGTATGTATGTTTAATATGTATCTGCAAATCACCTTGTAATTACAACCATTTTGTGACTGTAATCCTGGTTAACTTGACTTTTGTTTAGCAGTTAATTACTGATTTAAGGCTTTTTTTTCTTACATGGAATCAAGATATTTACAAAATATTCAAACTGAAAAATTTTATGCTAAATTTGATCAAAAGCTGTAATTTTTCCTTAAATAAAAAATAATAATAAAAAGATTTTATACTAGCAGACAGTGATATCACACAGTTATGGTAACATTTGTGTTGATGTTGATATTGTTGAAGAACACAACATCACTACGTTGGGCGATGATGCATTTGAATAGCTTGAAGTCCTTTTTAGTTGAATGGACGATGACTTCACGTCAGATTTGAGCACTGCTCCTTGTGTTTGCTGTCTTTCTTTCAGCTGCATTTCCCACGTCTTCTTCTTCTACTGTGTGTGTAAGTGCATAAGGAGTCTTCCGACAACATCTGGGAGAAAAACAAACAAAAATTGAAGCTATATCCAGCCCACAGCTATTTTGTGGTCCTCACAGCCATGCTAGTAAGTTTGTATAGTAGTAATTTGTAGCTTCTTTGTGCTACAAAGTCTACATGAGACACAAGACTGAAGTAAGTAATAATTCTTCAAGCAGCTTGAAACATCCTAAAACCTGCACATAAATATAACTAGATGTTTTCTAGGAAACATCATGACAGAGAGTTTTACCCAGGAAACGGCTGCATGTGAATGATGGTGTCCGGCAGAGGCATTCCATAGCTCTCAGGCAGCAGGAGACTCAGCAACCCTGCCATAGCTGTAAGGCTTCCCATGAGGATGTAAGGTAGAGAAACAGAGTACCTTCCTGTAGAAAGACAGAGAGTAAAATATAGCCTAGGTTTTAATGGTAGTTAGGAGAGTTAGTTTCATGTTTGAGTCCACTGAATTGTGTCTGGTCTGATTGCTAATTAAGCCTGCTTTTGTGTGTTTTGTGTGCAACTGGCTGTCGTTGTTGGCCTTTCTAAATCTCCATGTTCTTTCTTTGTACACTTGGAGGAAATCAGAGGACACAGAGACAAAGGCAGGCGGGCTATAAGGACAAGTGTGACTAAAAAATAGATTAGCTGCCTCTAAACAATTCCAGAGGGATACGTAATGGATGGATTGACATGAATCACTGTTTAATTATTTTAAAATTTGAAATCGACTCAAAGATGGCAATAAAGAAGTCCCCAGGGTAACAGAATTCTGAAACTAAAAATGACCAGGGTTGACATTAGCAACATTATTCTTACTCAGGTAAATAAAGAATGGTGCCGTGATGCTGCCAATTCTAGAGGCCATCGAACAAGCACCGATGGCCGTGTTCCTCAGCACAGTCGGGTAGAGTTCTGCTGTGTAGGCGTACACAATCGCATATGCTGTCGTCACTGCAAACTTCCCAGTCATCTCAAGCGTTATGGCCAGATAAATTAAGTCTAAAGGGAAAAGACAAAAGAATCAGATACCTAAGCATGATCAAAAATAGCAGAAACTAACTCGAGATGTTTAGATGTTGTCATACTCGATGGAACGAGCTGTATCAGGAGGAGAAACACTCCTCCTGTGAAGAGGGTTGAGAAAATGCTCAGTCGTCTGGAGACCCACCGGAACATAACCCATGACAAAATGTAGGCCGGTACCTCAACTGTAGCAGACAGGAAACAGTTGAAGTATGCGTTCCCGTGGAGGTTTGATGTGTTCAGGGAAAGGGCATAGTAGGCCACGGAGAGGGTGTTCCTATGGAGATAAAATGGCATCCTATCACAAAAGATACAAGCCTGATTTCCTCAGGAAGATCTTTACACATATTATGTGTAAATAAGTGGCAATTAATTGTATATAAGAGCTGCTACGAGTTGTGTAATACTACACTGAACTGTCAAAATCAAAGAAAAGTCACGCTGCATCTGTTTTCTAACTCAGCAGGAACAAGCAGGCACACTGTGCGGTTGCATAAAACCTGAGTTTGATCTCAATTGCAGGCTTCACAGCATCTGACAGGTCATTATTTATTGTTAGGCTGCGGTCAGAATGACGAGCTCGTACATGCTGAAACCGTATGTGTCTGTCTGTGTGTGTGAAGGTTCACTGTACTGAATGTGCAGGTCAGGGGGGACTGCGGGACTCACCAGACCAGCCACAGCGTGAGGGAGAGCCAGCGGATGTTTGGAGAACGGAGCAGGTCACAGATGTTGTGGGCGGTCGTCTTCTCAGACTGGAGTTCTTTCTGTGGTGCAGCAGAGCATGTGCAACAACAAACACTAAAGAAAAAGGCTCATCCGCCCAGAATTAATGTAATTTGAGAGAAGACTGAAAATGTTTGGATACATGCAGAGTGAACACATGCATCTCCCTGTGTGCAGAGGTAAAAGGTAATTTGTTGTCAATGCTTTGTAATACTCGGTCCTCCCCAAGAAAACTTTCAGAGCTTTAAAGGTAGGGTAGGAGATTTCATTCTGATGCACTTTTTGTTAAATTAGTGTAACTTCTCTTTACAATCCGATAGCAACCAATTAGTTCGGCAGTTTCGCTTTAAAACGAAGAATATTAATAATCTGTGGAAGCTATAAAACTCTAAAAACATCAGCCAATCCTCCGGGTGGACCCTGCGCGGAGTATTGGCTGGTTGTCTCTCTCTTCCTGCTCTACGCGCACCAGAGAGGTACGTGCATGATGGCCGAAGTCACAGACCGTCTTCAGGTAATTCGTCCATGTGATTAGAGGCGTGGCTTCGGGGTGAGCTCTGTGAGAAAGGGGCGTGTTTACTTTCGAAATCTGGCTGACTCTCACTGAGAAATCTCCTACCCTACCTTTAAAACGGAACATGCGTATTTCTCCAGCCGAACCTTTATGTGTTCATGGGGGTGGGGACCCGTGACGCTGACGGGAATCGTAAATTGAAACGTAACCATTAGGGAAAAGTAAACACCGGGGAAAACGAAACAGCTTGTGGTGTCGGGGAACTCGTACCTTGAGTACTTTGAGTAAAATATTGGTTTTTGTGCCCCAACCTGCCTCCTTGCTTGGAATTTTGTGGCTTGACAGCAAAAGTTGAAATGCTCTGTGCTCCAAAAGTCCAAAAGTGTTCATGTTTCTTAAGAGGGCAGCATGCAGAACAAAGGTCATGAATGTGCCTGTTTAATTTCTAGAGTAAAGGTTGAGTCACAGAATCCTCACATTATTTTCTAACTTTATTGTTTTTCAGATGAATATATAATCACAACAGTCTTTGGAAGTCATCGGTGTGGTTGTACTGTGGTGCCCATTCTCAATCGGTTTTGATTATATGGGCAGGCAGTGTAGAACTCTGTAAACTGGAATTTTGACACAAAATTACCAACTCTCTATGACAGAGGTGACTAGACATTATGTGTTCACTCATGTTTCAACTGGGAAGTAACAGGTGCCACAGTTTTTTTATATAGTGTGAACAAAACTCAACTAAAATCTGTTTGTGATATTTGTCAGTAGGTCTCACCTGTAAAGGGCTAAAGATGGTGGGCGGAGGCTCGATCCTGTTCTTCTTAGCAGCACCTCTGATGATAGCCTCGGCTTCTTTGACTTTTCCCTGAGAGAGCAGCCATCGAGGAGACTCTGGGATCAACCTGCACAGAGAGGAGACAGCGACATTCAATCCTCAGCCCTGAAGAGTGCTTCTAAAACATCAGACGCCTGGATGTGAAGTTATTTCGGTGTCACAGTGAGTACCATTTTCTGCACTTTATGGGGTAGAGTAAGAGCTTCTTTGACTACATCACAGACACACTAACACACACCTACCTACCACCAAAAAGGCACAAAGAGGAAGCCAGGAATTGAGAGGCCAAGGAGAAGCATCCTCCAGTCTCTGATGAAGAAGGCGAACACCGGCAGAAGCATGTAGCCCACAGCAAAGAACAGACACACCCCCGCTGTCGAGAAAATGGTCCGCACGCGTGGGCCTAACATCTCAGTTCCTCCAAACAGAGAAAGATTACACCAAGTTTAGACAATCTTCTCCATTATAATCATAAAATATATGTCGGAGAGTGTACCTAACACAAACGCAGCCACGTAGTTGGAAATCTGTCCCACACCGACGATGTAGAACAAAGCGCAGAATACGGCCCAGGACGGAGAGAAGACCTGGATGAACGTGAACACTGTCTGCACCGCCATGTTGACAAACAACACTATTTTCCTCCCATACCTGAGAAAACATGCACAGATGATCAGTCATTTTTTTTTACACTTCTTCT
Source organism: Parambassis ranga (assembly GCF_900634625.1). Taxonomy (NCBI): domain Eukaryota; kingdom Metazoa; phylum Chordata; class Actinopteri; family Ambassidae; genus Parambassis; species Parambassis ranga. The sequence goes on along the minus strand of NC_041034.1, from coordinate 6,549,594 downwards.
GCATTTTTTCCGATCTTTGGCTTTTGTCTTTTGTCAATGTACTCATTTCCCTATAACACCTCCAAAACACTCTACTGTGGTTTCAAACCTGCACTTTGTTGTCTTGGCTACTTAAACATGACAATGTTTTTTTTTTCCTGCAGCTTTACCTTCAAGTCCAAACAGAGAAAACACTTCTATTTAGTAACTGATTGACAGCTTTCCAGACATTGAAGGTTACAGAGTTCTTACTGGCAGTTAAAGTGTCCGTCTAACTGCACGCCATGTTGTTTTGTTTAATTATTAGTTTTTGTTAAACCACAGCTGTGCTTTAGATTTTATCGAAACATAATTTGTACATGTCCTAACTATGTATTTATTTTGTCCATAAACCTGTCAGAGAGCTGTCCTGAAATAAAGGAGCCTGTAAGAACTCCAACGAAGAAGACAGAGGAAGTCAGTGGGTTCTTCCAGCTGTCATCACAAACCAGGTCCCACTGCAAAAACACACACACACACACACAGCAGTCATCACATCAAAATACCATGTTATAGTATCAAAGAAAATAAATTACAGGTGAATATTTTTATTCTTAGAATAACACATCTTCTAGTTTTCCTCATATTATTTCAATATTCATGATTATATTGATAATATTCTCTCATATTTTTTCCAAAAATGATGATGAAATCCAATAAGAAATTCATATTTGATTCTAAACTCAGCCTTTCTGTATTTGCAGTAGCATCCCCTCACATCTGACGCACACACCTCGGTTGTGATAGTAGACATGTAGACGCTCTGATCGTACTCCCACCCGTCCAAGCAGCCTTCTGTCGCCACATTAGACAGATTGACATCAACGCCTGGCATTAAGCCTGTCTCCGAGAAACTCAGCACATCTTCCAGATTATATCTGGAACACTTGCTGGGCACCAAAGCGCCACCACGACTCCAGTCAACCTCCAGCGGGATGCTGCTGTTCCTCCACGCGGCGGTGAGGTTAAGGTGCGTGGGAATGAGGCAACGGTGGGGTGGCGTGTCGGCGAGGAACACCATGGACAGGGCGGTGAATCCGTTAGGGATGATAGTCAGACAGAGCAGGAAGAACACCTGCTGCTGGAAGCGTCCCCATTCCCCGAGGAAGGCGGTGGATGTCTCGTAGTCGATCATGTTGTTGGTTTGCTCAAGAGGCGCACAGAGTGGCGCACAGTTAAGCGGAAACAGGAGTGTTTGGCTTCATAGAAGGCATTTCTGAAGGAGAGGTTTTGTTCCAGGTCCAAAGCACCATCCCCCGCGCCTCCCGCTGGATTAATTTTTGGCTGTGGTTCTCTGAATGAACCTGTCTTTAATAGGACACTCCGAGATCTCTGTGCGCCAAAGCTGAACACGTGTCTACGAGTGACCACTTGTGATGTCACACAACAATAAAACGCGTTCAAACATTAAATTATTTATAACAGCGGCTCTTTAAGACATGATGACATTTATGCCAGGGTAAACAAACATGCAGAATATGCTCATTGAATTACTGTGTAAAACCTTATCCTGTAAGACATTGAATCTCCAGTGTTTACACTTTCTGTTACACAATTATACAACAACAGCACAAGTGTTTTAAAAACAGCAAATAATACAATACACGCTTCTGTCATGGAAAGTAACCCGAGAGAGAGTTCAGCAGCAGACACCTCTCCTTCTCATGCACTCTTGCAACACAAACCTTGGATGCACTCTGGACTCTTTTATTGCAGCAAAGGCAACATTGACAAATAATCTTTGCTCCAAATACTTTGCAGTTTCATTTGTTATATCTCCCTAATGTCCTCCCAGACCAGTGGAGACTCTGGTCACTATTTTTTTTAACTTCATGCAAACAGGAGTGAGAGGAGTGTGAGTTTGCAGTGCTGCTGCTTTGGAGCTGTGGGGCTGATTTAAGCTGGATATATATATATATATATATATATATATATATATATATATATATATATATATATATATCCAGCTTAAATATATATATATATAAACAAACTCTTAATGGTCAGACTACAGGAATCTTTTTCTTAATTTAATTGATCTAAAGCCCAGAGACAATTGTTGAGTTTGAATTTGCATCTGTGGATACCAGCTTTTTGCTTGTGTGTATGTTGCATTAATTTCCAATATTTCCAAAATATCAGTGTGTCTATGGTTTTGTTACAAAAAAATATTTTTTAATATTCTTTTCTGTAGAGGATAAATTTCTGTGGCATTAGGGGAGTGAAGTTGGCAAAATATAATCATTTATTTTTATTTTATTTTATCAGAATCATTGATTTGGATCATTTAAAAAACACAAATATTGCACATTAGTGTTTATTTCATAAACAACAAACGAATACGACAGGTCAGGTAACTCACTGTCTGAGCTGGACTGGTTATTATTGACCCTATACCTAGAAACAACAGGCAGAGACTTTGGGAAGTAACTGCACCTAAAAAAATTATTTTTAAAAAATGTGTTAAAAATTGACATTTTAACACTTAACACGTTTGTCTGTGTAGTCCTGCATGATGTGTTAATCATGATGTGTTAATCAGTGCAAACTGACAGATCCGCTCCTTTAATTGTCTTCCTTTGTTTTTTCCCTCTCTTTGTGCTAAACAAAGACATCAATGGCCATGTATAAATGTCTTATTTTTAATTTTCCACTAGATACTGAATCAGCAGCTTCAGATTAAGTAACACAAGCTTTTAAAAAAAGGCTGGGCTGTGGACATCTGTCTGTGTTAATATACTCTGTGTGCTAATCATGTGGTCTTAATGTCACATGCAGCGTATCGCGGTCTGTTTTTGTCTAGTTAATGTGTGTAGAAGCTGATTTCCCTATTTGTGGTGAAACCGAGTGATGTGTTGTTTCATACAGTGATAACAAGGGAACCTGGGCATGCAGGTGTGTTTGATGACTTTAGTGATGTTAAATAAATGTCAGAAGTGTTTTATAACCAAGGTAAAAACACACACATACATACACATACACACTTGCCAATTTGTGAATCCCAAAGTGCAGGAAATGAATGTGTGTTGGTGCTTTTTTTGTATTAAATTAAGGTAATTGGCAGTGTTTTCACGTGAGGAACTTTAAGTGAGTCGCTTTTCACGTGTATTCTAACTTAGTTAGAATAAATCATTTATCCACATTTGTAAAACTCAGTAAAATTTTAAACCTCCGGTGCCAAAGTATCACGCACCTTCACTTCACTGATGTTTTCATGCTTTCATCTTATGATTAGAAAAACATTGAACAGAGCTCAGGACACCACGACCTAATCTCATCAGCACTGTGGAAAATAGTGAGAGAGAGAGACCAGTTTGATTTTAAATGACCCTTAGTTGCTTAAAACTGCTGTCCGTCAGAGGCCTATATACAATGTATATCAGCATGCAGTGATGTTATGAACATTGTATAATTAGGTGTAGTTTTTGCACCAATAGTTGTGTTTCGTTGTTTTATGTACTTAACTGTACATAAAAGCCAAACAGCGGCTTAAAAATAGTCCAATGGGAGTCTGAAAGCTACTTAGCAGCATTTAGAGTACAGGCACGTGGACGTCTTTGGGGTATTTAAAAGTGTGGAATGTTGTTTAGAGAAAATACCACAGTGGTGCGGGGGCTGGGTGGTCAGATTGGCCAGTCTGAGGCTTTTGATTACTTTCAGTAAATCAAATCACTGAGTGAGAGGTCGTTCATTCTTAAATCTCAGATAAATGTTGCTCCTATGTCTGCTGGTGATGCAGACAAGTTGGAAGAAGGTTTAATTCACTCTCACAGGACTGGAATCTACAGTTGTTGTGGCTCTGTCCCACTGAGGGACCAGCTTCCCCACAGAGAGCTCAAACCTTCCACTCTGCTGCTAAGCTGAAGAAAAACACGTCTCAGACACATTTTTTTCCTCCCTCAAGAGCGGGGAGGTTGTTTTATAAAGAATGGGAGACTATGATGAAGACACTGCCTTCTTGGGACAAAGTGGTCTTTACCACTGGACCACATTCTTCCTCCTGAACACAGTTTTTGTGTCTACCGGATTCAATGGACTTTACATCGTCTTTGTTGGATCGGCTCCCAAACACCACTGTCTCATTCCGGATGTCAACCTAACTGAGGAGTGGAGGAATGCCATCATTCCCTCCACCATAGTGGAAGGTGAGGATGTTCAGAGTCAGTGCAGCAGATACAAGCTGGATGTGGTGAGGAATCTCTCCGCTGAAGGATACGTTCCTGGAAGGGATTTTAACCTCACTAACCTGGAACAGGAGGGATGTTTGGATGGATGGATCTACAGCAAAGACATCTACCAGTCCACCATAGTCACTGAGGTGAGTGAGAAGCTTTAAGCTTTTAAGCTTTTTTGGGGGGGAAATTTAGTTTGGAATATTCACATCTTTCATATCTTTCACAGTGGGACCTGGTTTGTGACAATCAATGGAAAGTTCCCTTTGCATCTTCAACTCTCTTTGTGGGATACCTTCTTGGTTCCCTAATCTCAGGACAACTTTCTGACAGGTATTGATCATTATCACTTATTGTCGGAAACAGATGTGCTCTTGTCCAAACAACGTTACAATTCGTTAAATGTTGTGAACAATCAATCCTTATTTAATAAGCCATACAGTGAATGTTACTGAAGGCAACTGCACTCAGTGACACCAGCACCATCTGGTGTTACAGTCCCCTACATTACAAGCTCACACAGAAGTTTTTCACTTTGTAAAAAAATAAAATAAAATCTCTATATTCCCAGGTTTGGTAGGAAGAAGGTTGTTTTCATCTCTCTGGCGGCCCAGTGTCTCTCTGTCTTTCTTCAGTCTTTCTCTTATTCATGGAAGATGTTCTGCATCATGTTCCTCTTTGTTGGAGCCTCTCAGATATCCATCTATATTTCTGCTTTTGTTCTAGGTAGGTATTGCAAAATCCTATCTTTGGAGTTATATCATAAGAAAATCTCACTGTAAGTATTTGTGGGCCTTTTCTTCTCAAACAGGCACGGAGTTGTTGAGTAAAACTATGCGAGTGCTCTTCACAACTCTCGGGGCCTTCCTCTTCTACTGCATCGGCTACATGACTCTACCCTGGATCGCATATGGCATCAGAGAATGGAGGACTCTGCTTGCTGTTCTTTCTGCAACTTCTGTGGTGTACATCCCACTCTGGTGGTATGTGTCCTGTTATATCCCTATATGCATATATGGAATTTCAACCACAGCAGACAAACCTGATCTGTTGGTACTGATAGTGCAGGTTCATCTCAGAGTCTCCCCGATGGCTGATCACTCAGGGAAGAGTGGGAGAGGCAGAGGTCATCGTGAGAGATGCTGCCAGGAAAAATAAAGTTGCAGCTCCAGCTGTAATCTTTAAAGAATCAGAGGTGAGTATTTATTTGGAACATTTAGGACAAATGCTGATAATGGGAACAAGAATAGGCAACATGGGCGACCAGAGGGAGTCTTAGTTCATTTTGTCTCAAGAGTCAGTATTATTTCATAACTTGAAAGGGTTAAAACAATTCATGTATGCATTCCAAATTTAATCCTACATTCTGTGTGCTAATCTGAAAAGTGTAATGGTGTCATTCTTCTTTTGCTTTCAGCTTGAGACAAGGTCTCCCAGCAGGACATACAGCATGCTTGATATTCTCAAATCCAGGAACATCAGGCACATCACACTGATGTGTCTCCTTCTCTGGTGAGTGCTTGTTTTTTAAGGACTCTCAGCAATAAAGTTTACAAGGAAAACATCCTCATTTTCGATCATTGCTCTCTTTAGGATGGCAATAAACGTTGGATATTTTGGTTTATCCCTGAACACCTCCAATCTGAGCGGCAACCCCTTCATGAACTGCTTTCTGTCAGCGACCACTGAAGTCCCTGCATATGTGGTTTCTACATGGCTGCTGAAAAAATGTCCAAGGAGAGCACTTCTGTCTTTGTTCCTGGTCATTGGAGGAGGAGTCCTGCTACTCATCCAGTTCATCCCAGACAGTAAGGACACGCTTAAAGGTCTATTTACTGGTAAAACTACTACATAGACTCACTCTTCTCCTTTTTCCTCAGCTCTCCAGTACGTGGCTCTGACCCTGGAAATGATCGGAAAATTCGGCTTCACCATGGCCTTCAGCATCGTCTACATCTACACAGCCGAGATCTACCCCACCGTGCTCAGGAACATCGGCATGGGAATGTGCTCCTCTGCTGCACGCATCGGCAGCATCACAGCTCCTTACGTCATCTATTTAGGTGCATACAGAAACACACTAAGTATCACTAAAGCGATAAAACAAAATGTGAACTTAACCTCCGTCGTTTTAATTTACAGGGACGTATAATAAGGTTCTGCCTTACATTTTAATGGGAAGTCTCACCATTGCCTCCTCTGTGGTTAACTACTTCCTTCCGGAGACGCTGCATAAAGACCTTCCAGAAACAGTGGAGCAGATGCAGGAATGTCAGGGGTGAGTGCATCTCACAGAGGTCACGCTGATTAGATAAGACGTCTGTAGCTAAGTTAAAAAAGTTTAGCAATACTTAAATAGTTAGAGGAGCTATAGTACTGATTCTTGAAGTTACATGATTTCCTAGAAATACCTGCAGTTTCACCAACACTGCATTTGGCATCTTCTCTGTTACAGGTTGTGCCGAGGACCCAAAAGAAACAAATATGTGGAAAACGGCAACTTGCCCATACAGCATGAGGCCAAGCCTGACATTCAAACTCTTACACTTTAGTTTCTTTAAAGAAACATTCTCTCGCTTGACAGCAATCATCTGAAGTCAGATCCAGAAGTTAACTGTGAAGTTTGTTTTATTGTTCTGTTTTTTACTCAGTTCATGTGAATTCATCTCATAACGCAGGTCATTAAAATACATGAACCCTCTTAATGTACAGTCTGGGGTTTGCTTTTTCTGAGACCCAAACAACAGCCTGGTGTGTCAAACATGTGGTTTCCTCCATAGCCTCTTGGGGAAGGCCCAAAAAGTGAGTCAATTATCATAGTGTCCTATTTTAAACAGCCAAATTTAGAGCAAAAATAACATTCACACCAAAAACTTACCTGTTGGTACAAGTCCACAGTCAGCTACATGTTTGGACAAAGACTGGAAATGGGGGAAAATAGTTAGCTCACCAATCACTATAGAGATAAAATCTAGATCCCTAATGAGATAAAACAAAATGTGAACATAACCTCCTTTGTTTTAATTTACAGGAACATATCATAAGGTTCTGCCTTACATTTAAATAGGAAGTCTCACCCTTAACTACTTCCTTACACTCTCATTTTGCCTGTTTGAGCTCAAATTTACCGACTTATTTATGTTTATGTATGATTTTTTTTCTGTTACTGGTTCTACTGGGGAGCCCCTAAAAAAGAAATGTGTGGTAATGAGTAACCCTGCATTTACAGCATGAGACCAAACCTGACTCTCAAACCCTTTAAACTTTCACTTTTTGAAATAAATTTCCTCTCGCTTGACAGCAATCATATGAAACCAGATCCAAAACTAATTTTTGTAATTTTTTAATTTATTATTCAGTTTTTTTTACTTAGTTCATTTGATTTCAAGAAAATATCATTAAAAATCTCCATTGACTCCTATGGTCACCTTTAGAGCAAAAACAAACATGTCCGCTCCCACAAAAGGTCTTTCTATGGCGATATCACAGACACTTTGTCCATTGTTGTATGCATTCTCACTATATAAACGTTAGCTCTTCTTTGCACAGAATGGTCAAGCTTATCTCTTACAAAGATTGCAAGCTTTGTCCATCAGCTTTTATCTGAAGCTCACCTAATAAACTTCTAAATCATTTACCATACTTTGGCTTCAGAGGAAGGTGCATAATTACACACATCACACAAACTTCTTGTGGTTTTGCTTTCATGTTATATCACAGGGGAATAGGTCTATATTGAATCAAAAAGCTGGATACCAGCAGTCTTAATGTGAACAAACTGAAGTCTAAATTCTGAATGATCATTGAAGTAAAGCTTTCTCACTTTCAGGACTTTGATCATTTGACTGCAATAAACAACTGAAGCATCAGCTGAAATGACAGTTAAGGCTTTATTACTGTTTTACCTCTGTTTGAAAATGATTAACTCAGACTAAGCTCTTCACCTGTTAGGTCATGAATGTTATTATTATTAAATTGTATTATATTATTTAAAAAACGCACACAAACAAGACAAGTTAATGCATATTAAGAGCCTTGTTCAGTACAACAAAATTGTGCCTGCATTGAGGTGTTTTTATTTTTTCCACCCTGCAGTGTGTAACTGTGTAACCTCACAGATCATGTGAAGCCAGCATATAAAACTTGACCTTAACTGTACTCTTCACTTTGCCCCCAAAGCCGGTCATAGATCAGTGCGGTGCCTGTCAGTAGTGACGAAGCATCAGCTCCTCGTCTTCCTCTTCTTCTTGTAGGATTTATTTATTTTATTTATTTATTTGAGGTGATGAGCAGCGTAAAAGTCAGAGACTATGACACCATCACATCTTTTCTTGGTTCTTGGGGACCGTTTCAACGAAGGATTTTTTTTGCACTGGCCGCCAGCATCCTCCCGAATGGATTTATCGGCATCTATATAGTATTTGTGGGAGACACGCCGCCTCATGAATGCTATGTCCCAGAAATCTATAACATCAGTGAGGTGTGGAGAAATGTCACAATCCCTTTGGAAACTGTTGATGAGGTCACAAAGCGCAGCTCTTGCTCGAGGCACGACTTATTGTTGATCAGGGAATACTCTGAAAATAACAAAACCCCAAATGTGGATGTGAATGTGAGTGAAATTCCTTTAGAGTCTTGTAAGGACGGGTGGACATACAGCAAAGAGATTTACCAGTCAACTATTGTCACAGAGGTGAGTGAGGAGTCAACATTTAATTTATCACAGATTATTTGTAGCCTGGTTGGTACTATGCTCTGTTCTCAGGCAGCTTAGAGTTAATTTGATCATAAAGACTAGTGTGAATATGTGCTGAACTTGCAGTGGGACTTGGTGTGTGACAACGAATACAAATCACCGCTGTCCACCTCTATTCATTATGTCGGCGTGCTCGTAGGGGCGCTGGTCTCCGGCCAGATGTCTGACAGGTCTGTGCTTAATGCAATATTATCTGAACATTATCCTGTAATTTCAACTTGCTTGTTTAACTATATTTCTTTTTTTACAGGTATGGGAGAAGACCGACTCTCTTTATCATGATGGTTCTTCAGACTGTGGCCCTCACTGCACAGATATTCTCCCCAAGTTGGGAGGTCTTTACCTTCATTTTCTTCTTTGTTGGTGCGGGAGGTTTCTCCAACTACATCATTGCATTTGTGCTGGGTAGGTTGTTCATATCTGGATGATCATGGTTGCACATGAATGCTTCCCAGCAGGACTCTAAACTTTTTTTTCTAAATAATGATGCCTATAGGTTCAGAAATTTTAAGTCCAAAAACCAGAGTGGTCTTCTGCTCCCTTGGAGTTTTTATGGGCTCGGCTTTGGGCTACATGGCAATGCCAGCTGTAGCGTACTTCATACGGGGATGGCGGTTGCTGCTGATTCCTATGGCGGCCTCGGGCCTGATCTACATCCCTCTGTGGTGGTAAGAATATTCATGTATTGGAACCATGCAATTGGGGATTGACTGACTTTCAGAGGCCGCTGGGGAACTGCAGTTTTTAACTCTTTTGCATGGCTTTCACTGGTTGGTTCTTGCGCTTAATGGATGTAAGGATTGCCTGAAAGCGGCCCAGGTGTGCAGTGGATACTCTGCTGGGGTGCCTTTCTGTGTGACTGGTGCCAGTCGAGCTCAGACCTCCTGCTTCCTAACACAACGCTTGCAATGTCAGGCCCAGGTCATTTGTGCTGACATTGTTGCATCCATATGTCTGCAGGTTGGTTCCAGAGTCTCCTCGCTGGCTGCTCTCTCAGGGAAAAGTAAAGGAGGCCGAGGCTATATTAAAAGATGCTGCCAGAAGCAATAACGTCCAAGCTCCAGAGGCCATTTTTACACAAGCAGAGGTCAGTTTATCAGCAAGCTGATGATTATATTATATTTTCCACACGTGATGTCTGAAGGTAATTTGAAGTCTCTGTTATCTCTTGGCTAAGGATTCCATTTCAAGTTAGTCTGTTTCTCTTGAGTGACTTATTATACTTCATTTTAACTAAATCTGCCAACGTGAGTTCAAAAGTCTACTAAATGAAGTTTGTAAATGTTTAATGGGATCTTTTCTTTTCTGCAGATTGACGATGCTTTGATGAAGAAAGACAAGAAGTACAACATCTTCTTCATCTTGAGAAGCTGCAACATTCTCTCTCTTACATTGCTCTGTTCATTTCTCTGGTAAGTTCACAGTTTCCCGTTAAGCACTGATTGTGGATCTGTCCTACAAGTGTTGAGTGTTGAAATGCTGCTTTAAATGTCTCCGCAGGATTATCATCACTATTAGTTACTACGGTCTGATCCTCAACACTTCAAACCTGCTCGGTGACCCGTACATAAACTGCTTCCTGTCTGCTGTAACAGAAGTTCCAGCTTACATTATTGCCTTGTTGCTGCTCCGGTTCTGCTCCAGGCGGCTCTGCCAGTCGTCCACACTCCTCCTCGGAGGCGCCATGATCCTCTGTGTTCACCTTATTCCTACAGGTAATGGCTAAAAAGCTCCAAAAGCAAGCAGGCTGGTGATATTAATATACTGAACATTTGAAATGTGTTTTTTTTAATTATTATTATTATTAGATAGACCGGGTGTAGGTGTGTTTCTTGAGATGATGGGAAAGTTTGGCATCACAGCAGCGTTTTGTATCGTGTACGCCGTCACATCTGAGCTCTTCCCAACCGTTCTCAGAAATACAGCCATGGGCTGTTGCTCCATGGCTGCTCGCATTGGATCCATTGTTTCCCCCTTTATTATCCATTTAGGTAAGTGTATTTAATTTTAAGATTTCTACAGTTACACTCAAAAGAAATGTTTTTTTGTGCTTTGTTTGCTTCACTCACCATGTTGTTGTATTCTTTATTATTTGCAGGACGATACTTTAAGGTGCTCCCGTACATAGTGATGGGAGTTCTGGCCATTTCTGGTGCTCTTGTGTGCTTGATACTGCCAGAAACATTCGGGAAAGCGCTGCCAGAGACTATACCAGAGATGCAGCACATATGCAGGTGGATTAAGATGCAAAAAATCATCGTCTTATATTTGATTGTTTCAGTTCTGCTGAATGTTAAATGTCTTGCTTTTCAAACAGGAGGGGAGGAAACAAGGAGGAAGGAAACAAAGAGAGCACATCTGAATCCCAGAGTAAAGAATCCAAGTTGTAGTTAGTGCTGGCTTGTGTTTTTTATTTTTACTTTCATTGGAACTGTATCTCTAACTTATTGTACAAACCTGCTGTCAATCAGTCTTTTAAAGTTGATCAATAAAAATATTTTTAAGAATGTTAAATGAGCAAAGTGAAATTTATAAAGGCAACAGCAAGAAAGCAGGGAGGATTAGAAAAAATAAACACTCTGCTGAAGAATTTAAAGTGTGTCAGAGGTTAAGGCAGGCTTCTGCTTGGGGCCCCAGGCCGGTTGGGGGGGGGGGGGGGGGGGGGGGGGGGGTAGAGGCCCGAGTTGCAATATACAGAGTTTACAATGACAGGAGTAGACCTCCCTAAAGGGGCCCTGTCTGACTCCACTCATGCACTTCTAATGACAACAAGAGGCAAAGAGTGTGCAGAAATTTTGTGTCACATTATTTATAACTTTTAATAATTACAAAGGTTAGGGTTAATTTTGCTTATGGGACCCCAACAGGCTCTAGAGGCACCCCTGCTTGGGCACATTAAAGGGTCAATTTAACAAATCAGCCCAGCACATTATATAATTCTGTCATTCTGTCCACAATATACTAATAAAATGACCTAATTAATAACAGCAATGTGATATAAGACACTTATAACAAAACAATGATATAATAATACATGTTTATCAAAGGTTTGTGCAATATATTAGCATTAACAGTTCATGCTATTACAATTAAAAAAGCTTCCTGTTTGATGCATGCCCTGCCCATTCACATGATGTCACACCAATAGGAATATTGTGGTTATGTGGTGTCACAGTTAGAATTCAGCATAAATAGATATAATAATAATGAACTCTGTGTAGTCACTCTGAATCCACCCCCTCATCCAATGAGCAGAGAGATACAAAACTCTTATTGGATGCTTCCACACATGTGGAGATGTTTACACTTTACATCCATTCACTCTGTGTTTATTTTTATTTTTAATAAACATATATCATCATCACTGTATATGAACTGTATGCAGTACATAGACAGCAACATATATTTTGTGTAGTGCGTCACCTGTTTCCGTGGAAAGACCTCCATTTCACTTTCAGTTCAAACCTGACAGGAAGAGGAGTTTATAAAGTATTTAAACTTAAATGTATGACATCACTCTTAATAATTAAATCAATAAGAGCTGTTTCATTTGGTTGTAATTAACTTGATATAGTTTTTTTTATTATTATTAGGCCTATTGTGCAGTGAGAGGGGTGTTGACGCGCACACAGCGGCAGATGCTGTAAATAGGAATTACTGGCAACGCCGCAGAGTTCACATGAAGCGCTGACCAAAATAAAAGTGAAAGCGAACTCTGGCGCAGCATACGGCGCACACGGGTTCTCCTCTTTGTTCGTTTTTATCCAACTTTTAACGCGTCTGTTGGACGGATTCACCTCAGCAGTCAGTCAGCAGTGGATTGATAATGATGGTGGTTTAAGGTGAGTTTTTCTCTCTTAAATATTGTAAACATTTCAAATTTAAAGACGCACATCCTGTCTCCCTATATGGCGATGGTTATGATTTTTCATAACAACCGTGATGTTTTAAAAAGAAAAAGGCGTCAAAACACACACTACAGTCGTGTTTTAATAGCATACATGTTTTATATAGTATACAATCCTCTTATTTAGATTTTTTCTTTTTTTTAGTAACATCACAAAGTGAAAGTGCAACAGGGACAGCACCGTGTGATTGTACAGTTAGCAGATCATCTGTCTTCCTTTATTCTTATACTCCATCTTTTATCTTTATTGATTTGTATTAAAACCTTTGTCCATTATAATCTACATTATGGGCATTATTGTGGCCTGTTTTATACTATAAGCCCAACTACAGAAACTCAGGCCGACTTAAAATACAACCAATAGTAAGATAAAGTACTCGATTTATGCCTAAATTCATCGTTTTATATATAATTTGATTTATTTTTTTAATTTATTTAGTTTTTAAATAACTATTTAAATAGCTGTGTAACTGCAGCCCTGCCCACTTTTGTAACCGTTTATCAAATTACCAAGCGCAGTGATATAAATGACCACCAGATGTCGCCAAAGACGTCCATTTCAGTAGTAACGTGATATATATTTTTAAAGTCATTCAATAGTGTTATGGCCATTTGGCATCCATGTCTAACAGTTATTGCTTTTTTAATTGTTTTTTTCTTTTCCTTTCTTTAATTATAATAAAAATTATATATATATATATATATATATATATATATATATATATATATATATATATATATATATATATATATATATATATATATATATATATATTTATATAACACTAATAAACAGATAGAGTAAAGCCAGAATGCTTTGTGGATATGCTCATTATCCATGTGTATTTTTTTAAGGATCAATGATTAATGTAATTGGTGACTAAAGCTGTAAATGTACAACAAAAGGTTATCCGTCTTTTTCATGCATGCTGTTCCACTCTGACAGGACAGTTTTGTTTCTTCCTATATCCTATATTTGGCACTCCACCTCTGTTACATCACCACTCAGTTTTATTCCCATACACTGTGGAGTAAAAAACTAAATATCTATTTAAACAGCTTGTCTGATGTTTGTGTAATATTCACACGCTACAGAGAGAAGATTGAAGCAAGGCGTCTGGACTTGTAGAGTTTTCTTGAAGACGTTTCGCTGCTCATCCAAGCAGCTTCATCAGTTCTAACTGTTCGGTGGGTTGTAGACCTCAGTCTAAAAAAAAACTTACAAACAATAGCACTAAATGTTTCCATACTTACCTGTGTAAGTCTGACTGTGTCGGGTGTGTCTAACGACTGGTCAATGACTATGAGACTGCCGGAGGGGGACTGGTGATAGCCCTTTGTTCTTGCTGTGAGCAATCTATTTCACGAATGAACACCAGGGGTCAGCATTGGTCAATATTTAGAGGAAACAGTGCATCATGCATAACCACCAGATGGCGCCAAAGCCCGTAATATAAACATGGCCTTCACTACCTGTTTATCAGAATCAGAAATTACTTTATTTATCCCCGAGGGGAAATTCTTGTTTGTTACAGACAAATTTAAATCCCTGAGTATCTAAAGAACATATTTACTATTATATAAAAACCTTTACATAGTAAAGAGCATGACATGAATGTACAGTGTCTGACTGACTGTTACAGTTCAGACTTTAGTAGTTTGATTGAGACAGGCAGGAATGACTTCCTGTGTCTCTCAGTGGTGCGTCGTGGGAGTCGGAGTCTGTTGCTGAACGAGCTCCTGTAGCTGGTCAGCACAGTGTGGAGCGGGTGGGACAGTCCAGTATGGTCTTTATTTTGGACAACACCCTCCTCTGACACACCTCTGTCAGAGAGTCCAGATCCTCTCCCACAACATGGTCGGCCTTCCTGATGATTCTGTTAAGTCTGTTTATGTCCCTCACCCTCAGACTGCTGCCCCAGCAGACAGCAGCATACATGATGGCACTGGCCACCACAGACTCATAGAACATCCTCAGCATCGAGTAGACTTTAAGTTGTCCTGCAGCTGGATAAGATGCCCTATAAAAACAGTGATAATGAATGGTCCAGATTAGAGGCAGTGATACATGAGATACTTTGAACCCAATCAGTCCAGCTGGATCTTTAGATAATAGTGTTACAAGAAGCTCCCCCTTACTGTAACTCTGTACTGTAACATACAGATAAAGAACACGTCTCACATGTACCTGCACCATATAGAATAGAACTACTTCATTCATCCCAAGCTGTTACAGCAGCAACATACAGACAGTCAGCATACTAAACCTACACCTGTAAGGTAAAGTAAACATCATTAACAAGAGAAAATAAAAATAAAACAAAATTGTGCAATTTTGTAAAGCTAACCTTGTGCAAATCTGTCAGTTACAACAACAGTCAGTGTTATCTATGGCACAGAGATGAGGTGTTATACAGGTTAAAGTCATGATGCAGGACGGATAGGTATGCGTCCCATTTTCCATGGAAGCTGTTCTGCAGTTGAAAACGTTCTTTATCTGTTATCATGGATGAGATAACACACCGCCACAGATTCCAACAGAAGGTCGTTGACAGTGTGGTTCAACACTTTCAAATCGTCACTCTGCTCATTTTGTGTGGAGTTTTGACCGCCTTAAAGGCTTGTGTTCTGTTTCATGTCTGACTGCGGCTGTGAGCAGTGTTACATTCTGGCTCAAGACGCCCCGCAATCTTTTCAAACCCTGTTTACATTCCAGTCAGACGGAGCAGCGCTGCATGGGTGGCATTTCCTGTTATCTGATAATCTTATGATGTTTGCTGGTATTTGAGTGGGTTGTGAATGCACTCTTTAAAGACATTTACTTGAAAAATCCCAGGTTTGATCTCATAGTTTTTAATATGTCAATCGGACCCCCGGCCTAAAATAATCACAGGGTTATCTGCTGCCATGACTTGATCCGATTTTAGATAGGCAGGAAGGAAATGTATGACTGTGAGCTCCTCCCTTGGGGGGGGGGGGGGGTTGCTGTGTTTTTGGTCCTGCAAGCTCTCTCTGTCAGGATGCCATTGGATTTCCTAACTCCCGGTGCATTTCTTATAAATGCCTCTCCCTGCTTGTGTGCAGCAGCACCACCTCCTGGTCAGAAAACAGAACTGCACGGCACTGCTTTCTCTCAAATCACGTGATTTAGAAGAAATCGGGCCTCCAGCTCAGAGGAGGCAACCGTCTCTGTTGTAGACTCAGAGAGACTGTGGTGCACTTTTATTTCTCTCATCTCTTTAAAGGGTGGGTTGCAACATGAGCAACAGGGTCGTCATGACCGGTGGGTGGGATATTTTTAGATGGACTGTTTTTTTATTTTTTTATTTTTTTTGGAGGGGGGGGGGGTGTTTAAAGGCACAGCATACATCTTTACTTTCTCCCTCCTGTAATGATCCATGATTAGAAATAATTGTGTTTTCTCATATCTAGCCTGAGGTTGAGCTTAGTATCAATTGAACTGTGAATGGCAGCTTTTCTATAGCACATCAAAAAAGAAAAATCTGTGGTATGCTTTGGCTTTGTTTGCTTCCTGTTGTCACCCCTTTGTAGTTGTATTTGCTATGTCTTCACGGCACCTGTGGCCACTCCCACAGCAGATGGCACAGCAGCACAAAGACAGGTGATTCCAGGTAAACGACCTGGTTAGACCTATGCTCACAGGCTCCTACACAAACACACTATCTCCATTTTTATATTTGTGGAATATTAATGTAGCGGTTTCCAAACGTAATGCTGCTGAAACTCAACTTCTTAAGACATTGGTGCATGAATGGTGTCATTCTTTTATTAGCATGAATGATGCACTATTGGACAGCACTTTAATTTAGCTGTACTCTATGGCAGCACTGTGTCTTCTTGCAAATTGGCCTCACGTTTGACATCAGATTTTTTGTTTGTCTGCATTTTGCTCATGACACACTTTGAAACGGGCACCGTGGGTGAGACATTCAGTGGTTTGAGTGTTTCCTGTGTGTGTGCGCACAGCACATTGTTGAACTCTACAGCTCATTCCTTGAGTGCTATTTACACTCTATGCAGCACAGGCAGAGGTCTGCCTGGCCAGATAACCTTTTCACTGCACCAGGACATAGTGGTACACATGTGTTTTGTATGAACTCCAATAAATTCTTCCAGGAATGTAAGAGTTTTAACCTTTGGGGTGACAAATTACTCTCTCTATAAACAGACTACCAATCATCCAGGATTTAATGTTTACCATACATACAGAATTGTGTGTTGTTGTTGTGTGTTTGCAGCCTTCCCTGGCTTCGGTGCAAGGCTTCAGGAAGTGGATTCACACAGATAAACATTGCTGGTTGTAGAGGGCAGGGTGTCTTTGTTACTAAGTTAACAAGTGTGGCTCTTTGCAATGGAAATACTGGCACATTATTTGAATGTGTGTGTGTTTTGCTGAGATTTACAAGAATAAAGAAAAAGAAAATTGTTGTTCCAATCAACATGACAAACTGTATTCGTGTAATTTGTGTGTTTTTAAAAGTGGAAGACATGGATGCAGCTTCTTGTTACAGTGGGCCCTGTCTGTGTGGTCTGTGGGTGTGATTGAAATAAGGAATAAAAGGACAAATGAGGATGTGAGTAACTTTGCTAAGGAGATGATTGTGAAAGCTAAGACTGCTGGCTCAGAGACTCTCCAAAGCAGCAGCCTTAATGGTGGCTGTAATAGAACCAGGCACATGTCTATGTGTGGATTCACCGCGATGGCAGCCGAAAACAGTGGCTGCATGCTAGCAGTTATGAATGTTATGAATTTGTGTGTTGTTGTGAGATGATCTTTACTCAACCCCTTAACACCTCCTTTTTATTGCCTAACCTTAACCAGCAGTTATTTATGCCATATCCAGCCGTGGTTAAACATGAAACTTACTGTGGGTAAAAACAGAACAGCTCGTGGTGTAAGGGGGGCTCAAACCTTGAACTCTTGAGTAAAAGTCTGCCGCATTGCATAGACCTCTACTATATGCAACCTACCTCCTTGCTCCAACTTGTGCAGCTGTATCGTTCCCATGATTGGATGACGTCAGGCACTACGTCTATATTGTCCACTAGCATAAACATGTCCATGTATTATTGACCAAGTCTAGGGGGCGTGCTGAGTGTTAGTAGGCACCATGCATGGGGCTACAGGCTGGAGAGAGCCCCTGCTGATCCCTGTCCTGCATATTACTTTCTAAGGGCGCCTGAATGCCGTAAACGGACCATAAAGGGTGGCGCCTGGGCTTTGTTTACCTGGGAAAGGATGGCAGCAAGTTGCAATAACATTACTGAAGAAACAGTGCAGCCATGCACCTAAACTGGTCCATCCCCACCAAAAAAATGACAGTAGTGATTGTAATGAATAGAAGCAGCCAGTGTTTATGTGCTTATGCGCCCTACACCATCAGCCTGTGTCCCTGGTGGTATTAAACAGGTGTGTTTAATGTTGTAGCTGCTCATTGTGTGTACACCTGCATTCATTTATTCACATGATGTTGCTGTGAAAAAAAGAAGCATGATCCATAAAGAAAAAGGAGGCGATGATATCCAAAGTAATACATTATTCGCATGTGTGTTATTTATGACACCGTTCATCAAAAAGAGGCCTGCAGGGTGGTGATCGTCCCATGCGGTTGGTGCCACCTGCTGCCTTGTGATTGGACGCATGCTTGTTTTGCTGCACGGTGTGTTAGTGTAGGCACTGTGCCATCCTGTGTTCTACATCCACTCCTCTGTGTGTGTGTGTAAAATAGAATGGAAAGGAAACAGAGAGAGAAAGAGGCAGGGAGGGAGGGACGTCTGGTCTTTCCAGTAATTAGGTCTATTCTTGCAAACGGCCTTCTTTGGGGTTTAACAGAACCATGGAACAAGGATACCATCTAATGTGCAACCACACCTGAAACATAGACCTAGTGAGTAAGTCAGATGACTTCTGGTTAATACTTTATCTCTCACTCACACCTAAATTGCTCTCACCTACATAGATATATTGCTCACTGGTGGCATTTTGGCAAACAGGTAACTCTTGTTTATTGAGTGGCACTAGCCAACAGGATCTGATTACATCAAACAGATGCTTTGCATGAATTACATCCCTGTTCTGCAGACTGTGTTCATCAAACTTTATAACTTTGTCAAACCCCAGCCACGTTTACCTTTTAGGATGTCAGTTATTTTTAAGATTACTGAGAAAAGTGTAGTCAAAACTTCTTGTGAGTAAAATCACCACCACAGCGGGCTGCATGTAGGCATTTGATGCGGTGCAAAATGTGTGAAGTTCTTTGAAAGCAAACATGCAGAGGAGGGCCTGGACCTGGGCGCCAACCAAAAAGTAAACTGCAGAGCATAACCTGGATGCTAATATTAACACTGGATTAATACATTTATGAAGCCAAATGTTGCTCAACATTCATATCTTTGATTCTATTATATCTGACATGTAGCTAACTCCTCCATTTATAGTGTAATTTCTTTACTGTCAATAGCTTTTTCACATTTTTGGATCTGATGCTGGCAGTTTTTTTACGTTGTGAATCTAAATGTTGTGCTGTCTGCCAACATTTTTATCCTCTTGACAAGCAGAGACCTGACTTCACAGTGTAAAAGCAGTTTTTTTTTCACCATGCCAGCCGGTTCAGATTACAGTTTTAACTGCGATAACAGTTGCCTAGCTGCTGTTTTTCTTCATAAACATGATGTTGTTTTTTATATGGTCCAAAGTGCTTTGACGGATAAGGATGTAGTAAGAACACAAAGCAAAATCAATTCAGTTATATCAACTTGTTGAGGCAGTTAAAGCACAGTTTAAACAGAAGGAATAGGAAGCCACTGAAGTGATATGGAGATGGGATGGAAACCTGGCCCATCTGATGGTGTGTTTAGTTGGGTTAAATCTGCAGGTTTCATGTATATTTCCATCACTTGTCTGCTTGTTTTTTGTTTTGTTTTTTTTTGATAAGTGCATCCTGTTGTTAAAAAAACAGAAGTTTGTTTGCTGAAGTAGAGTTCAGGTCCTGCTGTCTACAGCATCGCTCGTATTATGTTCCTACTACCGATGATGGGCCTCATTGTAGGTACATACTTTGTACCTTTTTTTTATTTTTTGTACTTTTTATCCTTAAGTTATATGTTGTGGGTTTAAGAGTAAAGCAATGTATATCCAGTGTATGTGGCGGTATTGACGACAGAGCTGACTTTGACTTTATTGGCTGTTTGTTCCTGTGACACACAGTACATCAGCTCTGGTATGTTTATACTGTTTGTAACAGCTAATATAAAGGCAGCCCTTGCATTTCCAGTAAATCAGGAGGCTTCTATTACCACACACACCCACACACACACATGCACACACACACACCCACAGAGTATCTCTTACAATCTCTCTGCAGCTCTGTTTAACACATTCACAGACGTCTGCAGACATCGTATCTACAACTAACTGAATGAAAGGTTCCTCCTGGAGGAAGAGTGGAGGTGGTGGTGGAGGTCTGACTAATACTGCATCACCAATAAAGACTGTGTTGAGTGTTGAGTGTTTGAGTGTGTGTTGACTACCTTGAGGGGTGGTGATTATATGTTTGTCTGACTGTGGTTCCGGGTTTGATTCTGACTGAGGCCTTTCTGTGTGGAGTTTCTTCCTGTGCCTGCGTGGGAGTTTCTCTGGGTGCTCTGGCTTCCTCACACATTCTGAAGACGTGCTTGTTAGGTTGAGGGTGAATGGTTGTTTGTCTGTGCATGTTGCCCTGTGATGTACTGGTGACCTGTCCAGGGTGTTACCCTGCCTCTCACCTGTAGATAGCTGGGATAGACTCCAGCCCCCTTGTGATCCTCAGATGATGGATGGATGGATCTCATCCACATTATATATACTGTATATTTCACTTCACGTTTGATAGAACATTGTTTCCCTTTTTTAGACAACATACAGACAGAGACAGAGACAGACTGATAACATCACATTCATTACACATTCCCCCCAGAGACTCTAATGGGCCAAACAGCAAGCTATAAAACTTGCAGCTTAGGCATGGATCAAATAACTGAGTAACAACTACACTACAGATACAGTATAAAGTACATCACCAATAAAGACTGCGTTGCATTTTCAGTTGTCTGTGAAATTGGGAGACACTAAGGCTTTTTAATTCCTCTTTTTCCTCTCATTCTAATTAGTAAGACGGACCTGAGCACACAGCAGCAACACACACGTTTATAGAACTTCAGTGTGACTTGTTTCCCCTATTGTTATCTGCAGCGTCCATCTTAAATAAGCACCCATAAATTTCCCTCAAAACTCCCGAACTTGCAGGGGCACATTGCAAAAAGGAAGTGCTCTGCGTGTGGTGGTAATTTAAACAAAAAAAAAGTTTCATGTGAAAGAATGTTTCTCATCCATTAAAACAAAAATACAGGGGCGCGGGGTTCAAACTCAAAATGTCCAGGAGATAAAAAATTCATGAACTAATCAAAGACTGTGCCGAAGCCAAAAATAATAAAGTCTGGGGCTCAGGAGACAGAGCCAGGGGCAGAGATGACAGGGGCCACAAGGAACCCCGCCAGAGACCAGAGATGCGGACCCCCCGCCCCCCGGGGTCCGGGCAGAACACCAGAACCAAAGACGAGGCAGCGGACCCTCCGAGGTACAGACAGGACACTATTGTTATCTGCAGCTTCCATCTTAAATAAGCACCCATAAATTTCCCTCAAAACTCCCGAACTTGCAGGGCCACATTGAAAAAAAAAAGTGCTCTGCGTGTGGTGGTAATTAAAAAAAAAAAAAAATTTCATGTGAAAGAATGTTTCTCATCCATCAAAATGGAACTCAATCAGCTCCACAAATTACTCTAAAATAATAATAATCGTCGTCCTTTGTGTCATTGTCATCATCATAATAGGGGGTGGCAGACATGTCCTATAAGTGTCTCTGTGTCAGACAACACAATGCAAAGCTAGCATATAAATTATCACTTTTTGTGACACACTTGGATGTTGAAATCATAGCATGGATAGCTCAGATAAGCCCGCCTATAGGCCTGGTCGTCTACTGCGTTTTTTTACTTCCTGTCATTGTTTTTGATTTACTCATTATGAAAGTGACAGCTTCTGCCATCTCAGCGCTGAGAACAGAACGCACAGAAGGCCTGTCGACGAGTGCTCTGCTGCCTCCGCCATGTGTGCTAAAACACAACTTATCGTGAGAACTGATACTCTGACCTCTTTATTTTTAGTCATGTTCAGCTTTGTACAAAGTTATATGGATATTTTCCCGAGGGCAGCTACAAGTGTGTGTGATGATGAGTGTGCCGCCATGAGCCATCCTTAATTTTTCAGCGTGAGTCACTGTGAAACTAACACATATCGACTGTCAATTATAGCTATACTGGGATGACAATAAATGAGTCAGAAATAGTGAACATAATCATGACACTTCACCCAGGTGCAGCCTCCAGCGAACACTCAGCAAATTTAAAGTTATTTCTGAATGAAAACAGGACAGGAGCTGATTTGAATGTTGTGCAACATTACCAGCAACTTGCTTTTTTCACCTCTTTATTTAAGACTCATCAAGCTGTGAAAGATCTCATTTACATTTTAGAGCAAATTCTGCAGAAACTCAGTAAATTAAACTATGTGTACAGAGACACCTGCAGTGCCATGACGTCAGTCTTCTGGCATCGCTCATGCATGTGGAGCTTTGTGCATCTAACAGTAGACATTAGAGCGTAGTGTTGACATTAAATCATTCAAGCAGATGTCTCCTAACCTGAAAATCCACCTTGTGTGGTTCAGTGTCTGCTGTTATGTTTGGCTCATCAACCCTTCTGATGATACCTAATTAAAACAGAAACGTCTTCGTGTTTTGCAGGTTGTTGTAGTAGCACGCCCACGCCCGCGCCCGCGCCCGCGCCCGCACCCGCCAGTTGGTATTAAATTTACCTTGAGGGGTTGTGATTATACGTTTGTCTGACTGTGGTTCCGGGTTTGATTCTGACTGAGGCCTTTCTGTTTGGAGTTTCTTCCTGTGCCTGTGTGGGAGTTTCTCTGGGTGCTCTGGCTTCCTCACACATTCTGAAGACGTGCTTGTTAGGTTGAGGGTGAATGGTTGTTTGTCTGTGCATGTTGCCCTGTGATGTACTGGTGACCTGTCCAGGGTGTTACCCTGCCTCTCACCTGTAGATAGCTGGGATAGACTCCAGCCCCCTTGTGACCCTGCACTGCAGGACGAAGAGGGTTCAGATGATGGATGGATGGATCTCATCCACATTATATATACTGTATATTTCACCAATTGCTTGTTTGATAGAACATTGTTTCCCTTTTTTAGACAACATACAGACAGAGACAGAGACAGACTGATAACATCAGATTCATTACGCATTCCCGCCAGAGACTCTAATGGGCCAAACAGCAAGCTATAAAACTTGCAGCTTAGGCATGGATCAAATAACCGAGTAACAACTAGACTACAGATACAGTATAAAGTACATGTGTATTTTATTGTGATAATACAGTCGATGGAATTTATGAAAAACTACATGAACTAAATAAACGACAGTTTGTGGCTTTGAACATTCGGGGTGAGACCATGGGTGTGTAGTCTATCTATTGCTGGCTGGGATTTCCTGTGAGAGTATCAAATAAACTGAAAACAAGCTGCAGTGTGACAGCTCTTGTACTTGATACAGTTGATACAGTATAATGATCTGCAGCTTTTCTGCAGACTGTCCATTCCCTATTGAACCTTGAAGTTTGTTTTTCACGTTCCCGCTTTCCAGCTGCACATAACATGTAATAACAGAGCAGGACAGCACTCTGCAGATACTGAGAAAAGAAGAAAGGATGTGACACATTATGTGATGTATTTAGTGCTCATTACTCGTGTGAAAACGCTCTGCTGTACCCAGCTGCACGGCTGCAGCCTCTCTGCACGGCTGTTAATAGTCAAGCTGCACAGAGAGATTGTATCAAAATTCAGCTGCACTTGTGCTGCTGTACTGAACTTGTAGCTGTACTTTACGTTTGACCTTCTATTACAAATGTGTTATTATGTAGTTAGTGAGGCAGTCAACAATCCACAATCACGGTAGCAGCTCTGTGAGACAGTAGCTGCCTAACTGCCTAACTGCCTAACCTAATCTGTCTAACTGAGCAGCCAGGTTCTCTCTGAGGTCACAGCCTGCTGCATAACACTCTGCAGACTAGTTTTTTGTCTGGTATTACCCCAACAGCAGCCATGCAAGTGAAGAAAAGGCCAAAAAAAGGTGTTAGTTTACACATTTGCCTGTTCTGTTGCATTATTTTATGTATTCTGTCAATGTCAACTTGGTTTATAAAGCACAGTTAAAACTTAAAAGCAATATACTGTACAATGATCAGGCCTAAACATGCAACAGACAATTTGGCAAAGACACAAAGTTGTGCTCAACTCTTGAATGCTAATGAAAAAAATCTGTTCCATAGCCGTGGGGCAGCCTGTGCACATTCAGGAGCAACTGACTGGCTGACCTGTTCAAGTTCATTTGTTTGTCATTAAACAACATGAAAGAAAGAACATGGGTCGAGCCTCACAGCCTCAGGGAGGAACATCTCGGCCTCCGATAGCAACCGATTGCTATCGGATCCTGCGTGGAGTATTGGCTGGTTGTCATTCTCTTCCTGCTCTGCGCGCACCAGAGAGGTACATGCGGTTGCTATCGGATTGTAAAGAGAAGTTACACTAATTTAACAAAAAAGGCATCAGAATGAAATCTCCTACCCTACCTTTATGTAAATCCTAGATGTTTTTAAGACCTGCTGTTGCTACTATGAGGCATGTTACACTGCTAGTAGATGTTTCCCTGCCAACACAAACACTGCAGGATGCTGACAGACACACACACTGAAAATCTGGAAGAACAGGCCCAAAAACAGATTATAATCAAATACATTCCTGCTCGCTGTCTTTTATCATCATTTTTATAAAAACACTTGCTTATTCGGCAGCAGAGGTGGTGTCCTGAATTCCTCCACCCAGTTTATTCCTTGGTCAGCTGTTTTGAAACTTGCCGCCGCCATCTTGGCAACTTTGTGCATGTTACTATCACTTTTCATGTACGCAAACACATCACGACATCCCTCTGTGCCACATCATTCAGGATTATTTAACAAAACTGTCATGTTTGCTAGGGGATGATTCCTCTATGCTAAATGTACAGGTGTTGTGTAATTACATTGTAAACAACTGAAATATTAGTCACCGTCACGAGACTGTAAAATCTAGGGAAATACCACGCCGGCTTGTTTAACCCTGCCGGTTTGTGGTGTGTGTGTGTGTGTGTGTGTATAAGCGCCAAAGCTTCAGGGGAAGTAACCTCTCACATGTTCAAAGTCATTTCACAACAAAGTGACTAAGAGTAAAGCAGTGTCATTCAAAATTAAAAAAAAGTTTACAACTATCAGGTGGAAAGCACCCGAAATATCTGATTCACACACACACACATTTATTTCCCCTTCTTACAGTTGGTCCTCTTATGTGGGTGTTTTTCGCTGCTTTATGCATACTGTCCATCTCCAGTTTTGATATCACACCCTTTCCTGAGGCAAAGAACATGAACACACTTTCTCATCTGAATGCAACATAGCCGCTGCCCCGTGGCAGCTCATATATCTTATTCCTCTGTGCTGCTGCTGCTGTAAAGGTTGACTGTTGGTGTGATTTGGTACTAAAAGCTGGAAGTCAATGGATAAAGCAGAAGTATGCTGCCACATTAGACAATAGTTCAATACTCTCACATCCATCCGTCACTGTAAACTGCAGCCATTTGCGTCTAGATAAAGATATTATCACTTTCTGAGGAAAACGCCTCTTGGCAGAAAATATGTTCCACTTCCTTCTTCCCAGCTCTTTGTTTGTGTGACTATGGCAGAAAATACAGACACATCAGTGAGGGTTTCTTTGACCGAGTGTGTAATGTGGGTGTTTTATTTCAGTGTACACACTGAAATGTATCCTGAACTTTGAAAGTAATCTTTCATTTCATGTCCAATAACCGGAAGGTTGGTGGTTCGATCCCAACTCCTCCCTAGTCACTGTTGTGTGTTCTTGGGCAAGACACTTCACCCTAGCCTGTGGCGTGCCTTGCTAGTCATTGTATGACACTGCTTGGCAGCAGCCTTAACAAATTTCCCTCGGGGATTACTAAAGTATCTAAAATAAAAAAAAATAAAAAATAAATAAAAATAAAAGTGCAATAAATGCAATAAAACACATTAATGGACCACAATTTGATGTCAAACATGGATCCATTAATCCAAATCCAAGACAAGAACAAGTAAAATCACTTTGTTAATTATTTAAAAAATAAACAAACACATTGAGTTAAGTGATAACCCGTCAATCCAGAGTATCCAGTGTCTATTTGCTGGTGTAGTCACACTTACTGTAGTTTTGATATTTTACTGTGCAGCAATAAGTTTTATGTTACTGCTGCTCTATGACTGAATAAATAATATGTTTGAGACATAATTCATCCTTTCTCCTACATTTACATTCTTACTCTCGCACACATCAAACTCTCCCAACTCTTAAAGTCTCTTATATACATATATATTGTAGTGTACAAAGATTTAGGCAGCCTCACAATGGGGCAACAGTTTTGTAGTGTGATTACACTTTGAGTACAAGTTTATTTAAAATGAATGAAATGGTAAAAGGATAAATTGAATCAACTTGGTCTAAAGAATTGTATTTTTATTAACTACAGAATAAAATCTGAGATTAAATGCAGTAAATATGAAGATATGTACAGAAACAGGAAGTAAAAAGAATGAATGAAATGTTGGAGCGATGGTGATGAAGAGGATGCAGTTAAGTTTCTCTCAAACAAATAATCTAATCCTAAAGTGTAAACTGGTGTTTGAATGTAATTATTAGAATCTGGACATCGTCCCTGATCAAGGTGCAGGTGTGAGGAGGTTGCAGCCCACTTTGAGAAGGTTGTGGAGCTGGATGCTCTTTAAGATCAGAACCTCGGTGCTGGTTGTCGTGGCAAAAAATGACCTTCAACTTCCAGTAAATACCATCAGGCATAATATCAGGCACTGTGGCTGCAAATAGTAACCTTCTATGAGTGTGATGCAGGTGCAGTTCTACACATTTCCAGTCAGATTAGCTCAAATAAGGCAATAAATAATAAGGACAAATGAAGTGATTCAGCATTTTTCCACCATATGGCGCCACCGTCCCCACAGACGACGACTTCGAGTGATGAGCCCTAAGTACGTCACATAAAGTGTCACATCATTTCTTCTTTCTTTAGTGCCTGCAGAGTGCTGCCCTGCTCTGAGCATACACGTTTATTGTGCCGCTGTTAAACCTGCAGACGTCTGTTAGTCGTAACACCGGTTGGTGTGCCCAGGTCATAGCCAGCTGTTCAACCTGCTGGATCCTCAGCTGAGGGTTGATGTAAAAAACTAAGCTTCTCTAAATGTTCAAAAAAAACTATTTTGATTGAGAGCTTTGTATCAGAGCCAGGCAGAGGGGAGGTTCTGTCTCAATCTGGGCTGAGCTGGACTAGGTCAGTCACAGAGTCTGACGTGAAGACGTCTCATCTCGTCTTGCGTTCCTCAGAAGAACAAGCCAGTGAAGAGTGTTATCTCATGCAGATCTTCTGGGTGGAGACAGCGAGTCATCTTCACATCCAGAGTCAAGTTACAACCTGCTGGGTCTCAAAGTGATGTCTGTGCTTCGGAGACATGTAGAGTTGGTTGTATTTTGTATATAGAAAATAATGAGCACATATATAGAGTGTGAAGTGTCCCTGTGGAATGCACCAGAAGGTTTTATGACTGGTCTGGTCAGCCTTTGTCTCCTGGTCTGAGGAGGAAGAGTCGTATTTCTGGAGTTTTTGTTGTCCTTGTTGTGGGGTGATGAATACAAATCATTGATAGCTAGCTGTCCAGATTTCCTGTGTGTGGAGTGCTTAGATGGTGGTCTCTTCCTGAGGAATGCTCATTTCTGACACTGTGGAGCATCAGACATTGACAGTTCTTTTTGGAAGAAGGTAAAAATACAACCACGGCATCACACTATAAAAAAGTCTTAAGTACATTTTTATGTATCTATACTTTACTTAAGTTAAAATAATAGTGCAAACTTTAGACTTTTACATTTTGAGGCTGTTACTCTCTACTCCACCACATTTCAATCAGGAGAGACTAAATGTTTAGATGAGAAAGAATTTATTGAAGTACAATGAATGAATGAATTGCGCTTTGGCATTCTAGACCCCGATGCGATGACCGACATCCGAAGGGGGAAAGGACAGGAGATGAGGCCGCTTAGGCAGGAATCCCCCCGGGTCTAGACCTGGTGGTGGTGAAGGAGCAAAAGAGCAGGGGATAAGAGGCCTTGCCCTGATGAGGAACTGGTGGTGCTTGGGGTGGAGGAGGGTTGCCGAAATCGATCCGAAAGACAGCTGGAGATGAGACGGAGAAATTTTAAATGAATTGCTGAGCGGTGATTGGGCAGGAGAGGGACGGCTCGGCTGTTGATTGGTGGGGGAGTTGCTCTATATTAACCAGCTGATTAAGTGGGAGGCAGAGAGAGAGAAAGGGGCGAGGGAGAAGGTGGGACAAGTGTGAGGTGGATGATAAGGGAGAGGTGGATGGAAGAAGTGATAAAAGAGTGAAGATAGTCTTCCTGATTGAACTTGCGCTAAGAGCTTCATTTCTACAATGTTTGTCGTTACTCGTTACATTTTTTTGCCAAAATGTTGCCCTGATCTACACAAAAATATGGATTGTGTTGCTGTCTCTGAAGTTTAAACCAATCTAAAACTCTATCCTGATGGGCTTAATGGATGGATTGGGAGGGCGGGGCGTAATCTCACTTCCTCTGTCTTCATTGAAGAAAACCAATCAGTAACTGATTGTTTCCGTTTCTATCAAACTCTCTTACACCTCAGCAATTTAAATTGTTAGAGTTTGACAGTTAACAGAGTTTGATAGTGTGAGTGTGAGACTATGATAGTAAATGTGAGAGAGATGAATTATGTCGGCCTCCTCTTAAATTTGACTTCTTGTTCTTGACTTTTCAGCCTTGTTACATTGAAATTCAAAATTTAATAGGTGCAAGAAAACTTTGGAAATGATGTATTAGAGCAATAATAATAAACTCTTTGTCCTTTGTGTGTTCAAAGGGTCGTCAAAAGATCAAAAGTTATCAGTGCTCCTCGTCCTCCACGTCTGCAGCAGGAAAAAGAGCAGACTGATGGTCACCTGCCTCTAAAGGAACTATGTCTGAAACTGACAGACTGTGGGATTTGGACAAATATACATTCAGCAAAATTTGTATAAAAACATATATATGTGTGTGATGTACACTGTTTCACATCTCTTTTCATTTCCAGTCTACAGGAGAGGAACCTCGCTGCCACTAATCCCACAAAGCTCATCTGTTGTTATTATATAGGACATCAGAGAGTGGGTTGCATGTATTTCCTTGGCTTGTGATATCACACATTTGAAGTGTTCATGTAGAAATAATAAAATATGAAAAGCTGGAATCTGCGTCTTTTGGTGTTTTTATAATGTTTTAATAATCCTGAAGCCGGGGTGTTTTGTCATTGACACATATATATATATATATATATACATATACACACACACACACACTACCGTTCAAAAGTTTGGGGTCACCAGGCCAATTCTATATCTACTCTGATCAGTATAACAGTTCTGTATATATATATGTATATATATATATATATATATATATATATATATATATATATATATACACACATATATATACACATATATATACATGTATGTGTGTATATATATATATATATATATACACACATATACATATATATACACATACATGCATGTATATATATATGTATATATGTATATATATATATATATACACATATATACGTGTATGTATATTATACGTGTATAAAATATGTATTTATTTTTAACTCAGCACACACTTTCAACACTCATTTTAATGAATAGGTTTCAGGTGCTCCTTATAAAGACATGTAATATACTGTAAACAGTGTTGGGAAGTTAATGAATTACATGTAACGCAGTTATGTAATTACATTATTTTTCCATGACAAAGCAGCAGGCTGCATACCCACAGCCTTCTGATTGGTTCTCGCCTTGCTCGCTGCTGGTAAACAGAGCATTCATTCGTAATTAAGAAAAGTAATGAAAATGTTATCAAATGTAATTAGTTACATTACTTAGTTAAACTAATATACTACATTTGTAACCAATGACTTTTCTAATCTTCCCAACACTGACTGTAAAACACACACTTTACACAGCAACATCTAGCGCAGGCTTTAAAAAGGATTGGACACGTTGGCTGTTACATTCTTGTTAAATGAGTCGACACCAGCACAACATTTAAAACATGTTTTCTGGAAGCAGATGTTCATTCAGGCACGAGTATGTGTCCATCCAGGTTGAATTCCCCATCACACCCCTTTTCTTTGTAAATGCTGAATATTAATGCTGATTTGCAGTGTGACACACGTTGTGCAATGATACTGAGACGGAAAAAAAAGGTCAATAATTCACTTGATAGGAGAGCACTTAATGTCATTTATCTATTCAGTGCTAATAAAGAGACCACATTCATTCACAATTTTGTTTTTTTTATTATTTCAGTTTACAAAAAACACACATAAGAAAATGTACACTATATACAGCCCATTTGCTTGAAGCAAAGAGTTTAGAGGTTCCTCATCCCAAAGTCAAACTCAAGTTTGTCAAGATGGAGAAAAAAAATACACCGTATGCCCTCTATAGCTAAAACTGGTTAGCACACCTGAAACGGAAAACAGCTGATTTTATGAGATAATTACTGGACACTGTATAAATCAACAAGCACACTGTATGTGAACTTATTTGCAACTTGTTTCACGGTTGTGTATGAGCCTGCCGGGACCTAATGGGATTTCTCTTCTAATTATTACGCTCACTGTCGCACAATAAGTTGTGCACAGCAACATGCTTTGAACCAGCCAAAAACATAGATAATGAACAGCAGTGCATTTCTATATACAACTTCACATAAACAAGGGCAGTCCCGTGGAATGGTAGCACGCATCAGATGCAGAGGGATAGGGGACAGTGTGGTAGCTTAAGGGATGGTGATTCGAAGGCATTGGCAGGGAAGACTTATTTTAAAAAAGTCCATAGAGTCAAACCCTGCCCCTGTTCTTGAGGTCTCAGAGCGGGAAAAGCTGGTTCCAGACGTCATTGGCGTTGGCGTTTGTGAAATCTGTCCCCAAATTCATGTACTGTGGAATGTCGTCTGGTTCATCGACTGCAAACCGAACAAGAGAAATCCAAGGTCAGCGAATGACAAAGTTACCGTGTGATGGCACAGTTTTGCCGTAAACCAGCCGACATTTACCTGAGGAAGACTCACTCCAGTGGCTCCCCGGACTGTTGCATGCTTCATTGCTCAGGAATCCCTTGTCTTCAGAAAAACAGCTTCCCCATACTGAGTCTCTCTCCAGTTGCTCGCAAATCTGAAAGAGCAATACTGGAGTTGAGTATATGTTTGTGCCCACACCTTTTTCATTTAACAATCTTATTGTTTTTAGGGGTTTTTTAATACAGAAGCCAAACAGGCAAAAAGAGACAAACATGGGTATTCCTGTCAATGAACAATGCATGCTAGTAAGAGCAGGTATGCTTACCTCAACCATGCAGGTGTAGTCAAAATCTGGGTGATCACAAGGTGAGGAGAAAAAAAGGGGGGGTAAAGAGAACATGAGTATGGTGCCATTAATATCTGTTCAAATGTACAAATCCTAAACTTAAAAGTTTGAGACTCTTACCTGTGCTGTGTGCAGGCGAAACTTCAAATCTGTGGTCTGAGAAGTCCGACGCGATTTCAATGGTCGAAGAATATTCAGGAACCTCAAATGGACTCAGGAAGTTGACTGCAACAGTGACGAACAATAGCGTTAAGTATCCACATAACTAAAGCCAAAGCTTTTTGTATATTTATGTGCTTTTTCTGTCACACACACCTGGTGAGTTGGCCTGTACTGTGCTGTCGATTGTGTTTTCCTGTGGGGACATTCTGTCCTCTGGCTGTGATGCACCCATGGGAGACTGAGTGTCGCTGTAATCTGTGTCCACGTCTTCCTCCCTCTTGACCACTAACACCTGACGAGACAAAATAAGAACATCTAATAAGTTTTGTGCTCTGCCTTTATTAGCATGAGAGGTGCATGATTTGACTGCATGTATTAAACAAATAGAAAATTTACATTATATACCTTTCTCTTCGGCTTTAGGTTCTTGCTTCGTTTTTCTGTGCAGAGGAAGGAAAAAATTTTTTCAGTCACTTGAAATCGTAAGAAAAACGAGAAAAAAAGTTATTTCCTGTCATTTTTCTCACCTTTGTGTTTTGGGCTAGATGGCAGTATCTGGAAGACGCGCACTGCATGGTGGCCTTTGTTGATACTCTTGTCTTTCACCTCCACAATGTCAGGGAGTGAATTCATTGCACAGCGGAAGTTGGCTTTCCATGTCTTCGGGTCATTCTGTCCTTCTGTGTATTTCCCTGTATTTGCACATTATCACATTTAATATATTTTTGACATTTTTAAATAAAAAAAAAAACAGTGGAACTGTTGACGTGCATGCTCAGGCAGGCTCACCTGTGTGCATGGCCCATGCTTTGAACAGACAGGCGTCCTTGTTCAGCTCCCAGCCATGTCGGGCGGCATGCTTCCAGGGAACGGAGAATATCTTGGCCTCCTGAAAATATAAAAGTAATGTTGAGTCAGAAGAAATATACGAGTATCCAACTCATGAAGAGTGTTCTGCAGAGCACAGTCACAGCAGCCGCACACACCGAATGGTAAGTTTGTACCACAGTATGCTGTGTTAGGTACATTTTTCTTTAACAGCTGTTTGGCCCACTTGCCTATAAATATGATTAGACATGTAAAAAAAAAAAAACTTTTTTTTTTTAAATACAGCACTAAACTCAGTGTACTTCAAACAAGCCACTATAAGACTAACATGCAGCTCCTGTGTACCTAAAGTTCAACATAATGCAGTCTAAAAGTTCTAAGCCTTACTTTGACCCTGCCCACTCTACAATAAAGTTCAGTTCAAGGCAACTATTCCTCTGCTCAGTTCAATAGTTGGACTGGTGTTCTTGCAAGTGTAGTGATGGCTCTCACCTTGTCCATCCACTTCAGACCCGTTATGGTGTTGGACTCGATCATCTGCTCCAGCCATGGCCGCATTCTCATCCTTGACGCAGGCATGTTTGTCTAAAATCTGCAGCAAACACAAGTTTTCTTTTTTAGATGAATGAGGAATTATGTGTGTTACAGTAATGAGACTAAGCCAACTACTATATCTGCCTCCTGGCTGAAATGTATTATACTGCCTGTGCAGGAGGAGGAGGAGGAGGAGGAGGGAGGAGTTCACGGTCAGGGCATGTAAGAAGTGAGAGCACGGTTAGTGGGGGCGTTTACGCGGAGTATAAGTAGGAGTAAGATTATCATTGAAGAAAATAATAACATAAAAGCAGCTGTGTTCAACTTGTAGTCTGGATTAAAACATTCAAATTTCAATGACGCGGCAGACTTCAGACTTCTATGCACAAAGGTCCTATGTGCGCTGGAAGATAAGCGCGCATATACCCTTTCCTCCTGCACGGCCGCAGGCATGCAAATAATCACAAAGCATTGCAGCAAATAAGAAAGTCTACCTCCACGCAAAGTGTGTGATGACTTACAAATAATCATTCAATCAATCAATAAATACAAATATGAGAAAATACATGCTAATTCTAAAATGATTGAAGTGATATCAAGTCACTTACAGGCGTTGTTTTGGTCTGTGCTTGCAGTTGAAGAGGCGAATACAGGAGAATAGTCCTGATGGTTTGAGTTTGATTCTGTGAAGCTGCTCTTCTTCTTCAGGTTATCCGATTTTGACACCTCCTGAGAGAGTAAAGCTGACACTGACTCTTCCCTCCTCCAGGCTCCTCTTTTTATACCATACACCGGGTATTCCCCGGCCAAGCGGAATGGTTCGGCTTACTGTAAAAAATGTCGATACAAGATAAAAACACATGCGCAAAACAAGCATAGGTCGACTGTGAACTCTGTTTTCCCCCTATTATCAGAGGGTAAATCTATTATTCAGTGCGAGAAAATGTTTTTATAGAGACATATTCCGTGTTATGTGTGTTGTGCATTCTTCAAATTAAGAGCACGGTTGATCCCTGCAAAAAATCACTAATGGATTATTTTTAATCAGGAAAAAAACACTCTGCAAATAACAAATCAATGCATCTATATATGTGAAGATAATTGACCCAATGCAACAAATAATGTCCTTAAAAAACGCAATATATAACCAGAAAATCTAAAAACAAGATTGGATCTGAGTGTCACTTTTTACAGTGGTGGCGCATGCGCGCTTGTTGAGCACCTTCTTCAGCGCTACAGCCGTTTCCGAGAAATCACGCAGTTGAGACAAAAGAGGGAAGTTTTAACAACAATGTATAACTATTACAGTGGCCCACCGCACGTAGACAGGACCCTCACACTGCTTTTAACCCCATCAGCCTGTCACTCTTATCTTACTCTCATGTTTGCCTTTTGCTTTTCTTCTTTTTTTTTGCACATTTTTTTTTATTTCACAAAAAGCAGAATTATACGTTGTTTTATTTTTGTGCATTATTTCTGCAGAATCAATCAGAAAATATAAGTTTGTCAAGCAATATGTGCTTTATTAAAATAAGATTATCCATACAAATAATCATTCTTAAGCGCACATTATAGGATACTTCCTCCTCCAGCTGCCAAAGTTCATCCCTGCGCCAGGCATGATAAATATGTGCCACGGACCAGCCCTTTAGTATAAACACAAACTCCCGGAGAAGTGTGCCATTTACGAGAAATGATGTAGTAATTTCGGTTGCCGCTAGAGGCAGTGCGGCACTGGCTCTGTGCAGACTGATGTGGGTCATATTCAGTAACAGCGTGGAAGACAGAGCAGCAGCTGTATGTGTGTGCGTGTGAGAGCCCAAGCTGCAAAGAGGCAGCGTTTTACGCACGTTTTGCGCACACATATCCACAGCTGTGATGGGAAGACACGTGCATGCACAAACTTGCATGAGGGGCGAATACATTAAATGATCATACTCCATCATAATTCATAACCCCCCCCCCCCACACACACACACACACACACACACACACACACACACACCCCGTTAGGATATGTGAATGCGCACAGGAGGGGGAATACGGGAAATCCCACACACAGTAGCCCCCACTGCGGCATCTGTCTCCCCTGTCCTTGTAGGGGCTTTCCGCCTGGTGCGGCGTGGTGGTGTTGGCGCACACACTCACCAGGCACATGGTCGTTGCCGTAAATAAATGGATGTGTGTGCACTGCGCATGCGCCACCGAAGAAGCCGAGGGAGGGAATAGCAGGGAGTTTTCGGCGGAGTTTTCACCGGTATTGTGTTGTGTTGTGGGATTTCCCAGTTCAAGAGAGTATCTGGATTTGTAGGGGAAAATCATCCCGACTTTTTTAACGTTTGGCTTCGTTTCTGTCTGACGCAACCCCGCAGGGAGTGCAGAGATAAGAATTTACAGGAAGTCACTGGAGTGGCTTTAAACAGTGTTTTTAGATAAGGATGATGATTACATAACGGGGAGTCAGGATGGTCTCATCCCCTAATAACAAGAAACCGTTTTGTTTTAAGGGGTTTCAGCATAAATTTAATCCCTGGAGAAAATAGATTAAAGATCTAAATTACAGGTCAGTGAGGACAGTTGCTGGATAATTCAAACATACATTTACAATAGAGGAATAAAAATAACATACATTAAGTAGTTTTAAGTAAAATATTTGAAGATTAACACAACTTTTAAACATAAATTTTAACATTTTTTTCTTTTTTTACTGTCTTGATGTTTTCAAACCGACACTGCAACTTGTACCCTCACACGGAGAGATTATGCATGCAAATTATTCAGGCCAACCCCCCCCCCCCCCCCCCCCCCCCCCCCCCCAGACCATCTGCTTTGACAGCTCACTGACACTGGATCAAGTCAAAGTCCTTATCGGTTAACCTATTACACTGCAGCCTATTGCAGGTGGGAGGGGTCAGAGCACCTTGGTTCAGGTAAAGCTCTTTGTTCTGTGGGTATTGTGTTTAATTGCCAGACGTCTTTGTAGTTGATTGAATGTTCTACCACAGATGTTTTATTGTCCTGGCTGCCAATTCAAAGACTTCATTTATTACACCAGAGGCAGTTGTCACACTTCCAAAGATCAGCCGTATGCCGCTCTGCCTCTGTGTTTGTAATCAACTTCTGTGACTCTGAGACAAAGCGAGTAAAAAAAAAAAAGGTGACAGCACATGAAGGAAGTGGCAAGAGTGCTAAAAATAATGAAAAGCAAGTTCAGCAATGTGTGCTGTAAAATTTACAGACGAGAGTAAACATGTCGAATGACTGATGAGGAATTATCAGGCCTTCAGCATGGGGTCAATGGCACACAAACAGACACACACACTGCTCTTTAGGTTAAACCCACAACAGGCTTGTGTAACAGTACCCAGACTGGACTGGTGGGGGAGCTCTAAAGGCCTGCACACCCTCAGGCCTGTTCTGGTTGGTGTAAGTGGATTAGAGTGTAATGTTTTATGGAGCTCTGATGTGGAAATTTCTGTTAGCAAATAAATAAGCGACTGTGAGCGCAACACTCAGACTCTGATGCAAATACTGTAAGTAATTCATGAACTAGTTGGTACTGTTTAGCTTTAGTGCATAAACAGGACTGTTTTGATGTATCTGGTAAAGAGTTTGGTAGCTTGGAGTGTTTTATTTTTAAGTTTATCCTGTATTTTTTGCACCGTTTAAACTCTTCACCTGTCATTTTACAACATTAAATGAAAGCTTTTATATATCACATATAATATTAACCTGAAATAGTGTTTGGATTGATGAAAAAGATCCATTGGTACCTCGCATCTTTGACCCCTGTCTTTCTTCCGGCAATATGTTATTGCTCTTCATGCATCTTTGCCTCATCCTTGTCCTGTAATAAAACATAGACAACCTGCACCAAACTCATCAGTGTATTTAAAACATTTTGTAAAAGTTTCTCCTGTTCTTAGGACGTATCTGTCATGGTTTCAGCCAGGTCTTTTATTTTGTAGTTCATTTTCTGTTTGTATTAGTTAGTATAGTATATTGTATAGTTTTAGTTTTGCTAGTCACTTCCTGTTTTATTTTGATACTCGATCTTCCCCTTGTGTTTCAGTTCTGTTTACTTCCCCTTCCTCATGTGTGCTCCCTTCCCCCTCCTGTGATTACCTGCTCCGCCCTAATGTGCTTCACCTGTGTCCAATTGTCTTCCCGCCCTCCTGTGTATAAAGCCTGTGTGTTTCCTGCCCCTTGTTGCCAGTTCGTTTTGTGAGTCTTCCATGCGACACAGCCGTCCAAGTAGCCTTTCTGCTCTTGTGATTTTCCCTACGTGTTTTTGAGTAAGTTTTGCACTCTTGTGATTTTTCCCTACGTGGTTTCGAGTAAGTTTGGATTCTCTTGTGTGTGACTTGTTTTTGGATTTGACTACTGCTTTTTTGCCTTTGCCTTTTTGGATACCTCTGCCACGTGGACTGAACTCCTGTGTACCGAACCCTAGCCTGTAATAAAACTCTGAGTTTGCTTTCACCTAAGTCTGCATTTGTGTCCTCCGTCTCACAACCCCTCCTGACAGTATCTATGATCAATGTGTTGCGTTTCCTGTGGAGAGAGTCATCGGGTCCGAGTGACATCATGTCTGTTCAGAGAGTTTTTATCTTTACTGCTGTAAAAAAAAAAAACTCTGTGGAGAGATTAAGGACTGCAGACAGACATTTTGTCCTTATAGGTCTATAAATATCTGTTCCTTTGACAGTCATTCAGTGTTTTTGTCTTCACTTTTTTTTGCCGTACTGGTTAATCACACACATTCATGATTGCGGCCAATTATTTACAACACTTAAGGACATGATGTGATTGATAAATACATGGCCCATAAGGGAAAAACACATTTATTCTGTAGTTTAATATGATACAGCTCATATTCAGCCACTATTACCACTCTGTAATGTTATCCTTGCAGAGGAATACTCCCTTTAATCAGCATCCTGTGTGACGTGTGACCTTTAAGTTCATGCAGCTCTCTTTTCTTTTCTTTCATCAGAAATCTGAGGCCATCACTTTGCGTGTAGCGTCAGAGTGTGGGCTTTCTGTCCAAACAAGACACAGAAAAACTTATTCATGCATTTATTTTCAGTAGGCTAGATTATTGTAACGGCGTCCTCACAGGTCTTAGCCAAAAATCAGTCAGGCAGCTGCAGCTGGTCCAAAATGCTGCTGCTAGAGTTCTGAGTAACACCAGGAAAATGGACCACATCACACCGGTCCTCAAATCACTGCACTGGCTTCCTGTGAGTCAAAGGATACATTTCAAAACTTTACTCCTGGTCTACAAAGCACTGAATGGTCTTGGACCAAAATACATCCTGGACTTATTGGTTCCCTATGAACCATCCAGACGCTTGAGATCATCAGGGACAGGCCTACTGTGTGTACCCAGGGTCAGAACCAAACAGAGTGAAGCAGGATTCAGTTATTCTGGCCCTCACCTCTGGAACAGCCTTCCTGAACACCTGAGGTCTGCTCAGACAGTCACTTTATTTAAGTCAGGCCTGAAAACACATTTGTTTACTGCAGCATTCTCCTAATTTCTTGACTGCACTCTTCTCATTTAATCATCCTGATTTTATTTGATGATTTTTATGATTTTATTCTTTTTATGATTTTAATTTCCTTCTTAATTTAATGTTTTAAAATGTTTTTATTCTGTGATTTCATCTTATGTAAAGCACTCTGAATTGCCTTGTGTATGAATGGTGCTATATAAATAAAGCTTGCCTTGCCTTGCCTTAAGGAGGGTGAATAGTGCCACTCTTACCACCCGATTGGTGGATCCTCTCTCCTGCTACAAGCCTAGCTGCCTGGGATGCCCGGTCACCAAGCAGAGGCTTTTTCACATTGGATCGAGGAGGTGATCCAAGAATCGTACAGGAGGGCATGTAGGCCCTTCTGTATGAGGAGCGCATTTCACACAGGGCCTCACTACCTCATGGGCCAGATGAAGGGTGAGGTGTCTGGTTGTCTGTAACTTGTGAGGTGGCCTCATCTTCTATATTTATCAGGTTCTACTGCATAAATCTAGCAGTCAGTACATTGTTTGGTGAACATGTGCTGGGCTCAACGCAGCAAGAAAGGCCTCAATTCACTTTGCCTGCCAGGCCACAGCTTCCACATTAAGGAACCTGGCCGGAGTGTCGTTTTTCTTTTTTCTGAGCCAGCCTGCTGCCGGCTGGAGTGGCCTTTCACCCACTGTAAGTGGCTGAGCATCTGGTGAGCCAGTCATGTCTGAGAGCCCTTGGGCCCTGGGCAAGTCAGGGGTGCATGTGTATATATATTTAATTAGTTCTCTGTTGGGCACATAGGTGATTTTTCCAGTGGTGGGGACGTCTCATTCGAGTTCATCTGCCATTGCACTCTTGCGCTTTCTGGTTGGTTTCCTCACGGTGTGTCTTACAGAGTCCCCATACATATGGAATATGTAGGGTGGAGAGATGGTCTCTCCACTCAGAGAACCAAGGTTACAATGTAACCCATCACTTTCTTTCGTGTTAAGACTATCTCTTCAGCTCCAGGCCACTCGGAAACATCAAGGTTGCCCTCAGGTAGACATGTGTGGTGCTTATATAGTCACGTTACCGATCAGCGGCCACCACAAGTGGTGTGTCTTAGAGAGTATCCACATCAACTGTCCCTATGGGGGTACATATGGAATATGTAGGGTGGAGAGATAGTCTCTCCACCCAGAGAACAAAGGATGCAGTGTAACCCATTGACCTTTTTTGAATTTGGACTCGGCTCTATTGCCATGTAGCATGTACAGCTGTGTTTTCCATAAATCTGTCAGGCTCATCCTGCCTCCTGTGTGGTGATGGTGAGCAGCTTTCCATTTCAGTGTGACAGGTCGTTTTCAGGTTTCTCTCTGCCACATTGAATTTAAGCACTTCACTTACTATAAGAACCATAAGAAGGAGCATCCTCCCCATCATTTCCTGACTCTTAACTTTGGCCTTTACATTTAAGGGAACCTCACATTTCTGACCACCATGTGGAATCACATACAAGAACAAGTATGACAGTGCAACTAAATTGACTCTAAAAGGCTTTTAACTTATCATGTGTGCACTTTGATCAGATTGCAAAATAAATAAATAGACCAAGTAATCAATTTTGGTGCCATCGTCTAAAAACCACATTCACTGCTCAGGCCCAGCTGGCGGATTGCAGCAGGTACGTTTATATGAGCTTTATACCAGGACATCAAATGACTTTTCAGTCTTAGTTTTTAATTACTTAACTGAGCATTCCTCCTTCATCCTCTTCTTGGCTGCTTGTCTGTGTGAGCTGGCTTCTTCTTTGTGTGTTTTATTTCTGCAGAAGGATCAAATAAGACAGAAGAAGAAGAAAAAGAAAAGAAGAGGAAGAGGAGGAACAGGAAGGTGACGGCCAGATTAGCCTACTGTTCCCTACAAGTGACCCATTTAATAAGGTCAGTCACATGACTGCAACACAACAAGACAGGAACCAATGCTGTGCAGGATAAGCCATAAAGATAATATGTCAGATCAACCAGCATGTATTGAGACTTAAAAAATATATTTAT
The DNA here is from genome assembly GCF_900634625.1 of Parambassis ranga. Taxonomy (NCBI): domain Eukaryota; kingdom Metazoa; phylum Chordata; class Actinopteri; family Ambassidae; genus Parambassis; species Parambassis ranga. Next base: position 6,508,943 of record NC_041034.1, on the reverse strand, counting down.
ATTTATATATGTAATTCCTATGTCTTGCCCCCTCTGTGACTGATCATCTCACACACACTACTGCCTCTTTATCAGCCTTTCTCAAGGTTACTTCAGTTCACTGGGAGTGTCTTACTGTACCACGTGATCCTGATGCAAAGTTACTCTGTGTCAAAGCTGCGCTCAGCTGCAGGATGGCGTGATGTACCAGATCCATTTGCAATAAATCAATATTTAAAAAAAAAACAAAAAAAAAACAGACGCATCATCAGTATAAAACACACATTTACGCATTTAATGCAACGACGTTAGTGTGTATGGATGTATGTATGTATGGATGGATGGATGGATGGATGGTGTCGTGCGTTTCATGAGGGAACTGCGGGATCGGTTTTTTTTTCTCCACATAACATGAGAAATATCTCTGTTTGTTGATGCGTAGCAGCATCGAAAACAGACAATTCCGTGCAGATAACCTTGGCGTCGATCGGATCATCCTTTCGACCCTGTTATATTCAGCAGGGGTGGCTGCCATTGCGCAGCAGCAGCAGCCAACTAGGTGAAGGAGGAAGATCCAGCAGCAGCAGGAGGAGGAAGGAAGGAAGGAAGGAAGGGAAGGATGCTTCACTAGGCTCTATAGGGAGTCCGTTTCTCTTCTTTTAACACGTGCAACATATTGTTTTATTTAGGCAAAATCTGCACAGTGAAACCGGCTGGACAGCTTTCCCCCTGCTGTGGTCTGTCTCAGATATATACTGTCGTCCTAACCTCCCCCTCCTCCCCTCCTCCCCTCCTTAATCTCCCAGATTGTCGGCGACTTGCTGCAGTCGATGCTGCAGTTTTGAGCCGCTCCTGCACTGGGACACCTGACTCAATGAGAAAGACATGCTCGCATTCGTGTTGGTCTCTGGGTCGCTCTGGATTATATTAGGTGAGTCCTGAACGTGGGTTTCATTCATTCATTCTTTTATTTATTATTATAATTATGTGAATCGGCGTCGCTAGGATGGAGCTAAAAGGCTAAAGATGCACCTGTCTCTCGCTGAGGCGCATTCATTGTTTGTCATTCACTGCCGGCTTTTTCATTTTTCAAAGACATTGACGCTTCTACTTCTTCCCGACAGAAACACATTTGTCAAAGATTTAACCATAAACATTTTGGTGGAGTTGGCGCTTTTCCTGCACCAAAAAATGACGCCGGTGACTTTTTAGTCATTTTTTTTAGCCTGTTAGCTAGCTACACGTGTATTAACTAAGCGTTAGCATGTCAGTGTAGCTGTAGCTGTAGTTTTTTTAGCCTCGGTTCTTTGGATTTCCACGTCAGGGCTACTAGATTATCAGGGCAACGTCGAGGGATGCTGACTGGCTCGGTTCTTTAGCCACCTCTAATCAGGTAGGAGGAGTGGACATAAAAAACAGCCATGCGGCTGCATGCACGCTCCGTTCTGCCTCATTTTTCCGCATCTTATGTGTGTGTGATGCTGATAATCCAGCTATTTTGAAATAAGGTAGTGTTCGTCGGGTACAATGGATAAATATGTGTGTAGCATGTATCAATGTAAAGGCCAGACAGCTGCTAAGGTCGTGTGACATTGTGCGTAAAAACCGGACACACGTCATTCAAAGAAAAAAAAAAAAAGCAGAGCACCCGCTATTAGACCTGCTGGTGCTTCAGTGCGTCTGTGTCGTACTGATAAACATCCAGTGCTTTTATTTCATGTTAAATCACTCGGTTCGGCCGGAAGCCGGTTGTGAAAGTCAGCATTTCGCCTGTAGTGTCCTCCGCCATGCCACAGTGATGGAGGGGAAGAGGAGGAGGAGGAGGAGGATGAGGAAGGATGACGCGCTTTGAAAGCCCACATCTGATTGGATGGAGCTGTCCAGGAGCGAGGGGTGCTGAAATCTTTGCGGCCTACCGGCAAAAAACTGGAGAGCACAGCGTGCTCCGCTTTAACCGACACCACCCCCACCCTGCTCTGCTTTATTACAGAGGGGCATTGAAGCTGCGCAGAGACACGCATTTAACCTCCAGTGTGCGCTAAAAATGTAATCCTGTTTTTTGAGCCGTGCTGTTAAAGATCAAGTTACTGCTTTTTACAACTAATAGTTAAATTGAGGCTTTACCTGCAAATAGTCCCTGCTGACCTGGTTGCTAAGTGACAAGCATCCGGTTAACAGCTGGCATTTTTGGCTGCAGCATTAATAATAAAATTTGCTGCTCCAGGGTTGCAGGTGTTGTATATTTCATGACCGATCGACACTAAGGACCTAAAATTTACTGAATCGTTCTGTTGGAGCTGACGGGAGGAGCCATCTTGGGAGGATTCATGACACCCCCCCCTCTCACCTGTCACCTCATCCTCAGCACCCCTGCTGCTCCTCCAGTATGAATAATTCATTTCAATCGCCATCTAAAGCAGCCCAACAGCACACAGTGTGTAAACCTATTCTTTTTCCTCCCTCAATATTTAATTTAAAAGGATGGCTACAGCTTTACTCCACCCCCTTTTGGCTGGAAGCAACCAGTGATGTTCATAAAAATGACTTATGTTGCTTTTCTAGGTCATTCAGCATTCTTTTTGTAACGGAGCAGTGAGGTGGGTTAGACATCTTAAACCTGCAAATTAAAACATGCCGCACAATCTTTCCTTGATAATGAGGCAAACTCAGTTATCACACCGAGACAAGGTCCTGGTGATATGTCAAAGTGGTGAGAATGATCAATAATATTATCCAGTCTGGCTCCTCTCAGAGCCACGTGGCAGCTCTCTGCATCTGAGTGACTTACTGCTGTTTCAGCATTCATGCACGCTCTTTCTCAGATTGTCGGTAATGGCCCAGCTTAAAGTGCTGACTGAGGCCTCTCAAATCTTTTTTTTTTGTTAACTTTGTGACCCAGAAAGGGAATAATCCCTTATGCCACACTCAGAATTCTGCTTTAGCACCTTTCAGCTCATTGTTTTGGTTTTGTTGTCAACCCTCAAAACACTGCATTTTCAGCAAGAGCTATGTGGGGTGATTGATACATTTGCACCCTGACGTAGAATTTTTTATTTTTTTTAGCATAGCCACCACCGTATTTGTTGGCATCAGCATCTTAGACCCTTAGGTAAGTCGTCCACAGTGTTGAAGTCTGGAAGAAGGATCATTTTTCAGTGACTTTATTTATAATCACATATAGTGATGCATGAAACAGGAGCCCAAAAGCTGTCCCTTTCCCTTTACTTTATGTTAAAATCATATGTAAAAAGGAGTAGATTCAAAAGAGGACCCTGAATTAAAATTCTTGAGGCCTTTTTCGTTGTACTAATCCCTCCGGCCGAGCCTCCTACCGTCTCTCTTGCTTTGATAATCAAATGAACACTGTGAGCAGCTTTGTTTGATGTGTGTGATTTGTTTAAAGTGTCACCCATGTAAGCATATTTGCATGTGTGCCTACACATGTATATCGTCTGTGTGTGTGTATTGAGTGAAGAATGAGCCAGCGTTTCAGGTAGCGAGAGAGAGAAAGCGAGTGTGGGGGAGGGAGCGAGGGAGGGGAGGGGTGGGTGTGGTGAGAGAGTGCAGCGTCTGTTGAGCTGAGGGTGGTGTGATACGGAAGCCAGCAAGGCTCAAACTAGGCCAAAACGCATCTCGCCTGCCCTCCTCTTGCTTGCCTCAGCTTAATCTGCGGCAGTGTGGCAGTGGGAAGGTAATCACTAGTTTGTACAGGGCAATGTGATATCCGCCTGATGCCCCTTGACACACACCACATACGGGCACACACACACACACACACACGTACATACACGCAGGCAGTCACACATCATACCTCAACGGCTGCCCGGCTTCCTCCGACGCCTTTGTAAGTGCCTCTGCCTAGACCACAGCTGCTTTAGTGCAATTACCCTTTGTGTTAACTGCTTGGCAAATTTTGGGTTTGACTGCTGTTTTTTTTAACTTTAGATTTTATTGTTTAGCATGTGAATTTATGTTTTAAATAGCAGCATTTTTTTTCAATTCATTCATAAAATGAATGATAAATGCAATCTGCTGCATGGCTGCAACACAGGATGTTACACCGTCTGCACGACTCTTTGTCAGTGACAGACAGGAAAAGGTTGTGGTTTTGAGTCATATAGGGTGATCCAAAAAATAAAAGTCTAACAGAGAGAGAAATAGTTAGCCCTGTAAGTAAGTAAGTATTGATGGTTTAAAAAAAAAAAAAGATAAAACAGGCATGTAGAGAATATCGGAAGCAGGGTGTCTTTAAATAGATGTTGTACTGTTGTGAGGTTACCACTGGTCATCTGTTCCTGTGGTAATAGGCTGTAATCTCCCCACGCTGGAGTCTAATCATTGGTGACTGCCCTCGGATGGGCCGATGGGGCGGGACTTGAGGACGCAGGGTGGCGTTTCCTCCGCTTTAAGCCTTCAGAGGTCACAGGAAGTCTATCCTGGCCCATTCACAAGCCCTCACACTGTAGTCCTGCAGTACCCATGCTGACGCTGCATCGGTTTTTTGAGGAAGACATGCACAGGTGACATGATACAAAGCTGCTGCTGCTTTAAATAAGCACTGGTGCTAAAAATCAATATCTTTTATAGTGCACTTAGACCTGAGTGTGGCATGATTACTCTTCCATTTAGCGGGCAGTCACATTCCTTATCCAAAAAAGCTGTTTTTTCTATGAGCTAATAACTCAAACATTGTAGTTGATTCCATTCAAATGAACCACAATGATTCATGTCATAGCTCAAATATTAAACTTGGGCTTTAAATAAAGGCCTGCTGAGGCCCGTCCAGATCTGCATGAACAGTTCAATTGTTTATTTTCTTTGTCCCAGCTGCTTAAGCACAGTATGTGCACTAAATTGTAATTGATATGATACACTGTGTTCCCTTAGACTGTGCACATCTGTCATGCCTTCCAACCAAATATACTTGATATCAATTTGACTCCTTGCTTTCTTGATAAAACTCCCTTTAGATTAGATTAGTTGATACTGATCCCATCTCTCCGCTACATTTCAAAACACGACAGACAGCTGACAGATGGTGTGAAATCCCATCAACAGATAGCATGTTATATGTTATTAACTAAACTATGAGTTTGCAGATGTATGTCACAGGCTCTTTGCAACAGGAAGAACATTTTTGAAGTACTATTAATATGAAGTGATGGATGCAGCTGCTGCAGCTTTTGTTCTAGCGTGAATATGTCAAGAAAATCTTGACGTTTTTCTCCTATATATATTCAGACTAAAAATGACACTTCCTGTCTGATCTATACTATATGTTCACACATGCTGCACTGATGGAGACATATTTTCAAGACATTCTTCCTGACCACACAAAAAAACAGGGTATTGCCCATGCACGCATTTGTTACAGCACAGAGCAACCAAAGCTGAAATCATCTCAACATTATCTGCTACCTGTGTGACACAAGCCATTGAAAATAATGGATTTTAAAGCACCGGGGTGCTCTTGTTGCATTCTGTTTGAAAGCCCCTTTATGTTGAAAACAGCTGTGCAATTTCTGTGGTAGTCTCTAATCAAACCCTTTACAATATGTCTAAAATCTAGAGCTGTGCAGAATTTCCACTGAGAAGTCTTTGAGTTCGCATGCTGGTAAAGGTCATTGTTTGTTGCTGATGGGGATGCTGCGGACCTGCTGTTTCTTTGTCACACCAGCTGAAGAAACAGAAATGAACTCGGATGACTTGTTCTGCATGTGTGTGACCCATGTTGTGCATTTTGAGGTCACTACAGGATTTAGAGCTGGGGTGTAAGGAAAGATGACCCCCTTTTATGTAATCATGCAAATTTAAGCCCACAGCCTCATCCTATTTATAAAGATACATTTGTGAAATAAATAAATCTTTTTAGAAATCAGTGGATAGCTGAGGCAGCATTCTGTGATCCTATTGTGGTGTATTTTGTGTATACTTTCATGCAGTTGGAGCTTGAAAAACAGTGTTTTTTTCCTGGAGGGATTCTTTCACTGCCTCTCATCCAGCAATTTAACCTGCCGTTATCTCCAAGATAAAATATTTTTGGTGATGTTGAAGTTTTAGTGAGTCATCAGAAGTCAGCTCAGGTCTTGGTAAAAGAAAGCAGGGCAAAGGGAAACATTGACAGGCAGTTGGATGTTTGCATCCCTACTGGAGACCAATTAGGTGTCTGGCAGGCTGCGAGTCTCCTGCTGCTGTTGGGCTATTTCAGGGCACTGTGATGTGGAGTTCTAGCATGTCTGTGCTAAAGTTGCAGGCTCTTCATGAGCACCACGCAAAACAGGTGCAGAGAGTGGTAAGTGCACAGAGAGAGGATGAGCAGATGTGGATTATTTGTATTATAGCATTTAGTATTTAAACCCAAATCCATGAGCGATGACGCCTTTACACATTCATAGCCACATCCTTAAATGTGCTTACATATAATGCATACACTGGTATATGTGCATTTGGGCAAAGTGGCCATTTGAGGAACTGCAGTTTAAACAAGTCCCATTTTACATAATAAAAAATCCTTATCATGGTGTAAATATTACACTTAGATAAGACGTTGATGGCGATACACACATTATTTGATTTTATCTTCATTAATAGTAGTGTTATTTCTATTACTGCAACATCTGGCCCCAGGCTTCCCTCTGTCGTTTCAGGCTTGAGTCTGTATGTGTCTCTACACAGTGATGCTTTTGTAACCAGACTCTCTCTCTCCACTCTCTGGCCTCCTCTGTATTGCAGCTATCTGTACAGTGGTGTCAGTGGGTTATGAAGTCTGTCTATATTTAGAGGTGGTTGAGTGCCGTTTCCCCTCTTCTGCCTCTCCTTTCAAATAACAACTCGTCCACTGTGGCTCAGTTAATCACAGCAGCCAAGCCGAATATGATTTTTGTCATCTTCTTCAGTTTAAATAGTTGCACATTGACACATTTGGCTCATTGGAGCATCATTACAGTTCGGACGAGTGATGTGTCATACTTGAAAACCTGTATTTATAATATGAAACAGACCAACCATGTTTGATGCAAAAGTACGTGTGTGTGTGTCAATAAAAGCACTGTGATGATCGGGGTCAAAGGTCGTGTGTGACATATCTTAAATTCCTACAAAATAACCACCACATGTAACAGACACACTGTGATGGTTGCCAGTAAATTAGTTATTTAATCTAATCAGAACTGTTTCTGTGATCAGTTAAGGACTTTAAGATGATAAATGCAATATAAATATAGCATTTTCTTACATTGAATACCTTTCTTAGGATGATAAGGTACATCTTTTCTTGACTTGACTTGATGTTGTTGTCCCTGAAACACATGAAGCGGTGCCAGATTATGTTTTCAGTTTTTTTTACAGAAAGTCTAATAGGCTCCAGCTGCACACAGTGGGCAAACCCCTGCCCTCAAACAGGAGGGGAGGACAGTTTTTAACATTGTAATTGCTCCATGCTTACAAACAGTAGTATTTGGTCTAATATGAAACAGTTTCTATTCTTTTATTACTGCTAAACGTTTCCCAGCACTTGAGCAGTTGTAACTGAACATCACCATTACTGGAACAGCACAGAAAAATAAAACAGAAAAAGAGGAAATATCTGCAGCATTAAAGGCGCAGTACTGGTTTCAAACGTACACCATAGGGATGCTGTGGTTTGTTCGTTTTTTTTTAGTCACAGGTGACAGTTTCTGTCACAGCAGAAACTCAAGTGAATTTAGAGGATTCGAGCCCGGGTAGTGTTCGGGAAGGCAGCGCCAGGGACTCCACTGTGGAAGGTAGTGTGCAATCAGAGCGGTGTCAGTAATGGTGCTGCTGGTCTTAATATCCTGTGTGTGTGTGTGTTTGTGTGTGTGTGTGTGTGTGTTTTGGGGTTTTTTGTGGTTGAAGTTACCTACAGCCAAACTTGTGATCGCTGATGTGATATAATTATAATACGTGTTTTTTTATGTTTAGTAATTGTTAAATGTGACCTATAGTCTAGTGTTAGTACAGGTAATGCTGTACAAATATCATTAAGAGGCTTTCAGAGGACAGTGTGTCAGAGTCTTGTAGAATAAACAGACTCATTTGATTAAAGTATGTGAACAAGTAAAAGGCCTTTTGTGACACACTGAGGAAAAATGTGACAAACAACCAACTCATCAAAAATCTTTAGGAAGAGTGGCCCTTATTTACAGCTCACTACTACACTAACAGTCAGATCCAGACGATCATACACAAACTGTTTGTTCAGTGAGTGAGTCTCTCATTCTTGGTCTTCCTGCTTTTAAACAAGTGTAAGTTTTAAATGGTTCAGCTGAAGTAGTAAAAAAAAATGCTCAAAATAATAATAGGTGAATGAGGAAGTCTCAGTTCCCACGGCCTCTGATATTTATACTTATCCGGCTCGGTATCTAATAGTGTGCATATATGTGGGAGACACAGAGAGAGCAAGCAGACTGGAAGTGATTCTGATTGGTTGTGAGCTGCAGCAGTGCCCTGATGCTATTCGTCTGAGAAGGTGGCGCTGTCTCTGACTCATTTCCCAGGGGAGGGGAGGAAACCCTCCAGTCAGCACTGCAGCCAGCCTCCCCCTCAGCTAAGTTATACATCTAAGAGTGTGTGTGTGTGTGTGTGTGTGTGTGTGAGGAGGAAGTTTAGCCCTTAATGAACACTGTACATGGCTCTACTCATGTCTTCCTTTCATTGCTGTAGTGTATATTATGTTTTTTAATTTACAAACAGCAGGAATGCAGGGGTAGACCCCCTGATTCACCGTCTTAAATTATGTGGTCCTGGTGATTTAGGTGGAGGACCTGGGGGGTCAGATGCATTCATAAAACACTGCTTTAGAATGTCAGACAGATGCTTTAAACACAGGCCTGAGAAAAGTGTTAGTAAACTCTCTGTGGAAAGCTACATAACCACTTCCTTGACGACAGTGTCTCTCAGGCTTCCTCGGACGCCTGTCACACACATCTGTGCTTCAACACGAAACCACTCACTAAGCCTCGCTCTCACTGATGCATTTCTATGTCTTCCAAGGCGGTTTAAATGGGTTACATATTACACATTTCGCTCCCACTGCAGCTTGCAGTCCCGCTGGTGGTGTTTTCACCTGTTTAGCCTGCATGTGTGTCATCATGGAAAATGTAATTCTAGGGAGACATTGCTTTAATTGTGCAGTAATGAGTCCAGCATGTGTTTTAGCCTCTTTTTGTGTCAGCTTGTTGTGATGTACAGAGGTGAATGGTTTTGTTTCCCCTTCTTGTGAAAGGTAGTTAGATTTCCATGGAGTGCAGTGTACTCACACAGAGGTAGAAAAAATTCCTGTAGTGTTGCTAAATGTGGTTCCGGGGAAACCTACTGCAGTGGCAACAACCACCAAAGGCAAATTTTTACTCTCTCATTTTCTGTCTGTTTAAAAACAGCTTATCTAAAAGAAGGGTGTGGACCAACTTCTGAAAGACAGGAGGTAGAAGGTGTATGTTTGTCAAATGATTTTGGTTTAGAGCTTGATGATGGAAGTGAAAGATGTGAGCACTCTTCCCTCCTGTCCACTGCTGGCTGCCAGGCAGTGGTGGTTTTCAGTCCCTCTTCTTCTTTTTCTTTGAAAAACATGCCTCCTGTGCGAGGCCCTTATGTGAAGGTTTCATCATGCAGTGCAAAAAAAATATGCATAGAAACTACTGCCTAGCCACAAATAGTTAATATGTATTTTCAGATAACTGAACGAGTGTCCTCCTCAATGCAGAGCTGAGTTCTACCCTGATGGAGAAGATGCAGGCCCAGGAGATGATGAGCGGCCTGAGGATACCAGAGCTGGACGATCTCGGACAGTTCTTCCGCTCCCTGCCGACCTCCACGCTGGTGGGCATTGGCGCGCTGACAGCCGTGCTGGCATACTGGTTGGCCACCAGACCCCGTCCTATCAAGCCTCCCTGCAACCTGCTGCACCAGTCCGAGGAGGTGCCGGTAAGATAACAATGCTGACAGGAACATAAACTTGTTTGCAGATAAACAAACCAGTGAACAAAGTGGGTATTTTGCACATTGTTAGTGTAAGCACAGAGTTATCTCTTACGCTCCAGCAGTCAGAATCCAATCATTTGTTGTTATGCACTACCAGCAGTATCCTTCAAGGTTGATTTTTTTTTTTTTATTATTTTTTTTTTTTGCAGTGGTTTGCACCTATCAGGCTTAAAACACATAATAAATAAAGTTAAGGCAGTGATTGGCAGTTAGGAAAAGATAAAATACACATGCTAAACAATAGTCACATCTCTTTTTCTGATAAAAAGTAAGATTTATTCACAGCGATACATAATATGCCTTATGGGTCCACCAGTGTTCAAAAGTCAAGCTTTCTATGACCTCATAAGGCCAAAAAAGTCTTCAGTAACTCAACTTCTAACTAAACTCCTTACGTTTACACAACAATAACCATACTAATAATCAAAATATTATACTTGTTTTGACTTGAACATGCTTCACTTCTGTTCTATCCTGGTTTAACCCAACCACCATCCTGCCCAAACCACTTACACCACACCGCAGCCTTTAAACCTACAGGTGAAGCTTGCATCAGCGTGAAACTCCTTTGCGGCTGACGGCTGAGAAGGTGTTTGAATTTGTGACAGTATGTGTATGTGACAAGCATGTTTATGTTTCCTAGTCTTTGCAACCAGTCGATGACATATTGTAAAAAAAAAATGTGGTTCAGCGTTGCGAGAATGAACTCTAATCACCCAGAATGCATCAGCAGTGTACACACAGGAGAACCACACAAAGCTCTGCTCCACTCAGCAGCTCAGATATTTTTGTAGGCATTTGTGTGCTGACAAAAGAGATGGATTATCATTCAGAGAACAAGGAAAACAATTTTCATCTTTCCATCCCCTCCCCCTGCTGTTCACCACTGTTTTTTTATGAGGTTGGAAGAAGAAGGCTGTAAAAAATTACTCTCACCGTTTTTTTTTTATTATTGCATCAGCATGAAGATGGGGGTCGCAGGTCCATGATGGGTGACCCCTCCAAACTGCTGACTCATTACCATGACGATGCCAGGACCATGTACGAGGTCTTCCAGAGAGGCCTCCATATATCTGGTGGGTAGGATAAAAAAATGACTGCACACTCATGCTGAAAGTCTGCCAAGTTACTGCAGCCTCATTTCTACAAGACCTGGACAACCTACCACATCAATAGTTTCATTCATCATAAAAACAAGGTTTTATGTGTTTTTTTTTTTTATTTCAGAATTCTTCAGTTTACATAGCAGCTGCCTTTTTTAAAAGAAATATTAGACTTACAGAATGGCCTGATTAGAATAAAGGGAGCATTTTAATCAAGAATAAAAGGAAAGGAGATATGCTATGAAGAGTATTCAAGGATCACACAAGCTGATGTGTGTGTTCCCGCAATGTTATATGACAATGCACCTCACTTTACTTTATAATCACCTTGTGTGTTCCCACTGGGCCAGACATCTTGTTTTCTCAATGTTGCCTTGCAACTTCTAACTCACTACCTTCTTAGTAAATAAACTGCTATGCTAACAATGCTAACAGTCTGATCTGCAGCAACCAAGGCAGACATAAACAGCGACAGTGCACCACATCTGCTACATTTGTCTTTAGAATCATGTTGAATGTGTATCACCACAGACATGGACACCACACAGTCACCTTGTGTGAGTGTAAAATACATATGAAAATAATCACGGCACACACAGATGGGCAATTAAAAGTGATTAGTTTTAATATCCTCTGCTTTATCTTAAGTGACTCAAATCAAGTTTTACTGTCTAGTGCATTTCCATGATATTTTCTTTTGCCACACAGATATACAAATATGCTGAAGGACACATAAATAATTGTCAAACATAATGCTGTTATCTGACCATAAATCCTCCATTTATGTTTCCCTGCTGCTAGGAATAAAACTACTCCTCTGGTTGCCAAGGTGATGGCCATCGTTGCTATCGGTAACAGTGTCAGGGCTCACAGCCAAAGGGTTGAAGTGACTGACTCACACAGTGCAGAGATCTTTCTTGCTACACCTTTTTATTATGTTTATAAGTTCCAGTGACAATTTGTTTGATAATTATAAGGTGTCATTTAACACCACAAGGTTTAATGGTTATAAAACATTGTTGATGCCAGCTGGAGAAAAAAGGTGGATCACATGGTTTAACAGTGCTTTTTATTTCCCTGTCTGTGTCACCAGGTGATGGACCTTGCTTAGGCTCTCGGCTCCCTAACCAGCCTTACAAATGGATGTCCTACAAAGAGGTCAGTGCCATTTAGGGGACATGTCCATGTAACCACGGCAGCTACAGGTGTATCTGGTAGAAGTAAAAAAAAGGGGACTGGACTTCCAGAGAGTGGTAATAAAGCAGAATACTAGAAACTGGATTGACTCTGACAAAGACAAAGATACAGACTGCATTGTAATTCAGAGTTAACATGTCCACTGGGTAACTGCAGTCTGCAAACAATTCTATTTTTAGACACCCAGTGGGATAAAAACATTATTTATAGTGGGTATACTGCAAACTAGCGCGATTCGATGGTATGTTATTGATGGAAGTTGTAGCTAACTCCTTGTCATCCTGATCATTTCTCAGTCTTTTTCCAAACGTATTTAGTGTAGGCAGGTGTGATTTGAACCCAGGTATTAGGCAATACTCAGGAAATAAGTAATAATACTATGTAGCAATGCTATTTGCACCCAGGTGTACAGCATAGCACACACAAGGCTGACTTGACTTCACACCTGGGGGGGGGGCACTCACTCACTCACTCACTCACTCACTCACTCCCCACTCCCTCTATGGGGAGTTCAATGTAGGGCAGTATATAGTAACACTTTCAGACACCACCTCCATCATTATTTGTCATATAAATCATTCACTCATATGCACCACGAATGAGTGACTATCCCAGCCTTTGATAGGTGGAGGTAGGGTTAGGGTTAGCTGCAAATACCAAGCATACCTTCTATAAACACGTGTGATGGAAAGTTTTCAAAAGTTGGTTGGAAATTTAATTGAACCCATGTAGAAATCCATGAGTGGACAGAAGAAGAATTATGTCACCTTCAAGATTTCTCCGTGACATCATATTATTTTTACAAGCTGATGGTGGCCGGATGTTTTACCTTTGTTCAGTTCGCTGTAATTCCTCAGGCAGCCAAGCAAATCCAGACCTGTACGTTTTCCAGATTAGGGAGAAGCTGACTGTGATTCATCCAAACTAGGAAAAAATAAAGAGGCAAGACTTGAGAGGAAACATGGAACATGTGGAAGCTATTATGCAACTTTCTTTGCTGTCTAAGCACAGCGACATCGATCCTGCTTAATCTGATGTCTTGCACAATCACGGCAACTTAAGAAATGTGGTTTTGGCAGTTTACATAATAGAAAGTCACTGTGTATTTCTCCAGAAATGGAAACTCAGGATGATTCCAAAATGGGCTTACAGCTGAACACCTTTTATTGCTATTAGGTTTATAGCTGGAGAATGTTGAAAAAAATAAACCTCCTGCTGTAACTAACACAAACAAGGGTTTCCCTTTTTCACTACACTTAAATCTAATCATAGATGAAGCCCCAATACAGAGAATATTTTTCATCTTCTCTTTCCATAGGTGACATCCCGGGCGGAGCATCTGGGTTCGGGCCTTCTGCACCAGGGATGCCAGCCTAACTCCAACCAATTCATAGGAGTGTTTGCTCAGAATAGACCTGAGGTGAGGGCCACTCTTTGTTTTCTTTGTTCTCTCATAGCTTCTGTGATTCACTCCTTACAAATTAATTAGCATGACGCTAACTGTTGGTCTCATCAATCATGAAGATGAATTACTAATGACTAAAAACAGCAAAGCGTGCCAGCTTTGATACTGTGATAGTACAATAAGCTGATTCTTTAGGCATTCTGTATTTGACTTAATTTTGTGTATGATTGTAGTGGATCATCTCAGAGCTAGCGTGCTACACCTACTCCATGGTGGTGGTTCCCTTGTATGACACACTAGGCGCAGATGCAATACGGTTCATCATTAACACCGGTAAGATACCACACACACACATACACACATATCACATGTTGTCCAACCACTGCTTCTATTATGAATTGGCAGCTTGTAAACATAAACAAAAGAGCAGATGACATCAGTGTGGGAAGCTTTTAGCAGTAGAGCTCCCCTCGCTGGTGACAGAGAGCATCTTTGTTACTTCCTGGATTAAACATTGTTTAGAGACTGGCTTGGTTGTAGAATTTATCACAGCATGACAATGTAACCCTAGTTTGTATTTAACGTAAACAATAAAATCCTTGAGCCCTTCCCTCAAAAAACAAACAAACAAACAAACAAACAAAAAAAAACATGAGGTGGACATCATATATTTTGTGAAAACCTAAAGATATTTAAAAAAATGACCACTTTTCACCTGAATCCCTACTCCCACATTTGATTTGTTCCCTTTCATTTGTTTTTTTTTGTTTTTTTATGCTGGTACTCACACAAGGGTGCGTGTGCTCTTGTGTGCTTGTTTCATTGCAGCTGACATCTCCACGGTCATCTGTGACAAAGTAGAGAAAGCTCAGGTACTTTTGGGAAATGTTGAGCGAAAAGAGACGCCCGGCCTGCAAAGAATCATCCTGATGGATGCCTTCGACTCTGCCCTTGTGGAGCATGGGAAGAGCTGTGGCGTCCATGTGCAGGCCTTGCAGGAAGTGGAGGTATGGCAATGTGGGGAAAGACAGTACACGATACTAGCTTAAAGTGAGATAGTGATGGTCAGAGGCCACAAAACAGGTTATAATTCCATTTAACCCTAATCTGGTTACATTCAAGAGTCAAGGCGGAAAAGCAGCCAGTCAAAACAAAGTGCTGTTTATGATTTCATCAGTGTATGATCAAAAAAATAGGCCGCATGTTTTGCTTGCTGGGTCAGATCATAATCTGCTGGCCTCTAGTAGCAAAGAGTCTGACAAATGTGTGTTATGCCTCTTTGTCTGAAGTGTTTCGCACAAGCATGTGCGACACCAGTAAAGGGCATTTTAGGATAATTCCTTTGTTTTTTTTTGTCTTGCCTTTACATAAAAGCAAGACGTGCAGAGTCTTTTGCATGCAGGATAATAATAAACAGAGGTGTAGGACAAAGAGGACATGAGTACTCGAAATGCTGGCTGGGAAAGTAGCAGGCAGTCATTGTGTGTACATATCTGTCATATTTCTGTTATGATGAACCTTGAAGTCTGCGGCCTGTGCCAACACCGCAGACACCCAGATCATCAGGGCTGCTTTTACAAGAAATGCTAGCAGTGACAGCAAAGGCTGCCACAAAACAGGTTTATTTTTGTAGAAAATAATAACATTTTAATGCAGTTTTCAACACAGTAATTAGCATTGTTAGCTGTCCAATGGAAAGGTTACCAGGATATTCATGTTGTTGTTGTTGTTGTTTTCAGGCTCTGGGCAGAGAGCACCACAGAAAACCTATAGTAAGTACAACTAATAGTAACAGATTAAACATGTATTAAATGAAGTGCCTAAATATATTGGTCATTTATGCCTTTTAGGATGAGTAGTTAAAAACACTGGTGATCAAGCAACATCTGCGATTAGAAAGTGATAACATGCTACATCACCAAAGGTCGTGAAAAGGCTGGGTGGCTGACCTTATCATATATAACTAACGTTGATCATCCATACATTATTATTGTTGGCCCTTAGAAGATTTGGAATAGTGTTTTTTACGAAAGTCACCCTTTACCATCTGGGATTCTATTCTGTGCATCCTGTGTATCTGTATTGTGACAGCTCCTCACACCTTTTATATGTAGCTGGTGTTGACAGGTCGAACAATGAACTGAGCCCCAACCTTAGTACTAACCATTCAAACACTGTTTACCATCAGACTGAC
Organism: Parambassis ranga; assembly: GCF_900634625.1. Lineage (NCBI taxonomy): Eukaryota > Metazoa > Chordata > Actinopteri > Ambassidae > Parambassis > Parambassis ranga. Next base: position 6,493,066 of record NC_041034.1, on the reverse strand, counting down.
TGGAAACTCAGTGACAGTTAATTGGCAACTTACTTAATCTCACCTCACGCACTGTAACTGGTGTGACGATAGACAAAATGGGCAGTATAGACAGCATAGACTGCTTAACATATACAAACATTCAGCTTTCCTGTATATTTAAGTCTCCGACAGCGTTGCTGGTTTTCTGACTGATGTGATGTTTTTTTGTTTTTTTTTTCACAGCCACCAGCACCAGATGACCTCTCGATTGTGTGTTTTACCAGCGGAACCACAGGTAGTTGTTGTTGCGAATGTCATGCATCATTTGGGTTTGTTGCCAGAAAGTAACATGTAAGTCATGCTAGGACACAGATGAAGCAGCTAACTGCTAACAGCCCTGTGATCTTTGATTGATAAATGTGTGGCTTCATTTTGAAGTTTCAGCAGTTGTCATGCCCTAAATTGACACACACACACACACACACACACACACACACACTGCCACAATCATGGAGCCAATGACTCCCTTCTTCTTTTTTTGTAAGTGGTGCACAGCATGACATCACCATTGCTGTTATTGGCAATGACTAAGCCCCATGTTGGTGCCCTATGCTGAAACATGAACATACAGGAATAATACACTCATACACTCACTGCAATTCTCCAGTTTCCTGAAAAAGTGCCTCAGCAGGCTTTGAAGTTGAGCTTTCTGACAGCATGTGTGTGTCATCCAACCATAGCTGAACACTATCAGTTCCTGTACCCTTGGTGCAAGTGTCTGTGTGTTCAGGTCACAGATCACATAGTGTGTTATTATTGTTTTTTATTTGAATTAATAAAATACAAGATATGGTAGAGAGAAATTGGAGAAAATAAGCTCACAATTGTTTGCCTCTCATTGGCAAACAACACTTCTACCTGTATCTAATAAGCCTGTAACCACACCTTTAATAAAGGGAGGCTTTATTGATGTCAGTCCAAACTAAAATATTTCACCTCTATAGCAGTGTTTGCAAAGTTCACTGACTCATAATATCACTTTGACATCAAACCTTTTTCAGGCTGCTGTTTATGAATTTACAGGGCATGTAATAAAACAGGGTTGAGCAAAGTGTTTTGAATACATTCAAAATACCAATGGAATCCAAGTTATTATTAGTAAGCAGGTCAGACTGGACAACCGGCTGAAAACACACCCTGTGCAGCCCTTATTTTTGCAGCGTTTTCCTTTGCACTGAGGAATTTTTTATATACACCTTAAACCCCCAAAACCCTGAAAAATAAAAGGAGAATCCACTCTTGAGAATAACTCCAGCAATCTGAAGCAACACAGACTGATCGCTTTTACTGAAAACAAAGGCAGTCATGCTTACTATCATGTGCAGATACCCACAAAACCCTTTGGACTGTATTCTCATAAAGCCCCAGCTTGCCGAAAGCAGCAGTGTAAAAAAAAAACTGGGACACTTGTTGCATAACATTGCATGTCACAAGTAACAGTGAGCTTTGACTGAAACACAAACCACACGCCCTTTGCTTTCTAGATGTTAGCACCATGTGACTTATTTGAAACGGCAACGACACTGCTCAAGCCAGGTAGTGTGTCATGTCCAACTGGGAGGACTCACAGTATAAAGTAAGGCACTAATGGAACTGTGAGGTGTTGTGCATAAACATTAAATAAATAGGGATGAATTTAAAATAGAGGCGCCCTTAGGATGTTTTGATTCCATTTAATCTGAGTACAATGCCAGAGCAATATATAGGCCTATTAAAGCTTGCAGGATTTAAGTTAAATTTAGGGTTATTGTTGTTCAGGGAAGGATTTGCAGGACGATTCTTTGCTACGTTAAACATGTGCTCGAACTGCTGGGGGTATAAATACTCTACATTAGAGGGCAAAGGGAAGGCAAGCATTTCCTGTAAATCTTGCTCCTTCATCAGAATGATCTGGCAGACAGCAAATTACGGACCATCCCCTCTATTACACACACATGTCCGGCCCACCCCCACCCCCGCATAACTCTGTCATGTCCAATGGTGGCATATTTACCCTCATGGCTGCTTTGCCGCTCTTTTTTTTTTCCCTTCCCGCAGCAACAGAGAGCGCTTAAACCAATAGAAAAGCGGACAAAAGCAGGCAGGGTCATTTAAGGACCCGCTGGTGTCAGTTTACAAGGGACACCAGCTGCAGCTTCCTTAATCAGGGAGCATTGACAAGGATGCCACCTACTGGTAAACACAAGTTCAGGTTACCATGTGCTGCCCTTAATTTCTTGAGAATCTGCTATTGTAAACTTCTATTCAGCTCCCAAGTGGTCAGGTTTCAGACATCAGTGTTCATATGACATTTCAAAAAGAGGAATTACTTGAGAGATATTGCTTCATATAAACCACTGTATGTCTGTGTGGTAAATGGTACTTAACTGTGAGAAAGAAAAAACATGTGTTAGTTGTTTAGTTTTTAATTAGATTAGAGTCCATTAGTACAACGTGAGGGGGGAAACAGAGACCTATGAGCATCACACCTGATATCGCAGAGTTTCTAACACATTGCAAAAGCTTCTTTGTTGACACTGATGATGACTAAATTTCACCAGAACCACGTGTGTGTTTCCACACCATTGTCTCCTTGTCTTTCCCTTGGATGACTGTGTGTGTTCCTCAGACATGTTGGGGGCAAGATTAACCTGTGTGTTGCCTGTTTTCTGTCTGCTTTGTTACACAGGAAACCCAAAAGGAGTCATGCTCACCCATGGGAACGTAGTGGCAGATTTCTCAGGCTTCCTCAAAGTAACAGATGTGAGTGATCTGAAATGGCTCTATTATATCTCTTGCATGCACGGTAGCTTCTATTTTTAAGAAACTGGTATGTTGCAAGGCTTTATTAACATCATCTGATCTTCCCTCTTTGTCTTACAGAAAGTAATTTTCCCCAACCAAGATGATTGCCTCATTTCCTTCCTGCCATTGGCTCACATGTTTGAGAGACTGATTGAGGTAAAAAAAAAAATCTGATACAATACGAATGAGTGTTTATGCGTTTCAGGGTGTTTGCATAGGGCAGAGGAAGAGCTCTGATGTTTTCATTTAATTACTCGTGTGTAGGCGGGAGAAGGAGTGGGAGAAAGTTTGCCATCCCTTTTCCTTTCCTTTCTGTAGTTTTGGTTTCCAGCTCTGATGCCATACCTGCATTTTACAGCCAGCAGAGTCCATGTTGCATCATTTCCTAAACATTCACACACATATGTACACAGAGATGAAAACATCTGTGTGTGTTCAAAGCATTTTGAGTAAGCATGATAATACAGACAGACAGGATATAGGTTCATTATAGCCTGAGGAGTTTCAGCTGGACATTGTGGCCTGGCAGACACCGAGGTGACAGGGTGCTACCTTTGTTTTTACACTGAATCTCATAAAGAGTCTCCTGTTCAGCTGTGGATGTGATTTTTCAGTTTCACTTTTACTCAGTTTGGATGCAGTTACCATGTTATTCCCTCAGAATTTCCACCCATTATAACACGTGCCTCCATTTCTGGATTTTCCTGCAGAAATGTTGTCAATGTGATGTTACTTAAACCAACAGGGACACAAAAAAATTCACAAATTATGCAGCAAACCGGGCAAGTTCATTTAAAGAGACAGAAACATGCATCTGCACAACTTTTATGTATAAACACTTGATACTTGATAGTATTAAAAAAAATCTAAGTACTTAAAGGGACAGTTTGACACTGCAACCAAAGTTAGTTGTATTAAAAGTTGAGTATTAGTTAGAACCTCCACAGCTCTGCAACCCCAAAATCCAGATTTATAAAAACCACTGTAGGTCTTTTTACCTAATGGGCCACTGTTATAAAACTACACTGCCTAAAGATCAAATCTGGATTATGTTTCCATGGTGACAGATGTTCCTTTGACATACACACATGCACTGATATCCTCATATAAAACAAAGAAGCATAAACAGGTGCGCCTGATTTTTCTAAGAGCGCGATGGTGTCTTAATCTGTGGTTTTCTTAGTCAACAACAAGTCTCGAATGTTCACACAGAAAACACCGGCACTGCCGTCCCAGGCAAGCTTTTTGTGGTCAAGTTGGAGGAAGTTTTGTTATCCGCTGGGTTTAGGTTCATGCCAGCTGCCTCTCACGTTTTAGCTACATGCTGACAACAATTAGTGCAATAACAATCCAGACGTTCGCAGTAAGTGCAGCTTGTTTACCGAGAATCTTTGAAAAACAATGCCTGCCTGCCTGTCAATCAAACATGATGGGTTTGTCCTCAGCATGTTTTGCGTCACCAAATCATTTATCACCTATAAAACATGCCTGAAAGTGAAGTCTGGTCTATATGACATTAAAAATATATAATGCTCTTTCATAAAGTGGACCACTTAAGGTGTGTCTCCACACACATATGTAAAAATAAATATATATATATATATATATATATATATATATATATATATATATATATATATATATATTTTTACACATATGTGTGGTGTGTGGAGCCAGTTATGTTGCATCAGCTCGAACCAGCCTGTTTTGTTTGCATGCAGAGCACAGCCACGCCTTCATTGACGTGACGTTCAGACACAGGAAACCACCTAGCTTCCTCAAAAAGCGGAGCATCAGCTTGCATAATAGAAGCTAGGTCACACAAACACACCGCTCTGATACTGGTGAGACCTCAGTCAAAGGGCATAGGTGTTGTGCTTAGCTGATTCCTCAGCTGGCCTAAGAAAGCAGAAGACAGCCACATGCGCGGCCCTTTTTTCATGCAGTAGTTACCTAAACTTACAAAATCCTAAGGCTGTAAAAGAGCGTATGGGTGTGTGTGTGTGCATATGTGGGTATATGTGAGCCTGAAGAAGATGAGTTTTAGAGCTTCCACCTGTTGTTCAGCTCTTTGCATGTGGCAGAACGTGTCAGGTCAAAAACTGTTTAGGATACTTTCGACACTGTCAACATGGCCGACAGTAGCCTTTGTGCAGAAATCGAGTCTGGAAGTCAAATGACATAATCGATGACATGACCTTGACCCAAGTAAAACAGTTCCAAATTAGTTAAGATGTCAGCTTACAGGGCTATGAAACTCTTTGGCCTGGTGTGTATCATTCACTATTTTCAAGGAAGCAAACACCCTCTATCTACCAAGAAAGTAAAATAAATAGGGACCACAGCTGAGCTTTCTCTTTCAGAAGGCGGTGATGGCTGCCATCCAGGAATGTAAAAAATGGACCCATCCAACATAAGTTCTGCTTCTCTGCTCTGCAAGGCTATGTTGAAATGCTCTTTTAATGCAGAACAACCATTTTTTCTTTCTAGCATGACAGGAAGTGTTCAAATTCAAGTAGCATTTTAAATGTGGGAAATGGAATGTGGTTATATTATGGTAGACTAATGTTGTAAGTTAGTGATGTTCTCAGGGTTATCCACTACATCACGATGTAAAAACACTACTGAAACATTACATGCAAACTTTAAGGTTCCTCTTTTAACTCTTGAGTTGAGTGGGAATGCCAACCACTTATGACAAGTCTGATGACTGGTGTGTGTGAGCTGATAAACCGTATGTGAATACCGGACTTATCGGAATTTACTTACTTGTGTCTTTTTATTGACACAGCCCCTCAGCCCTCTAATGCACCAGATTAAGCTACATTTTCCCCTAAACATGTTGTAATAGTGTGACTCCTCTTACAGTACTGAGATGATTTAGTCTGCAAAGATGCCATTGTTGATATTGATGAGCCCACTTTTTGTGTTTGCCCGTCCAGTCTGTGGTCTACTGCCATGGAGGACGGATCGGGTTCTATCAGGGCGACATACGCCTCCTCCCAGACGACATGAAGGCCCTGCAGCCGACCATTTTCCCTGTGGTGCCTCGACTGCTCAACCGCATGTACGACAAGGTGAGATAAACAGATGCAGAACAGGTTTTTTCGTTGTTTGTTCAGATGGTGTCCGTGTGGCCGTTAAGCTTGTTTGGCTCATTGTGAAGTATTTTGTTTGTCCAAATGTGACGCAGAATCATTCTTTAACAGTAGGTTTCTTCAAAAGTTATCTATATGGAATTAAAAATCTAAAAATTTATATTGATATGGAGTATAATTCAGTAGAATATAACCCTGAAAATTGTCATTTATATGAATTAATATGGACATGGAGTGAGAAGAAGGGGTTTTTGACCAAAAAAAAACTCTTTATCACCTCCGCAGATTTTCAACCAGGCAAACACCCCTTTGAAGCGTTGGTTGCTCAACTTTGCTGCCAAGAGAAAAGGTGCTGAGGTCAGCAGTGGGATCATTCGTAGTGACAGCATATGGGACAAAATCTTCTTCAGTAAGATTCAGGTAATAGTGTTTCCTCTGTCCTACATCTTCAATGGAAAAAAAGGAGTTATAAATAGTTATATAATCAGATCTCATACTACCACAGACCCAACTAGCCTGCACTCAGATTGTAAAGATAGGTTGTTATCATAAATACCTGCATTTCTCATGCAGTGATTCATTGTTGCATGGTATCCATACTAAGATCACCTTAAATCTTCTTCTTAACTCATGTTAGGATCAGTGACCCAGAAACATAGTGTTATCAGATGCTCATGCTGCATTGACTTATGTGTGTTTATAATGTGGTTCCCACTTTGTACAGGCCAGCCTGGGAGGAAGGCTGAGGATGATCATAACAGGAGCAGCTCCTACCTCACCCACTGTCCTGCAGTTCCTCAGAGCAGCTCTGGGATGCCAGGTCAGACTCACAAACACACTTAAACCTCATGTCTTGTCTTGTGTTACACTTAACTCCTGAACTTTACCCTTAAAGTGTCAAGATTTCTGCTTTGTTCTTTTAGTAACATGTGTGTCAATAAGCAGCAACTGCATTGGTGTGTTTTTGAACACACAAGTGATCAAAGTTATACTTTAGTTATACTCTTAAGTTAACTCTAAGCCTGATAAAAAGAAGGCTGAAGAAAATAGAGCTTGAAGCTGGGTCAGGTATGCATGATGAAACCAACCAGTCTGCAGGTTTGCTGGTTCACCCTCACTGCTGCTAATGTGAGATAGTCTCACTTCTACACCGACAGTTCTAAAGACTCATTTCCTGCCCAGCGCCAGCAGTTATAAACAAACATGGTGCAGCATTAAACCGATTATTGAACAGATATTTCCCAAAACCATAGTGTCTGAAACGCAGCAAGGCAGTGTAACTACAGTATCTGTCAAAGACAAGCAAGCACAGACATAACACAATATGTGGGTGCTTTCACCTTCTTGATACAGCTCTCTTTCTGTGTCTGTGCGTAGGTGTATGAGGCGTATGGCCAGACAGAGTGCACAGCTGGCTGCACCTACACCACACCTGGAGACTGGACCCCAGGTGAGTGTCATTCAGACCTAGAAGATACTAGGTCTCTATCTAACTCCAATAACTGTACTTGGTTTACTTGACTGTCAGCTCGGTTCAAAGGTCTAAGTGATGAAAACAGGCCTGTAATGTCTTTTATTATGCTCCCTTACAAAAGGTATTTTATGACATTACTCAGAGCTCAAAACTGTGACGGGGTCACTGTTGATCATACATTGATGTAACAGCTCAGACACATGGGCTGTATTTAACCATGCTGCAAAATAAATGATTTATGGACCACAGCCAGTGGAAAATACACAAGGCGAGACAGAGAGTGAGGGGGAGGCTCCCACATCCTTGAGCTTTAGGAGGGAAAAAAGAGGGAGAGGCTGAGAGAAACTGTGGGAGAGACAAGAAATGTCTAATAAAACTTCTAAACCTTTAGCTGCCACTACATTCCTGCATTCACCCACAGTTGCATTGCATTGTTTGGTTAGACTTCCAGCTACTGAAACAATATTTCCCAAGTGATTTGTATGCAATATGTATGTTGACAGAATGAGTTTTTTGACAAGGAAATGCATGTTTGAGTCATTGGAAGCCGGCCAGCAGTTTGCATGTATCACAGATACTGTAACACCTGCAGCACCATGTGTGATGTGCCTGAGAACATACCATCACCTACTCACTCACTTTCAGTAGTGTACTCTAACAATGTAGAGAGATTTTTTTAATGAAATGAAATGTTAATCTCTTCCTGGAGATTATGGTGTCGAGCCAGGGCTTTAGTAATTGTGAAAGTCAACATTCCATTGAAGTTTGTGTGGAAGTTATGTGTTTTTATAAGGGTTTTTTCCCCAACATTATTTCGTTAGATTCGCATTTTGGATATCTGATCGATCTGTTTCTGGGGTGTAATTATTATCAGAATTGAGCTTTATGTGTACAGGTACAGTGGAAGTACTGCACAGCTGAACTCTTTTACCACCTCTGCTGGATGTTGTAATAGCACTCATACAGTAGGCCGTAGTGGTGAAAGGGGCTTTGTGTGCCGGTGTGCAGTCAGTGAGACAGTGCACCAGCTTATTCTTATATTTCTTTACACATGTTTGGATTTCTTTGTGAGTAATTAGAAGTAGGAGTGAAAACCATCATTGCATTGTTGTTTAATCTGTGTAAAAATGTGATGATGCAAAGTCTGAACAACTGCTGCACATCTCAACCAAATGATTGCAGAAACGCTTCCAGGTCCATGCAATTTAATTTAAAATAGATTATTGTGTAAAAAAACAAAGTAGCAGCTTATACAGCAGCACATGTGTTTTTGAGAGAAAGTGCCATTATTGACAGAGAATGATATAACATATAGTGTATCTTTGCTTACATCTAAGCTATGTGCCTTAACCTGTTGTGGGGCAGTTTTTGAAGGCTTGTTAGATAACACATCTACATGTAGTCATGCATCGCCCCCTGCTGCTCAGTTTTGATACTTGAGGTATTTATGCTGTATATCTATGATGCAATATGATGATGTGTTTTCCTGTAAGCCAACTTTTAAGCAGGAATTAGATTTTTTTTTTATCAGTGCCACCAGAATTCACTTCAAGAAAAAATACTTAAAACTTGTTGTTAATTTTCTGCTGATGCAGCATAATTACCACCAACTCCTATAGGTTTTGAAATGGCCATTCTAGTGGCTGTGGCTATAGCAAGTTAGTGATAGTGACAATGTGTCCTCACCAACAGCAATTCTTTGCTTGTTTTTGTTTTTGCCTGCTTCTCCTTGGTGTTGTGCACACCACCATCTAGTGGATAAGTACCTCATACAACCCCATTAAAACATCCTAACAGTCCATTTAATTAGGAGGATATTAGCATGTTCCCTGCTGTGTTCATTTCTCAGCCAGCACATTATGGGAAATTACAAAACAGGCAGAATTAAGTGTCTAATGGTTTCGTTGTATTGATTAATAGGTCACGTTGGGGCTCCGCTGCCATGTAACCTCATCAGACTGGTGGATGTCCCTGAGAAGAACTACTTTGCCTCTAAAGGAGAGGGAGAGGTAAGCACAGTGGTTGTAAAGGAAATACACCTTCTGTATACTGTGTGTGTGTAGAGGAGAAATGAAGTTTGTGATTTTTGTGCCGCCAAGGTCTGTGTGAAGGGACCAAACGTGTTTAAGGGCTACCTCAAAGACCCGGAGAGGACAGCCGAGACACTGGATGCTGATGGCTGGCTGCACACAGGAGACATCGGCAAATGGTTACCTGTGAGTACCTGCAACTCTCCGGCTCTAATATGTACTGTCTGATGTGCCATTGTTTTTTTTTTTATGATGCATCCTTTTTATCTTGTAGAATGGCACGCTGAAGATCATTGACAGGAAAAAGCACATCTTCAAGTTGGCGCAGGGCGAGTACATTTCCCCAGAGAAGATCGAGAACATCTACATTAGAAGTGAACCTGTAGCACAGCTCTACATCCATGGAGACAGTCTGCAGGTAAGGACGTACGAGGTCTGCTAGCTACAGAGGGCCTCAAGCTGGATTTGTACCCAATTCTTTGAGCTTTCCTTAAATGTTTGTGGTGTTGTCTTCAGTCCTGTTTGGTAGGAATTGTGGTTCCTGACCCTGAAGTCATGCCTGAATGGGCCAAGAAAAAAGGCATACTGGGCATCTACAAGGACTTGTGTAAAAACACGGTAGGTAGCTGAAACCCTCACTCACCAGTTATCATTACAGAAGTAATTTAGAAATGTAACTGATAACTTTCTGTTTTGTTAACAGGAATTAAAGAAGGCCATCCTTGAAGATTTAGTGCGTCTGGGCAAAGCTGGTGGCCTCCATTCTTTTGAGCAGGTAGGCCAGCAAGTGATTATACTATATTTTATTTAAATTTTAAAACTTTATGTAAAATTCCATCTTCTTTTCAATTGTCTTTTTTCAGGTGAAGAACATCTACATCCACAATGAGATGTTCTCCATTCAGAATGGCCTCCTGACTCCAACCCTCAAGGCAAAGAGACCGGAGCTGAAGGAATTCTTCAAGGAGAAGATCGATCAGCTCTACAGCAGCATCTCTATGTGAAGGCTGGCAAACCTCGCTTTCCCTTGCGGCATCCTAAGACTAAGATCTTTTCTTTGACTAGCGACCTGCCGTGGGACAAAGAGGAGGTGTCACATGCTTTGGGATAAGCGAACCAAAACTGGCCCCAACTGAGGAAGGTTTAAAATGCCTAAATACACATGATTGTGTTAGAATTAAATGAAAATATGTAGTTGTTTGCGTCAAAGACTTTCAAAACACACTAAAATCAAAGCATTTCAGAGCTGTCCAGCAGGGGGCAGCACTGACATTTGTTTTCATAGGGAGGTGAGAGGGAGATTCTTTTCAGATGGAAACAAACAAGTCACAAATAAATCACTCTCAGTGATCTAAACAAATGTGTGTTTATAACCGTAATTTAGGCATTCTAAATCTTCCTTACATTGCTACTACAGGCGCTATTTTCCAGAACAAATCATCAGAATCTCAGCAGCACTTCAACCTGAGCAGTCCATTTCCACTTCCTGTCACCGCCGCTCCGCTCTCCTCCAACAGTTTGAACCCACCAGCCAAACACGACCCAACAGTTGTGCAAGAGTAACACAGTCGCACGACAGCAAATGTGATGTCTTTGTGTATAGTGTAGCTCCAGGAGATGTCTAAATGTGTAATCAAGCTGATACCTTGTAGGACAGTAATGAACTTCACACCACCACCACCCCCCTGCACACACACACACACACACACACACACACACACACACACATAATGGAAAAACAGGAGGTTTATTTTGTTAAATCAAAAAGCTGCAGGCGGGACCTGATCTGACACATGAATTTAAAGTAATGTACTGTATATCCCAGATGTCATAGCAGCTTTTGCCTTTCAAATCATTGCTGTCCACACTGTTACATGTAGAGCATCTCAATATCAGAGCCACATCCGAATTACTGTTGATGTCACATTCACACTCATTTATTTAGTCAACTCTACATGGCTGTGGTCAGAAGTTTAGCATGCATGCTCCTTGTTTATGTAAAAGAATGGCCCAATTAAGGTTCACATTCTGCAGTTGGTACAATCACAACTTTTTTTTTGTCACTCGTCTTTGAATAAAGAGAATGTCAAGTCAAAGAAAACAAAAGAAACACGTCAAAAACCAGGGCTCAGGGCAATGCATGTAGTTCGCCCTGGATTAAGATTAAGAACACCTTTATTTGTCCCAAAATGGGGAAATTGCTGGGACTACTGTCATCTGACTTGGAAAAAAAAAATAAGACAAATATTCCTTTGTGGCCATTTATAGCAAGTTGTATGCAGCTGCTACAGCCACAGCTGCTAGTGCAGGGCTTTGTAAGCTTAGGGTGAAATCCATTTGCAGAAGGTACAATAAAATAGAACAAACGTCAACTTTTTAAACAAAAGAAACCATTTTTTTTGAAGGAGTTTACGCATAGAAGTAATGTATTAAGCTTTTTAAGTTGATTACCGTCCCAAAGCATAAACAATGTGGATGTACATAAATGAGGACAGCTAGATGTAAGCATATTTATTGAATCAATGGTTTGAATGGATTTTTTCCCTCTTTTTGCGTGTAGTGAGATGAACAGTACTTATTTATTTATCTATTCTGCTGTAAAATGGAATCAGCACCATATCCTTGTAATGATTGAGTGCAGCAATAGGGATGAGGGAGGGTGGGGAATAGGACAAGGGCAGTGAAATAAAAGAAATTCTGGAATGATTTTAAACTTGTGCGTTGTTCATTCTTTTTTGATTGTTGTTGTATGCATACATATTAACCCCTGGGGCACTCAAAAACCGTCTCTACACTAAAGCCTTTTGGTACCCAAATGGGTACGTTCAAAAAATGCTATGAAAATAAAAAACATTTTTTTTACTTTCACTTCATCCTATTAAAGAGTATATCAAAGATTTGTGTTTATAATGGGAGTCAATGGGCCCAAATGGGTCAAGGCGTAAATCTCCTATACTATACACCTTACAACAGTGGGGATTTTTGAATTTTAAAAAATAATTATAACAAAAGATTCCTGGCCAAGTTTCATACATTTAGCCTTTACACTGACTGATATTTTGAAAATTGAAAATAAAAAATACCCGTTTGGACCAAAAAGTGCCCCAAGGGTTAATGACACATTTGACTGATTAAAATAACTACACAAATTGTTTTGAATAGTAACTCATGCTTAAAAACAGATAAAGTAAAAAAAAAATCCCTCTGAAATGATGCTTGTTGTTGTTTTCCAATGCGTGGGTTCTCTGTTAGCTTGACATACTTATATAGCAAGCTAGCTGTTTATGCTAACAATAATGTGGGTACTAGTCTGATCAGGAAGTGCACACTTTCCAATCTGAGTGAGCGTGAAAATGTAGACTAACACAAGTAATAGTTGTATGTAATCTATTAGCTGTAAGAATGTTTATTAATTGTTTGATCAAATCATCCGTAAAGCACATATAATATACTGAAAGGTGCTTATTGGTTGCCGTGGCAGCTCCAAATATGGTCACTTCTTGCTGCAAAATGTCGAGAAACAGGAAGTAAAGACAGTAAGCGAGTGTTTCCGTTTGAGACTTTCAAAATAAAAGGATTTCATTAGCCGGTAATGACTGCAGGTGTGCGTGGTTGCTAAGCACCGCACGGAATTTAGAGAAGAGACGTTACAAGCAGCACATTTAGCACGCAGCCGTGAGTTTATCAATATTAATCTCTCAATTCTTACGAAATATTAGTTGTTATACTTTACATGTACTGTGTTTTTCGTGTACTGACTGTAATTTGGACGTTTGACAGCATATTGATTTGACCTGGAAATCACTTAGATTGGAAATGGGTCGATACAAGCGGGACGGTGGATTACCTAACAAACGAGACACACCAGTGAAACCAGCACTGAGGAGACAAGACAGTAAGAAATGAACCCCCAAACACAATCATCTGTGTTTTATACATTTAAAATGTGTTTTTTTTAATTATAATATATAGTTGTCACTGTCTGTTACTATTCTCTACACCTCTGCTCTAAAACATTTAGAAAACAGGAGACCTCTGCCCAGCAGCCATTATGATGCATTGCCAGAGGAACTTGAAGTGAAAGTTTACAAACCAACCACCCATCAGGTAAACCTGTTATTAATTAAATTGATCCTTCTTTATATGCAACACTAACATGCCTGACAATACATACATAAACCATCCTTCCCTCTGTGGGGATGCACATTAAAGCCATAAAGCTAATTTGCCCTCTCCTCCCTTTCCATGCTTATTCAGACAGCGCCTGCCCTTTACAAAACCGTGCTGCACCTGAGAAGCTCTGACAACCCCAGCTGCAAGTCTTCCTCCCCTGCCACAGCAGCCAATGACAAATCTGGCTACCAAATATCACACCCAGGTCAGGTGACTCCCACCCTAAAGGCCTTTAGCGGTGATCAAACTCCAGGGAAAGAACCGTTGGCAGTGACACCATCTTCAAGCACTGACCCAGATACAACTTCCAGCTCTGATGACAATGATGAGGACTGTTACTCCTCTGATTTCACAACTTCCAGCAGCCTCCCCTCGCCGGAGATCTTCAGAAGAGAAATCGATGGTGCGTGTACTATGAGCGCTCTTACAAGTCAACAACCTAGAATACAAGATTGTTTTCTTTTGTCTTCATAAGGGGAAAGACTGAGTTTACCTTTTGAGGAGGACTCACTGGATCTGCATCTTCACATAAAAAACTCCACCTTACTGGATGTGAGTCATGCTGAGAGCATCCGCATGTATCACGCTCCCAATCTTTCAGCCATCATAGGTAAGAAAAAAAATCAATACATTTATCGAACAGGATGTCTTCATTTGTCTGATAAGAACTAAACTTCTTTCTGCAGATGTCTCCAAAAATCTTCCTGAAAACAACTTTGACATCAGGTGAATTGATCACATTTTAAGTGTTAATGTGCCCACATAAACAGATCTAATGCAGTTTGTGTCTTCTCTTTATCAAGCAACCCGAGCGAACCTGAACCTGAGACTAAAACAAAGACAGGCTTACTTAAATCAGGTAGTTGTATGTATTTTTAAAATGCTCTATTTACACTGAAGAAATGTAATTAATAACCTATATTTGGTTGTTTTTTTTCAATCTATAGACAAAGCTTTTGAAACTCAATCAAAGGTGAGTCATTTTAATTTTTTTTCTCAGTTCAAGTTGATATAGCGGGACTATAGTTATAGTCAAGTGTACTTTTGTTCCCCAGCTCACCAAGAGAAAGCCTATTCTGTATCGGAAGAAGGTGTGGTTTAAAAGCCCCGTTGTTTCCGAGACCTTCAGAACAAACCTTACCCCAGCCACCAAATTATGCACCACTGAGGTGAAGCCAGATGTAGACACACCTGGAGTGGGAGTGATCAGTTTTAAAGAAGAGTCGTTACCTCTGAAGGTGGAGATAAAAAGGCCAGTAACAACTAGCCCGGAGAAGGTGTCGTTCTTTGACTTTGTTGATGACAAGGAGAGGGATGCATTCTTTCAGAAGATGAGAGAAAGATGTGCCAAACTCAAAAATGCTGCTTTATTTCCTCTCACAGCTGCTGTGCACACAAAGCCTTCTGTCACGTTAGACCTGAGCTTAGAATATTAAATATAAATGTGTGGGCTTCCACCCCTGTGTGTATGAAAGCAAGGTGTCATAAATCACATGTTTAAGTTTTCATTTAAATGTGTCGTGTAAAGAGAATAGTTTAGATTATAATAATTATACTGCATACTTCTTCTGTCCTAACCCCAGCACTGATGTGCTCTGAGTGCAATATGCAAAATGACCAC
This sequence comes from Parambassis ranga, assembly GCF_900634625.1. Taxonomy (NCBI): domain Eukaryota; kingdom Metazoa; phylum Chordata; class Actinopteri; family Ambassidae; genus Parambassis; species Parambassis ranga. The sequence continues at coordinate 6,477,865 of NC_041034.1, read as the reverse complement.
TAGATGGCCCCACCTGTATAGTCTTTGATGGTTTTCAGGTTGTTCTTTTATTTGTGGAATATGTGTGTATGTCTTTATCTGTGTTATTTTTCGCATTAATGTAAATTAGTATTAGTAGAAATGAAGAGCTCAATCAAATGTAACATAAGCTTAATAAAAAATGTTGAATGTAAAAATGTAAATTTGCACCTAAAAAAACTAAGAAATGAAATTGAATAAATGATCCTAGTAAGTACGTGTTGTTGTGTACCCTTTTGTTGTTTTAACAAATTAATTTCTGCCACTTAACAGTTTCATACCTGGGACTTTCGCGGATAATCTGACCATGTGTGAAAAGAGGTTAAGTAGTCGCACTTGTATGGGTTTTTTTTTTGTGTGAATACATTTCATGCTGTCACGATTCCCGACAAAACATCAACACGGCGAATCCACTGACCACGTGGTACGAGACCAAAAATATCAGCCAATCACATAATTTTTTGTAGCAGCATCGTCCGGTCCAACCAATCAGAAAATTGCAGTGAGTTACCAAGCAGCTCCTGTGACTAATGCCTGTCATATGACTGTGACACCCATGGAGACAGTTACAAGGAACAAAATTTGCTCCTGGATTTGAAAAGAAGAGACCTTCTGTACCGAAGTTATTTTGGTACAAAATGCCTCCGACTCTCTTCCAGAAACTTTTCAACAAGAGAAATGCTTTTTCGTCGCCGCCCCCGAGATGCAGCAAAGAGGATCCTGCTTTCAGGTACATATTGACTCTGTGTGTGTGTGTGTGTGTGTGTGTAACGTTGTACGTGCGTACGCCAACGTTATTTATGACTATCGCCATGGTGCCTGGAAGCATCACAGAGTTTTGTAGCAGTGAATATTTTGAACTCAGAGGCACTTTATAAATCAGGACTGTATAGTTTAGGACGTGTTCTGCCTGTTTGTGTGGTTAGCTAACATGCTATTGCTAGCTACTAAACGTTAGCGAGGCAGCTGCACGCGTTGTCTCGTGGGGATTCGGTTTGCTTCATTAGCCAGCACTTTTTTTTTCCTCCTCTCACTCACACAAGTATTCTTGATCATCAGGTGCTGACAATAAGTCAACAATTGACGCTTTATCTCTTTCTGAACTGCGGTATAAATCAGATAAAACTGTGCCATGATGGCTCAGAAGCGGTGTCCTGCTTTCTCCTTTGTGTCTTTGTGTTCCTCTGGACGGCTAATGGCTGTTAGCGGGAAACAAACGAGACGAGTGATGGGATAGTCGCACTCCTTTTGTAGCTTTAACTTTAAACTATTATAGTGCCGATAACTTGGAGCAAAGTACAAGTGGCTTCCATCAGTCCTGCCGACGGTGCTGCTGCACTGTCTCCGCGCCACACAGCCGTCTGACAGCAGTGGAGGACACAGTGTGCTCTGTATCAGTGTACATGTGATCCGTGCAGTCGGATCCACACCAAAACCACGCGTCTGCCTCCATAAACACAGTTGATGCATAACGTTACAGTTCTTGGTGTTCAGCAGTAATTGTCGGGGTTGCGGAAATCCTGTCGTATGTCTGCTTTACAGCAGCATCGATTATAAAGATAATGCTGATTAGTAGATTGGCGTTAATCAACACATAAATATATAAATGTTTCACATTATTAATGCTTTGAACATGTATGATTTTAGAAGATGTGCCGGTTGTCTTTTACGTAGAAAATGTGTTTTATTGTGTAAACTCCTTATGCTCTGTAGTTATTCCCAGAATCCATATGTCAGACATGTTTGAACAAAATGCAACATGCTGAGATATCACACCAGGTTGCAGTGACATGTTCAAAGTGGCCATTGCCCAATTCTGTCACAGCTGATGATATTGTGCATCCCAAGCCAGGGTGCAGACTGTTGTTTAAAAATGCTGTTTTGTTTGTAGTTGAGTGCAAAATGCAAGCATGAGCATCTGAAACAAGACGCATAGCAGTTGAGGTACTTATTTGTTGAAAAATCCTTAGGTTACATTCTAACCACCTGAGCATTGTTTTTACTGAGCTGGATAGAAGGACGCTCTGTACTCTTATGAGTCTCCCTGAGTGTGTTCATCCTGGGTCAGGGTCAGGTCTTCCACCAAGGGGAAAGTCCTTATTTTAAATACACTTGCATTGCAAAATGTTGCTGACACCCTACCACAGATAGAGGGAAAGTATTTAGCAGTGGACCTGAAACTTACCTTCTTGTGATGCTGCTTGCACATTGCCCTATGTCTGTGCCAGAGCATGCTCCACACTGCCATAAATGTGCCCTGCGCCCACTGATATAAATGCAGCAAGTGTGTGTGTGGAGCTGGCTGGCATCACTCCTTGAGCAAACAGGCAGGCAGCAGGCTTTCATGTTAACTCAGTGGTCAGCTGTGCTCTTCATACCTCTGGCATAAGCTCCCCATTCATCAAGCATGAACTGCTCTCAGAGGACAGACCTGTGAGGAGACATGGCTAAAGAGACTTGGCTGGTAGTAGCAAAGGATGCATCATTAGGTCATTTATTATAAGAGAAAATAGGCAAACAAAGATGTGTGCAAAAAGATAGGTTGGACCCAATTAATCATATTTTGGGTCAGAGTGTTTTTTTAAGGCTCTGGTTTGTTAGAGATCATTGCGTTAAAAGTGAAGCAGATCACAAAAGTTAGCAGCTGAAGAAGTTCAATCTGCCAGAGGCAACAACAGTGCACCGATACACCTTCGTCACTGAGTGAGTCCTCATCAGGACAGTGCTGCTGCTGCTGATAAGGACAAAGCCAAAATGCCGTGCGTAATTGGCTGCAGTCTGCTATCTCTCCAAGACCTTTATCCCACCATGAGGCATGCAGGAAAGGTTGTGGCTGACCACTCTCATCCTGGACACACACGTTTGAACGGTGCTCCTCTCTACACTTAACAGACATTTGTATATCCCTGCACAAACATTAGACTTCAGTTTTGATGCCAGTGTCCAACTTAAGCAAAAGGTTTTGAAATGAGAAGTATTAAAAAACTTTTGTTTTGCAACCCTGTTGACTTGCTTGGTGCATCACCCACCCAAAGCTCTGTCACAGCACAGCACTGTGCCCTCAGAATGCCACAGAGGGCAGGGGGTTGGCCGACCCTGGGAAGAAAGCCTAAAAACCCTCTCTTGTTTCCCTGGCTCCAGCACCTGATCAGGGACAGCATACTGTACATTACACTGAGAGTTTCTGGCCCATGGTGTAGGCCTGACTGTCAGCCAATAGCTTTGTGCTCCCATCCACACCCTGGCAGCCTGCTGAGGAAACTTCCGACTTAATCTGGGCCATACTACTCAATATAGCTGTTTGCACTGAGATACTTTTGCATGTTGTATTCACATACATTTTTACAAAAAAAGAGCATAGTGGTCCATACCAGTCCAAACATTGTGGTGAATTTAAAATATATCATGCAATGTAAACTTAATAAATTATGTTTGACATTCAGTGGAACATGCTGCAGAAATCTTCCTTTTTCTGCAGAAATGCATGACGTTGCAACAAAATTTTACACCATGTCTGAATTTATTTATAGGAATTTTTTCCCTTGATAGTTCAGGAGAAGTAGTGTCTAAGGTTTCTGGTTGGCATGGCATCCCTCCTCTACTGCACTCTTTCATAACTCGGTGTGTCATGTGAAGCTTTCATCAATCTCAAGCTGTCATGTTTGCGGGATCACATGGCTTTGCTCTCAGTCACTGCCACAAAGCTGCAAATTAGATAGATCTATGTTTGCATGTGCTGATGAAAGCTACACATTTTAATCAGTTGGAGTTTTTTACCTACGTGACCACTGTTCCCCCTGCAATTCTACTTTGATGTAATTTGTCCAACTTGCCCATTCTTCATAATTGTATTTTCATAAAAGTCTCATCCCAGCCTTTGTTTAATTCTCCTACTCTGCTTTTACTGAATGTTGGCTTACCTACTACTCAGTGTTCCATGAGTACATTACAGCTTTATATTGCAATGCTGCTTACTTGTGCGTCTGTTTGTGTGAATACAGCAGGCCTGCCAATGTTCTGCAAAGACAGCGGCTGTCATCAGGTTCCTATCAGGGCTATTTTAGGTCACCACACTCAGCCTTCTCAGAACTGCAGGGTCATGGTAAAGATATAGTTTTACGTAAAAGCGCCACAAACATCACACACTCGCAGTAGCATTCCGGTGAGTGCTACTGTGTTGGCCTAACATCTTTTGTTGGTCTTGACTGATTGATTAGGTCTTTCTACAGTATCACAAACATATTTTTGTGCAGCTTTTGCAGTAACAAGAATCATTGAAGTCTATTGATAACACTACTGCACGTTTCTTTGAAATCAGTTTCTACTTTCACAGCCTATGTACTACTGTACAGTCACTTTGAGTTTGTTCATTTTTTGGACTGATGAATTTCATCAGTACAACCAATTAAATTTATCAACAAAAAACGGAATGTTTACAGATGGTGTGTATCTGGGCTAGTGAAAGTCAAACAAGAAAAGTTTAATTGTGTCACATTACTTGATTAACCTACTTGCGGTCTCTAGACCAGTGAGACTTACAAAAGAAAAAACAATCACAAAGACGGAGGGAGGGGCAATTGTGATAGCTGTTATCTCTTTACTTTGAAGCTGTACAACTAATCATGATACATGCTGACCTCGGGCTGATCACTAAATTTTCCAGTGCGACACTTGTCACATTTTCACCACAAAAAGCAAAATGGACTATTTGACCTGATTTTGACATCGCTTACACCAATCCTGTTCAACTTGATGATTCAGTCATGTGATTCTGTGTGAGACAGAGTCATACACTCTTCACTCTCAGCACTCCCAACACTCTGTCTCTGTCCTGTTTGCTGATTCAGAAGTTGCGACACAGGAATAAGCGATTAGTATATGCATACTTGTGATTTGGGTAGCGTGAAAAAGTCATTTTTTCAATTGAGTTCAATTTTATTTGTATAAAATTGCATGAGTCAGTCATCTACTCAGTGCTTGATTATATTTTAGCTGTGAGTAAATTAACTCTAGGGCATTGTAGCATCTTCACTCACTCAGTATCATGTGATTGCTGGAATGCAGAAGTCCTTAATGCAACGAAACTACCAGATATGCAGGTAGTCAGGTGCTTTCAGGACATGTGGGTTTGCTCCTGAAAGAAGGTGTTTACTTTAACTTGCTATGAACAAAACATTGCATAGCTGAACAAGTGCAGCACTTGTATCGCAAAGCATGACTATAAAATATAAAATTATCTTTCTCTGCCCTATTTACACTGTCAAGTGACAAAAGATTGTTCTTTTAATTGTGGGTTTAATTTTCACTCCATACACTACATATGCTAATCTTTACATGGAAAGTTTCACATTTGACCATTTAGCATAATTTTGGAATGCATTTGGAGATGGTAGAGATACTTAAAAGATAAGATGAACTCTTCTCCAGGGTCACTCCAGTGACTCATACAGTATATATACTATATAGGTGTGGTATTTATTGAACCTTGTACCATGATGGGAATTTAACATGACAGCACAAAGCGACCCATGGCCTGAAAATAGTATAGCTGAAGGTTATACATGTGTATCAAATATGGAATGCATCATGCAAGGCACAGGGAGCAAGGTGATGTTAAATAGACAGTTGCCCTATAATCAGTAAGAGAGTGAGATATAGCTTTGTGGCATTGCTAGACAGTGGACTTCTCTGGTCACCTCTAAAGTCATCACCTACAGTGCAGCCTGCTCTCATGGAAAACTTTGCTTTGTCTAGCTTGTGGTTTGGTAGATCTCGCATGAGGAATCAGTGTTGGTGGTGTTAGTTTACACTCCTGACCTTTGTCATACGTCACCCGTAAGTGCTGTCTGCAGTGGGAAAATCCTACCTTTTTGGCATAGACGTGTCTTCTAAAAAATTCAAGCCGGTGGGCCTGAACAGATTCTGTTGTAACACATAGCCGGAAGAGTGTCACAGCTTGGGTTGAGAGGATGTTTATGTAACTGTCTCTGTCTCTGACACACACCAACACACGCACAGACGTTCCAGTGGCAGGGGAGAGAGAGCTAGGGCTCTTTGAGGTCAGTATAGGCTGATGTCAGACTCAACTGCAGTCTGGGGATCTAGATTGCTTTGTTATGACCTTCCAGAATATATCTTGAATATAGGAGCAGCTATGGACATTTTATGGACAAGTGTTGCAGTTGCCAGTGCCAGTATCTAAAATGCCTCGGATACTGCCTAAATTGCTGGATTGTATATCATTCAGCTCATCGTTCATATCGTGTACATATCTCTGAATTGACAGCAATGACACCTAATGTGGATTTGGATTTGGATTATGGCTGTAGTTTGATAGCCTTTAAATTAACCATTTATTCCCATCCAGCTATATATTTGTCTTCTGGTATTATAGATGTATGAGCTGATACGCACACATTGGAACTGGAACCTGGACTTTCATAGTATTCAGTGTAAAACTGTAGAGAGTGACTACACAGTCCATAAATTTGCATAAAAATCTGTTGTCTCCAAGTGTCAGACCTGTTTTACTTAAATGTTCATTGCTTGAGCTTTAAGTGTGCTAACACTATCCACTTATCTGAAGGAATAACTACAGAGGAATCAACATCTGGGGTATTTTTACTTAAAGGGTCTTGCATCTTTCAGCTCTTTGTTTCTCTGGTCATTCTTATAACACGTCTTTGTTTGGAGGACAAAATTTACATTTATTGGACAAAGAAAGATAGAAAGAAGGGGGAAGAAGGAACAAAAAGAGTGGGATTAGGAAACAACACACAAACAAATCCCCCACTGTCACTCTCTTATCACAGTGCTTTCTGGCTGTCAGCAGTCCAGGCTCGCTGCTGTTGCTGCCTCTGTACTGTCCAGCACACACAGTGTTCCTGCGATCACCTGATAGTCTCATGTTGTTGTGTGAATTTAGTTCACCGCTATTCTTAGACCCTGCTTTGGCTAGGAGGGAAGAAGAGAGGCGAGAGGAATAGAGAGAGAGAGAGGGAGAGGGCTGGGGAAAGACTGGCAGACTCGCAATGATGCCCAGGTAGGAGTCGGTAATATTTAACCTGGCTTACGTGCATCCGAGTGGGCATGGTAGTGTTAAAAGAGGTTTGAGAACAATGCTTGTTATTATTACTGTTAACTGTGTCTTCTGGCTGAGTGTTCAGCACAATGCAAACAGTCTTTATAATAGTAAGGAAGCCACGGTAGCAGTGACCAAGACTGATCTTAGTGATCTTAGACTGATACATGCTTGGGTAGAGTTGTAGTTTTTGGAGTTTGTGTTTTACATAGATATATGATGTCAAATGTGTTGTGATGCAAGAAGATGAATTGAGTTAAATACTTTTGTTCTGTTTAAATGTAACTATTAAAATTTAAGTTTAGGTCAACAGGTTGTTCAAGGTAATGAATACCTGTCATGTGTCTTAGAATTTTTTTACTGGTTTTTTGGTTCTGACAATTGAGGTCAAAGCAGTACAAGCATGTAACAGTCATGAAGTCATGTGCTGCTTTTATGAATGACTCCCCTCTCTCCACTGTCAGCGCTGTGACTGTCACAAGCTCACCGATGGTTTACTTCCTCCTCTGCTTTCTTTATGCCTTGTCCTTTTTTTTTCAAATGCTTTTGAGATGTTTTTGTTTTTGACTTTCTGGTTTCAGCCACCTTTGCTCTCAATATGTAAAGCTCTTTAATGTTAGCTGGAAATTCTTGTTTGCTATGCTTATTATTCAACTGTAACTATTCACTGCTTGAAAAGTGATATTTTCTTATTTTACCTTTTGTACGTTTTTCCTTCCTTCCTTTCCTTTCTTCTCTTATTTTGTTTTTCCTCTCTGTTGTGTGTAAAATATGGGGCGCACCCAATGATAGGTCAAATTCTGCTGAGTCTGTCTTAGTGGATATTTAATGCATCATCAATCATCAGCACATCAGCTTGTTTTTGTAATTTTATGCAACCCTTTGGAATAGGTTCACATAATTTATAAACAATGTTGCAATTTGCTCATTGTCACTTAAGAAAACAGAAAATGTATAAATTAAATACTCATGCAAAGCAGTAGTCCAATTGCAAGGAGGCATGTAGCACACTAAAACAACTGCTGGCCTTACACACAAGTCTGTGAGCTGAATATTGACCCAGCCCCATAGAATGCAATTTGAGCCCTTTATGTAGGCCAAGCAGGCATTACATCAGCCATTTAGCACTCAGGCTGGGTCAAAAGTAAGGTCTTCCCCCTTATATACAAACCAGGGGAAGAAAACTGAAGATGTGTTTTTCAGAGTGATCAAACGTCAACAAAAGATCCAACATCAGGGGTTGATTCATAAGCAGTGTACATCTGACTCCAACAAACTTGATATCTAGATATTATCTAGATTTACTCTCTAAACATTGCAGCTTGAAACTGCACAACAGGACTACACCAGTCATTTGGATTGCAAACCTCAGTTTCAACAAATAGTGCATCTGTTTTGGTTCATTTGTAGCACTTGTTACATACTTGATAGGTAAGCAACACTTGGGCTACATCCATATGGACCTTTTGGAGGCCCTTGAACAGATGGAGCTGACTGGACATTAGCTGACAATTTTAGGGTCTTTAGGCATTGGTCAAGCCTCAAGTCAGCTTGAGTCATTTGTTTTTGATGCTAAAAGACACTTGTTGATAGTACTTCAACATTTCCTGGATGTGCCTTGGGTTTTAAAGTTTAGAGCAATAGTAGACCTCTAATGTGAAGTCCCTCTAAAAGTGTTGACACTGTCAGCGAGGTTAGATAACCCTTCCAAATGCCAATTTAAAGTCTAAATTATGTCTGGCTGTTTTTTGTGTGAAAGTTGTACATTGCATTTGAAGATGATGAGTATAGGTATTGGGAATAATGCTTTAAATACCTAAGAACAACTTCAGATTTAGAGCATCCATATAACAACATGTGGCTCCTTTTTGTCAAATTTGCCAAAGCCTATTTCAAATTTTTGTTTTGTCTGTATTAGAGACAGATTATTTTAAAATGTTGCCTGATGCCCTTTTAAAAATGCTTTTCTGTCTCTCAAAACACTAAATGACTTTGGTTTGACAACTTAACACTGTGTCTGCAGCACATGACTCCCTCTTCCTTGCTCCCTTGCTCAACTGAATCATTTAGCCTTCTGTAATGCTGGTCTAAGTTTGACCCCTGTGTTTGGTAAATAGTAGCTCACATGCATGGGAATGATACACAGAGATGTTTTCTCTCAGGTACACAACCATACATCAACACAGGTATTCCCTGGCCTGCCAGGGCTTATTGACCAACCATTGATATGCCGCTTTTTGAATGTGAGCTTGTGTGAGCTATGCTGTAAGTCAAATGGACTTAACTGTTCCCTTTCCTCCCCTCCCCACCAACCCCTTTTACTATAAACGCTTTTGTTTATGGACGATCCCTGCTCCCCAATAAATGGCTATATTTAGCTCCAGCACCGTGTCCATCTGCCTGACCTATCTGTCTGTCAGATCAGACAGAAATCCACAACCATTATACACTCGGCCCAATTTTCTGTCATCTTTAATAGCCCATCGTAAATCAACCTGGGTATCTTCTATTAAATTAGCTATATGAGTGTCTTGAGTAGTGGCATGTTATCTGTGCTCACTGTCAGGGGTAGGTGGGCAGTAAGTTGGTTGGCACATCTTTGTGGTTCCCCCATGGGTTGTGGTATGAGATGGATGAATGGCAGCTATGGCATTAAGCCTGCTGGCTGTGCCATGCTCGCTGTGATGGGTGACAGTTTGAATAGTGTTTATATCATGCCTGCAGGTCCATCATAAATACATTTTCCTTCATGCAACAACGAATAGCCATCGTTCTCTGAATAAACACATCTTCATCTTGTTCTTACACATGTATATAAGTTGTTTTATTCACTCTTTCTTCCTATTCAGTTATGTATCAGTGACCGGTGGTGCCTTATTAGTTTGTCTAATACTGTTGTTTCCCCTCTCCCTCCACTTTCCATTCTCTTATCACCCCTATCTTTTTCTTCTTCTGTCCTTATCCTCTCCTCTGTCCATCATTGCCTTTGTGTAGCTGGCCGCTTCCCCAGCTGGAGCCCAGTCAGATCAGGCTCATAGTGTACCAGGACTGTGAGAGACGCGGCAGAAATGTCCTCTTTGACTCCAATGCCAAGAAAAGGGGCACAGAGGAATCCCCTATTACCGTAAGTAACCTTTATTTCCATTTTTTATACGTGTATGTACTCTTTGGAATTTTGTCTTGGTCTTTGGTTTTGTGACGTAAATAAGTCAGCTGAATGCATTAGTATAGCTGCAGGTCTGAAATTTTAAAAAAGGTTTCCTTGATATGAAATGAGATGTGAAACTGTACGGCGGAACATGGTTAAATTCCTGAACAGCTACACTCCTGTTTCTCTTTACTTTTTAGTCTTTGTTACCTGAATTCAGTTGTACCAATTTAAATAGCATATTTTTTTATGTGCAGAAACTAACCTTTTAAAGCTCAGACACTCAGACAAAATAGATGAGAACAGATTAGACCAGAGAGATGGGAATGTTAGGCACAAACAGAGAGGCGTGACACACAGCAAGTCATGTGGACATAAGCTGCACCCTTAACCTGCAGGACACCTCACTCTTGTTTGTATGAGTCAGCGAGTGCACGAGACTTGCTATGCACACACCCATCCCAGCCAGTGTGACATTATGATAGAAAGGTTTTTCTTACACTTCAGCATTCCTTATCAAGGTACGTGCAACAGTGGCTTTCAGCGAAGTCACTGGGTGTGTGGCCTGTCTTACAAAATACCTGCCAGTGCCAGCTGTTTTTTTTTTTCTAGCAATTGGTGACACACACAGCCATGACTGAATTCTGGATAACCTGCCTAATATTTTCATAACACTGCTGTGCATTCCTGTCTGACCCTGACTGGTTTGTTCTGGAGCTCTTATCTCCAATAATAATAGCCTCAGCTGACAGGCCATGTGTAAGCAGCATTCTTTCATCCTCACATGACAGCCTTGTCACTCACTGTCTGTCTCTCTCTCTCTAGTTTGGATTCAGACTCTTAACTTTCACCTCATTGTCTATCCACCCCCCCTCCCCATGTGCCATCTCTTCCTATGTTTCTCTTTAATTGGCCTTCTGTCTACTGTGTGCTGCTTTTCTAAATTAATCTGGCTATAATTATCATCTTCTTTCTCTGTAATCTGTTACAAATCACTCTATTTTTGTTTGCTCTTTTGCTGCATTTCCTCTGTCTCTCCTGCCTGTTGACTTCCATTATTAATATGTCAATAACTTGAAATCATATGCTCACTCAACTCTATATTTTCTTGACATTAAATTTAGGATTGTCTGTTTATTTTATACACTCAGTTCGCTATACAAGATAATGTTTAGACGAATGCAGTAACAGAGGTCAGTGCAGAGAGTTGCCTGGAATGGTGTCAGTATTTCTACTGCATTTTGTATTGTAAGGGCTTTGCCAGCAGCAGCTATTATCACATGATAGATGTTTTTTGTCAACTCAGAGGAAAAAATATTTTAGAGCTCAACAGTTTAAACACACAGTGCATGACACACAATGAGTGAACAGAAAAATGAGGAATAGAGAAACAAAAGCTTAAGGCAATGAGAGATTCATAGGGTGGGTTAGAAAGAGTCATGAATGAAAGGGAACTCAGGTTGTTCAGAAAGGAGAAAATGTAAGGAGAAAAGAAGGAATTAGCAGAGAAAAATAGCTGCAGGAATAGAAGAGTGTAGAGTAGAGAGAGGGAGGGCAGGGAATGATTGCAGTGCTGCTCAGTCACGAGTTCTCGAAAGAGTCATATGACTGGCAGTCACATGCTGCTGGACTCTGTGTACATACCTCACACTAACTGCAGCGGACACACACACACCCATGTGCATACTCAAACGTAGCTTGCTCTGAATCAGAGTGGCTTCAGTTGCATGTGAGTACCTGCTCTAAAACCACCATCAAGTAACAGTATGAGAGAAAATGCACATAGCAAGTTGCATAAAAGTCAACATCTACAAGTGTTTATATGTGCAGTATAATAAAAAAAAATCTTTCCTCCTCTTTCTCTCATCTCCCTCTTGTTCCCTCTGTGCTCCTTTCTTTTTCATTGACAGCAACAGTGGTTTCAAGTGAGCCATTACCAGAGCATAACTAAAACACACACACACATACATACACTCACACCCACTCCCTCCCCTACCTCCCTTCCCACCCAAATGCATTCCTCTTGAATAGGCTGCCAAGTTAAGAAGGCACATGACACAGGCTGATTGGGCTCACATTGCTTTTAGTTAGCTGTTTACACAAGTGCCTGTGGATTAGGTTTCTATAGACTTTGACCCTCTCAGTTTGATTCCATTTATGCTTTTTCTCTTAAAAAGTTTGCTTCTTATGGACTAGTGGAGTTTTATTTTCATGCCAGAAGTGTCAGGGCAGTTTAGTAAAATGCAAACACTTTTATAGAGAGAACTAGGGTTGCTACATGAACGGAGACAAACGTTTTTAAGAGCAAAATGCTTAAATATCTGCAGAGTTCCTCATTATATGTGTATTTCCTGGTAAATATACTTGTTTTTATGCCCACAGAATACTGAGGGCCAGGTGAAGATGTTTGGGAAATGCTGTCAGCTCCGTCCTACTGGAGGCAGCTGCAGTTCCCTGGACAGCTCCTCTTCCTCCTGTGCCTCTGAAACCAAGGAAACAAAGGAGCAGGGCCTCCGCTTCCAGGTATTGCGTATAGACTAGGTCTAGTCTGAAAAATGTATTTATACTCTGCAGTTATGCGTACTGGCAGTTGTATACTTCCATTTAAATGTTTCTCTCCTCTCCAGAGTTCGAGGTGTTCATCTGATGTGGTAATGCTAGGGGAAATGATGTTTGGCTCTGTTGCCATGAGCTATAAAGGCTCCACGCTCAAAATCCACCAGATCAGGTAAGAAAAGGAGTGCATGGATCGCTTTTGTATTCACAGCTTAAAAAGGAATTAACCTGTAAATGTAATGTCTTGACATTTTGCATGGCTTTTTAGGAGGGGATTGTGGGAGTTTTCTTTTTTTGTTAAAAGATGAGGATCCATTGAAGCCAGTGAAGATTTCTTAGGCTAAATAAATAAACTACAGTACATGAATGAGGGATAGAACAAGACAGAAGAAAACTGTGAATTAAACAAAAAGAAGTATAGGCTTAAGAGCCTGGACAACATACAAGCTGGCTAATGATCTTTGTCCCTGCGCTATCATCATATCAGATCGCCACCTCAGCTGATGCTGAGTAAGGTCTTCACCGCCAGGACAGGAGGCAGCGTGTATGGCAGCCTCAACACGTAAGCATTCACATGTTTACACACACACCCACACACCATGCCCTGCTTTCTATGGCTACATCTTCCAGATGCCAACAGATGCAGATATGCTATCATCTCATCTTTCTTCTATGAACCTGCACCTCTCTGTTATGGCCTAATTTTATTCACTCTTGTTTATTGCCCCTCTGTATTTAATCACATACACTGCAGGAAAATAAATGTTCATGCATGAAATGTTATTGTTGGCTTTCTGTTTCATCCCACACAGGTTACAGGACAGCCTAGAATTCATTGGACAGGACAGCAACACCCTAAGGCCTGATCAAAACACTGGGCCCAACAGTCTCCTAGGCAACATAGGTAACCCATAGCAACCCAGTGTCACACAGAACCGATGTCAGCCACAAATGATAGTCTCTCTCTGTTAGCTTTCAATTTACTTAAAAAGTATAAGTAGAAGGTGGATGAAATATTTGCTTTTCTTTTGATGTTAAACGCGGTAGATATGTGCCTAGTTGAACTCAAATTTTACCCTCTTGTTTAGTTTATTACACATTTGAACAATGGAGTAGTAGCAGATGTTGTTTCTCACAGTAAGATACTTTCACACTCCTGTTGAAAAACAAACTATGCTAGACAGACTCTGCCAACAGGTTTCTTTTACCACTTCTCCAAACTTAAGACTGGTCTTCGATATACAAGATTATTTTTTTTTTAATTAGAAGAATTACTTTATCCTCTCTAATTCTAATGGCAGTATATGTCTGCTGTGATGCTGCTCAGCTTCCCTGAACCTTATCTTGATTATTTTTTTCCTAGTAAAAATCAGTTTTTTTAACATAATGACGTTTGATTAGTTGAGTTATAGATTTTTGTTTTTTTTAAAACAAATGTATATAAAGAACTGTTGGCAAATTCTGTCCTTTTTGTGCATTTTCTCTGACATCCTCACAGAAAAGATGCAGTTGCATCCATCAGTGTCCTAATTAATGTACAATAACTATTATTATAATTTTATTAAAAAGCTAAAAAATAAGCAGTTTTCTGTGAGTGATACCAGCTTTCTTGTTTGTCTGTCTTGACTGACTGACCAACAGATGAGATGGGTCACAGTTTCATTCCAGACTAAAAACCTCCCGTAACTAACGAGATGGTCGTGCAACAGGAGGCACCTGGCTTTCCTCCTTATGTATTTACTAATCATGGTTCATGTTTTTGTTTTGTCCCTCTTCCTTCCCTTTCTTCTGTTCCATGTTTTTGTTTTGTGCTGCGCAGGATTTTCTCAGCTCTGCAGCCCTCGACGGGCCTTCTCTGAACAGGGCCCTCTGCGCCTCATCAAGAGCGCGTCTTTCTTTTCAGGTTGGCGCTTTAAACTGGCCGCGATTGCTGTGTGCCAGTTGCATGCATGTGTGTGTAGGCTGAAGTTGGAGTAGTAACAGTGGTACGGGACCTGACGCTCAGTAGCTGCATGCCTGTGTGGTGATCCTCACACTAGAAGTGGTTGTAGTAGCAGTAGTAGTAGTAGTAGTAGTAGTCATAGCATGCAATAGCATAGTGCATCTGCAAATAACTTGGGTCAGATAGTCACTGCAGAAATAATCTTTGATATGGATTCCAACAGACAGTATATGTTATTTTATTGGAGAATATTTGGATTCAGGTGGCATTCTCTGCTCTATTGCAAGACACTCCTAAGCTCTTGTCCTTTGTTTTGTTTGCAATTGCTACTTCACTTACCCAAACATTATTAACTGTCTTTGTGTTTTTTGGTTCATTTACTTTTATGTCAGCTGTAAGCACAAATATTACCTCTCAGTAGTGTCTGACCCAGGCCTGCAGGTGTTATCACGCACTCAGGAATGCATGGGGGTTCACTGGTGATGATGGTTGTAGTTATTAGCCGTATTTTCTTCTTTTTTCCTTCTCCATGTTATTCACTAACGGACTAACATATAGGCTGTGTTCGAAATCACTCACTCCCTACTCCCCATATGGGGAGTTCTATGTAGGGCACTATATAGTGAACTCATTGTGAAAGCATTTTTGGACATTTCGGACACTACTGTCGCAAATTAAATGAGCCAATCTCTGCTGGCTAAACAATCTCTGTTGTTTGCAATTATAATTTGTGCCTTTATAGCCCAATACACGTTTTACGGCAAAACATAAATAAAGCAAACTATAAATAAGGCACTATATAGAACCATATATGGTGATTAGGGAGTGATTTTCAAACACAGCCATAGTCTTTGACAGTGCCTGTGATACTTGGGCAATGCTTTCAGGCTTTATGTTTCATTTAAAGTTTTGTTTTTTTCAATCCAATATTGGCTGAGCTTGCATGCTCTTATAAAAGCTCTCTTTGCTCACATCCTTGGTTAGAAAGACTGCTGTCAGCCACTCATTAAGGATCAGGATTAAGGATTAAGGCTCCTTGCCTTGATTGAGAAAAAAGAAAAAAGATACTTTCTCTTTGAATCTTTTCCCAGCATGTCTATGTATTTAACAAGTTAGATTTCAGCCACAATTGAGCTTCCTAAATGCTTAGTGTGATAGCAGCAGTGCAAAATCATCCACCATCTATCACAGACAGTAATTGGATTTAACCTCAGAGCACCTTTCCTCGCTGTGGTACCAGAAATTGTGTTCATACCTGTACATGTTACACTAAATGCAGATGGTGTTTCTTAAAGCCTTGCCCATGTATTATCACTATTATTCTCTCCCAATGAGCTCTTTTATCAGCTTGATATTTTCTACATCTGACCTGTGTATCAATATTCTTGTATGTGTGCAACAGTGTTATGGTGTGGCACGTTTGGCTCAAACAGCTACCGTCCATTGTATAGTATTCTACAGTACTGTGGAAAAGTTTCGGGTACTAAAAGTAAACTAGTAACAATGCTTTTGTGCATGTGACACGTTTGTTGTGCCACTAAAGGTTGTTCTTTATTACTCCAGTCATTACTCAGTCAGTCTGCGACTGATTGACTTAGGACTGATCACCACCTTCCTGATAGTACTGCTTTTAAAAACCTTTCCACAGTACTGACTTTATCTGAATCCAACAGGCTTTGCTACAACTAATTCACTATTATCAATTACCAGTTGTAATCTGGTAACAGTTTCTGAGAACAAAGACTTTCTTTGCACCATGCCTCTTAAGCGCCATTAGGACACCCTTGCTTTGGCATGTAGCTCTGTCAGTTATGCAACATTGGAATGGTAACAGCTCTGTGGCACAAAAACACACACATGGACACGAGGCTTTGCAAATTATTAATCAGAACAATGCTTCACATTCAAATTATGCATTTGTTTTCACACCTCTGCTGTGAGAAGCATTGGCACTTTTCCTGTTTCACCCTAAAGTGTTGACAAAATGAAAATTTGAGAACATACAAATAGCCTTTGGGACATCCATACTATGGGCTCTGTTGTGAAAAGATGTATCAAATCTGTAGCAGCTGTAATGGATAGTGACAGTGGGTGAGTTGTTAAGCAACAGCCGGTTACAACAGTAGTGCTTTTTTGCTTTATTTGTCCTGCGACATCTTGTTTGTGGAGTTACAGAACAAAGGGTGCACTAACAGCATGACCGTTGATCAATTATAGGCATGTCATCGCAGAAATTGTGAAATTAGTTGAGCACCTGCTTGGGTATAATAATTGTTTTGCATGGAGGTACATTAACCAAACACGTATTTCCTATTCCTAATGTTATTTCTGCAGTTTGTACACCATTATAAAGAGACTTACTAGAGATTTTAAACTTGATGTGTTTAAGACTCAGACTTTGGTGTGACAAGAGCATTGTCAACATACCTGGTGCTCTATTTTACTGATCACATTGTCTTGATTCTGTAGTTTCTCTAACTTTTTCATCTTCTGACCCTTTTTCCCTTACCCCTTTGCTTTGTCTTCCTCCTCCTCCTTTCCTGTAGGCCATAGTCACCCCATGGACATGCCTGGCCGAGGGCTGTACGACGAGAGGGACAGTGGCATCGCCAGATCAGGTACGTTAATGAGACTAGGAACCAAAGCCTGGATTGACCTACAGCCAACACAGCTTTCAGTCCTGCGGCTGAGCTTTGAATTGTGCTTAGGTTTATTCTTGTCAAGACTAAATAGGTCAAGGAACAAAGAACATTCAAGAGGAACGGAAATAATTGGATTGTACTTTTATTTGTGTCGTCTTCTTTGCCTCAGACACATCATAGTTTCCAACCAATGTGTTTTTGATCTCCAGTTTTGTCTTGTGGAAACTTCAAAGCATAAAAGATGCATCTAATTTTTCAAGCTCCTCAAGTGTTGACCTGCTTTCGCTTCCCCGTTCAAGGTCAAGAGTTTGAACTGTTACAAAAGCACTACTGGTGCTTAAGCTCCAACTTTACTAGAACATATATACTCTTTAAAAATTCCTAGATGCTACATTTAATGGCTGGTTGGCGTAAGACATCTAGGGAAAGAGAGATGTAAATTTGAGGAGCTTAAGTATTTTAACCTGAAACCAGACAGAAAGATGATGCTGAAGGTTAGAAAGAGGGCGCTGAGCTGTTTACACAGCCTCGTCTGGAAAACCTTGTCCTGTGGAAAGTGACCTCTGCCCTCTTCTGGATATGCCACCAACCCCCCCCCCTTCTACAAACACCACCATGTCCCAGTGGTATGACTGGTACGAGGAGAATTGCACTTTCTGCTGAAACCCAGGTCACATGCAGAGGATTAAATATAGCAGCTCTCAAAACCTGCTACTAGTAAAAGAAATTTCTAAATTAAGCTTTGTCCTCTCATCTCCACTTTCTCCGCCTCCCCACTGCGGTCAGGCTGGATAACTCTTTATCTAACTCCAACACACAATTACATACATGTGGCTTTATAAAATACAGACTCCTGTCCTGTGTATCTCCCTCTCCTTTTATGGGAGTTATGCTGTGTTATGTAACACATTCTCATTCATTCTCCCTTTGCGGTTGTCCCTTTTTATCTCTGCACACACCATCTAGATGATCATATGACCATTGATCAGTGCCTGCTGCCAGGGCTGTAAATAACCCCATGATCAGGTCTTGTTTTTGAGTGTAGGTTGTCATTACGATGCTAATCCTAGTGTAAAGCCAGTTTGTCCAACAACTGCAGCATGTGACTGTGTACAGGCTAGATGATATTATGTCATATTAAAGCTATTTAGTAATTAGGGGCTGTGTTTGGGGAGAAGAGGAAAGAAGGGTGTGTGTGTTGGTGCATGAGGTCCTTTTACCATACACCATACCGTTCAGTTTATTTTTCCTTTGTTTTATTGAAGCTGGCTCATTCTGGTCCATTTTCTCTTCTGCCCTACTGTTCTCTTTATTCTTCTCACCTTCTTTTTTCCTCTCCTTCCATCTGTCCTCTCAGCTTCCCTGAGCAGCTTGTTGATCACTCCCTTCCCATCACCTGGCTCCTCCTTGACCAGCAGCTGTGCGTCCAGCTACCAGCGCCGATGGCTCCGCAGTCAAACCACCAGCTTGGAGAACGGTGTCTTCCCCCGATGGTGAGAGATCATACATTGTTCTTACAGATGTGTAGAATAAAAAATCATTGAAACATTGAACATTGAAATATGTATATATTTTATTTATTTATTATTTTAACAGCTATTTTAACCATTAAGTGATCATTGTTTATTTGCCTTTGTTTATTTTTTTTTATAAAATAACGAATTATGTTATTTTCTTTTGTTTATAAGTGGTTTATGTTGTCAGCTATAAAGCAGTTATAGGATCACGCGTACAAAGTATATAAATTGACATGTAGGAGAGGGAGACAAATGTTAGACGATTCACATTCTTCACAATTTCCCCTGACTCTCTTCAAATTCTTATGCCTCTATCCTTTCTTCCTTGTTCAGGGCCTCTGGCTTTTGTAAAGTTTATTCTTCTAGGACTTCCTCAGAATCTAGCAGGCGGCTGGGAAAATGACACACACTGCTGCTATGCACTAATAACCATGCTCACAAGCACAAACACACAGTGCTGTGACTAGACAGGATGCTGCTTTGGCCTGTCACTGTAAATGCAGCTGTCAGCCTTTAAGTGTGCTAATCTCTCAGGCGCTCTAGTTCAGCAGCACCAAAGCATCTTGTTTACCAGCTGTAACTGCTAAGAATTAAAACTCTCTTCACATGCTTAAATATTATTGTACCTTCAAGTAAATATGTCAGAATATTTACTAGTAAATAAATAAATTCAGATGAAACTGACACAACTGAAATTATACCCTGTTCAGGTCTGTGGAGGAGAGCTTTAACATGTCTGATGAAAGTGCGGGTCCAAACCTCGGCGTGACTCGGAAGAAGAAAATTGCCATCGGGGTCATCTTTATGCTGTCTCCCAATGCTGAGGAGAACAGCCGCTTCCAAGACTTCTTTTTCTCCCACTTCCCTCTCTTTGAAAGCCACATGAACAAACTCAAGAGTGCCATCGAACAGGTAAACAATGAACCACTTGTATTTGAATTCACTTGCAGTCGGTTTATACTCTAACTCCCTGAATCCCACAATGTGAACATAATTCTGCCAGTGAAATCTCCATCCTGTAGCAGTGACAGAGGATTAGACCTGAAATGCAAACCTTACACCCGCTGCAGCTGTAATGACCAGAGTCGCTGTCAGATTGACCTGTCAATGGTCATACTGTGTATATCTGCGGTTCTATTTACTGGTGTGTCTGATCTGTTATTGGCACCGTCACCGCTGGGCAATTTCCAGTGTTACCCGCCATCTTCCCCTCTCTGCTGCTCCCCGTCTTCTCCCTCACAAATTCCTCAGTTTGACAGCTTCGGTGCCAAATATCTAAAAGTGCATTTGTGTTGTGTCACCCTCAAGGCCATGAAGATGAGTCGGCGGTCAGCTGATGCCAGCCAGAGGGCTCTGGCTTACAGTCGAATGGTGGACGGGCTCAACGAGTTCAGGTTGGGCAACAACTGACACTGAAAATAATCTTACATAATTTATTTTTATTTTGAATACGCATGACAATACAATTATAGTTGTCATCATGTCTTACTCTTGTAATTTTACAGCAGGGATTATCCTGCAGTATAACACAAGTCTAAAACAATATACCATAAAATACTGCAGTAAATTTTACAGGGTACAGAAACAACCAAACATAATCACTCTCGGCTCTCTTAAACCAAAATGGCCAGTGACTTTTACTGCATGTTTATTAGCTCTCTGTTCACTAAAAGAGATACATCATTCAGTTTCTATGTACTGTAGCCAAACACTTTTCCTGGTTTCCTGGGAACAGAGCAAGGCCTCCACATCATGGAAACTTGAAATTTAAAACCTTTCCAGGAAATGAATCAAGTTATGGATGCCATAAAACAAAAACACATTTTTACTTGTGTCATTCATTTCGTCTTTATTCTGGGTTATAGTATTTGAGGTGCAAGCAGAAGGCACTGACAACACTCCAAAGAAACAACTTGCTTATCAGCATAGTGTAGGAAGGAATATGTTTGCCATCGCCATAGGGATCACATTACATTGGTGTAAGTTTATTTAAATAATATCACAAAATGCATATCAGTTCCTGGAAGACCTGTTGAAATAGGTTGAATAACAGAAAGGAGGAACCCTGTGTTCCCTACCTGAGTACAAACCAGTAGTTGTTGCATTGTAACTGCAATGCATGATGGGAGTTCTTGCTTCAGGGCTTTTTTGTTCAGTTTAAGGAAGCTTACTTGAGTTTTAGAAACTGCCACTTTCACTCCACCACTACCTCTCCTAAAGAGGGATGTTTTATTTATACCTTTTGACAAACACCAGTTCTAAGAACCCTGTCTATGGTGATGACATGAAATATGAAATCTACTGTTGTACTGTTGTGTACGTACTACTGATGAGGTTCCAAAATTGTATGTGTGCAAGGGTGAGACATGCCTATCACTACTATAAAACACACAAACATATTTTATATGCACAGCTTTCTCCACCACTACTTCACTTTCGCTACACACATGCTGGCAGCCAGTTCCCACATTGCTGCAGTCATATGCCTGTTGACAGCCGCCCTCAGCAACCCAAGCCTGCTGAGTGGCAACCCTATCTTCCACAGTACCTCAGCTCGGCTGGTCACGAGCACCAGAATAGTAAATAATGTGTGTGTGCCAGCAAGAGCAATGCTGGTGCTCTGGAATAACAGAATATCTGTAAAATCTCACCTTTAGACAGCAGCTAAATATATAAGGTGACCATCTTTGCCATTAAAGGAGCTTTGACTTCATGGAACATTACAGGATGAAACTGGAAGAAATGCTTTTCCTTCATGCTGATGAGGCTTTGAGTAGTTGAAGGGTGGGCTCGCACACACACCCACGCATGCTGGCAGAGATAAGCTGTGCACTTAGCAGAGGCATGTGTACATAAAAGTCACACCAGCCTATACTGGTGTTATGTTAGGGTTTGCAGTTTGAAGTACAAGAACAACAACTTTGATTCATACATATATGCACAGTGCATCAAAGTATGCAGACAAATTGAGACTGCTGATTAGGGACTAACAGATTATAAGTATTTTTTGAGCACATTCTCTTTAAACTGGCTTATTAACCACAACTACCAAAGCCAAAAGCCACAACTGGGGTCAGAAATGTTTGAATTGTCACCCTCCATAGTGAGGTAATTTAAATCTGGCTCATCAGCCTGACACATCAGTTTAATTTCGCACCACAGACATGCTCTTCAAAGTTCACCTGAACAGCTGCTGCAGATTGGCTGAGCCTGTTGCCCACTCGTCTAGAGCCTAGTGGTGAGCTCTCAGTCGATGAATGTACACCAGACAGTTCAAGGTTAAGTAGGGCTTACAAAAGTCACTGATAGGTCGATCTGTTTATAATACAGGAATGAATAAAGCATTATTAGGACATTTGATGCTGTGGTCTAAATGACGCATCTTCTCCACTGGCCCTTCTGAGACACAAAGTGTCAGACATTTTGCATCTAGCTCACTCTAATTTACCCTGCTGATTACTGATATGGCCACTCTGCACTGTGCCTGGGAACAAATGAGTCACAACTGATACATTATTATAAGCCAGGATTATTATGTAATGCACCAGTGTGTCAGTGCAAATGTTAAATGTGGTGTACTTCCTGAAAGAATAGACAGTCAAGTAACTTAGTGGCAATTTGGCATCCTAGTACATTAGCACTATGAAGACAGTTGTATCATTAAACAGAAAGACAGTGCTTGCAACAACTGTAGTGCAGCAATTACATAGTAATTCTTGGGAAGTTGTGTGCATGTGTGTCATGGAAAAATGCATCTTCCTAAAATAGCTTGATCACTCGAATAGTGGATGTGCAGTGTAGGTCCCTGTAACTGTAATGTTTTCTCTCAGTACACTAGGTTACTGTGGAGTTATCTTTGTTTACAGCCTGAGATCTGTCTCTATTTTTTTTCCTTATCAGTAGCACCTGCAAGTCTTATGACTATCACCTGAGGTAATAGCAGCTGCATAAGTCTATAATGCACTAATAAAAACTACAGTAATTTGTCAGCTTTCAATTTTCAATCCCAGAAGCTTGCAGCTGCAGTCCATACTGTGACAAAAAAAATCCTGATTCTCCACATTCCACAGGCTGCAGAGATTCCCCTCTGCCCCTGTGTCAAAGTTTGGCCTCAGGCCGAGACATGCTCACCAACACACCCCACGTTCCATGGAAACTCCAGTACTCTTCAATGGACAAATGCCCCAGCTGAGCCACCAACAGATAGATATATACACTCACACTCCACAGACCAAGAGACAAGGTTGTGCGTGTGTGTGTGCGAATGCACGCAAGGTCGTCGGACTGTTACAAACACGCGCATACAACACGGGTCTCCCAATGGCCTGAGTGTAGACAGCAAAGCTCTGTGAACTGAGATCTCTTTTGTTTGCCCCCAAGAGACAATAACATGTCTGTTCTCTCTCTGTCTGTTTTCTCTCTTTCTCCCCATTCCCTTTCATTCGTTCTCTCCTTGCTCTTTCTTTCTTTCATCCCGCCTTCCATCGCTGTACCTCATCTGCAGGATGACCATCTGCGACCTCTACACCATGCCCCGTGTGGCCGAACCGGTCTGGTTGACTATGATGTCTGGAGCATCAGAGAAGAACCAGCTCTGTGGTCACTTCATGAGGGAGCTCTCCCTGCTGATGGAGCAGGCCTCCAAGAACCAGTTGAGTGTCAACTTGAACTCTAACACCTGCTTGCACTCACATCCGGTTTAAGGGAATGCCTCTGAGGTTGCATAGCCAAACCATATCCATCTTATGTCAGTGACATGCCTATCAACTGCGAAACACACGCAGATTCACACACTATTCATTCTTCCTCCCACAACCCCCTTTCTTACACTTAATAGCACTCACACTGTGAATGTTTCACCCGCTGTGCATTTATTTGTCTCCCTCAAAAGGAGCTGTGAATGAGAAGATCCCAGTCTGCCAGTCTCTGATAGCTTATTGTTGCCGTTACAAAGCCATGTCAAACCACTGCTAATTGTACATATAGTATGAATTGGTAGCAAGGTCTTTATTGAACATGGCAGCGAGGCTTAGTGCGGTTTATTTAAGTAGCATTTACACTGACCCTGGAGAAAAGTAAGAAGATCTTAACTTTATGTATTTTTTAACACTCATTAACAGATTAAGTTTGGATCTTGTGTATCAAAAACATTCATGAACTGGCAAATGTTTGCGCTGCTATAAAGTCGCAACCAACTTAATCAGTTATAATGAATGTGGCCAAAAAGAGTGGAAACTACTCAAACATGAATAAGAAAAATTCCTTGTAAAATGACATCACAGTGCCACCCACACTGTTTGAATGTGTTTTTTTTTTTTTTTAGAAATGTGTTTTTTGAAATACTGTCTGCATGTTTCAGTGTGAATCATTACAAACCAGGGACTTTCTCATGTTCTCTACATCCATGGACACTCTAAATTTAGACCATGAATAAAAACTTAGTCTCCTAGGAAACTCATTTGTGTTTCTTTGTGGTTGAAGTCACTCTTTCCACCACTGCAAGTTAGGATGACTACCACACGACTACTGCTACGTGTTGTCTCTTGAAAGAAGCATCATGTTACCCTGGGAGCTCACTGTATCACATGCTCAGTTTTCTCTGAGGCATCCTGTTAGTGTTCCCATGATGAATGTTTTTGATGACTACCGCAGTCTTCCCTGCTTTCTGGCACGTGATTGAACTCGACTGCTTTGACAGTACTGAGTCATAAGACAGGAAGGGAAGTAGACACTTGTGGTCAGAAACGAGAAGTGAATCATGCAAATAGTGTTTCTGTGTATGAGAGTGTGTCATATGTGTGGATTTCAAACAATGGGTGCCTGTGGTGTTCAGGTCAGAAAGGAAAAAAATGTCACCAGTTTTCTCTGTAGTGAGAGCATTTTGTCCTTACCAAACGAGGTCAGGAAGGGGAAACTAACAAATAAACTCATGATTGATAGTAAGTACTCTCTTCTTCTTTCTGCTTACCAACCTGTTATATATTCCAGATTCCTTCCTGCTTTACTGACAGCCATCCTGACCAATCATCTGGCTTGGGTGCCCACTGTGATGCCCAATGGGCAGCCCCCAATCAAGATCTTTCTTGAGAAACACTCTTCCCAGAGCGTCGACATGCTGGCAAAGACGCACCCATACAATCCACTCTGGGCACAGCTAGGTGAGACAATCAAAACACACTATAGAAAGCTTCTTTTCTTTTGGCTTAAACATGCAGCTGTTAGTCCTTAGTGAAGGACTGTGAAGACAGTCTTCTTGACCGTCAACCTCAGTAAATCTTTGTTTAGTTCCACTGGACATTCATAGATACATTATGTAAAAATAGGCTGCTGATGTGTGAACAGCTGCAGTTGATTTATAGGCACATATAGAAGGTAATATCCTATAAATAAATCTTAGACCTCTTTAAGAGTATGTTGAGTGGCCCAGGCTTTCACTTAGGATGAAATGGGAAACATTTAAGAAAGAGTTAATGATGACACCTACTGTTCACAACTGAGAACTGCAGATTGCTGAAGAAGATGAGAAAGAAACTGACACGATATGAACAATCGTTTTAAGATCTAATATCAATTTTATGTGAATATTTATAGGGGACCTGTATGGGGCCATTGGGTCACCAGTGCGGCTGTCGAGGACTGTGGTGGTTGGCCGAAGACAGGAGTTGGTCCAGAGACTCCTCTATGTCCTAACCTACTTCATTCGCTGTTCAGAGCTGCTGGAAACCCATATGCTGGACAGTGCTGAGGATGAGGCTATTGTCATGCCCGGGTCCCTCATCACCACCTCACTCAGGAAGGGGGAGGTCGAGGAGTCTGACTATGTTCTTGTGACTGTCCACAAACCCAGCGGGGACTACCTGTCCCAAGGAACCCACAGCAGCACATACACAGACAATGAAGTGGAGCACACTACTGGGGACCCACCTAGGGAAGAGGATGAGGAGGATGAGGAAGATGAGGACAGCAGTGAGAGCCAAGGTTCCAGGAGCAGTGTTCTTCAGACGGGGCACAACCAGGGCACAGTCCCTGTCAGCAGGACTACAGAGGGAGCTGAACCTGAGGAGGTGCGCAAGGCGTCTAGCAGCCCGCTGGCCACGGAGGCCAGAGTGGAGACAGTTTTGCGTGTTGGCTCGGCCTCCCCCAGGGAGCAGGTCTGTGCGCTGGATGCAGAGGCCAAGGGTGACCTAAGACTTACTGTTCCATCTCTTCCCACAACGCTTTCATCCAGTCCATTTCTGACTTCTGACAGCACAGACAGTAAAAACTGTGAGGCAGATACTGGGCTGGATGCAATAACTGGGAGCCATCCCACTAAAGTTTTGGCTCCTCGGCCGTTGGGGATCCCTCTTGAGAAGAAACCCCCAGATAAGAACTTGGTTGCTGCAATGCCAGTACCAGGAAACACAATGACAGGGCCCATGGCTTTGAACCTGACAGAGGAAGACGAGCCAGCAACAAAAGTCACTTTCCTTATCGGAGACTCGATGTCTCCTGAATCAGACACAGAGAGCCGCAGACGGAGGGTAGACGAGGATATCAGAAAGCACAAGATGCTTCACATGCAGCAGCTGCGTCAGCACCCACAACAACCACAGCAGCTGCACAGAGGAGCAGATTCAAAGACCAGCAACACCACAACGTCAGAGGACCAAACCAAGCAGACCAAGGTGCCTCTAGCCCTACGGAGGGTATGTAGCAAGATGCCCCAGTGGAACCCAAACTGTGTGGATGTTTTTGATGAGTATTTTAGTCTGGATAACCCTGTGGAGACTAGGACTATAGACGATATACCCGGACAACAGAAGCCCAGCACAGTGGACAGTATGCAAAAAGACTTGCTGGACCCTTCAGGTGTTCCACAGCATCATGGGGATCACAACTTCCAGAGTGCAGTCCGGGGTCAGGATTTGGGATTCTGTTTAGACTCGGGTAGTAAAGAGGTTGGGTCCAGCAGGAAGGGAGACACTGTGTTGGATGTTCACAGGAGATGCAGGTGTGAATCTACAGACTCTGACACCTGTTGCTGCAGGAGCAGTCCTGCTGGGCAGTACAAAGATCTTGTATTGTCAGTCCCTGTCCCACAGGATGGAAGTAGCAACAGCAAGGAGGACCAAAAGCGCAAGGTGGCTCCCGTCAATGACTGGGAAATACCTCGTAACGAGAGCTCAGACAGCGCATTGGGAGACAGTGAGAGTGAGGAAACAGAGGACTGGCAGGAGGAAGTGCTGCTGCCCTTCCCCGGGTGAGAACATGATGCAGACCAAAACACACCTCACAAACCCTGTAAATAATATGTTTGAAACCAATAGTATGTGTATGATCAACAGGTCAAAGTTGGTGGAGAATTACTCAAAGCCAAGCATTGCTAATTTCGGGCGGTCTCTCTTTGGGGGCTACTGCCACACCTACGTGCCAGACTTTGTACTGCATGGGATGCACAGTGATGAGAAGCTACGGCAGAGCCTCATGAATGAATTAACCCATGCTGTTCAGGTAAAGACAGCTTAACTATGTTATGACAAAACATTGTATGAGTGCCCACCCCATGTTGCTATTTGTTTCATCAGAAATAGTTCCCATGGAATACAGTAAACCTATTGGTCTAAATGACTTCGCTGTGTCCTTTGTAGCATCCAGTATTGGATGAGCCCATAGCCGAGGCCGTCTGCATTATCGCAGACACAGACAAGTGGACGGTGCAGGTGGCCAGCAGCCAGAGACGAGCCACAGATGTCAACAAGCTGGGGAAGGAGGTCCTGGTGTCCAGCCTGGTTTCTAGTTTACTACAGTCCACTCACCAGCTCTACAAACTCAACCTCTCACCAAACTTTGTACGTCACATCTCTGACTTTCTTTGTTAACTTACCACTGTTTTCACTGCTTAACCAACTATGTTTTGCTTTCCTTCCTTAGTGTATAATGCACCTTGAGGACCGCCTGCAGGAGATCTACTTCAAGAGTAAAATGCTTGCTGAGTATTTAAAGGGCCAGACAAGAGTCCATGTGAAAGAACTGGGCATGGTCCTAGGGTAAGCAGCATTTATTGGTAGCACAAACTGATCATGGTTTAATCATGGTCCATAGAAAATGTTCACTTTTTCTAACCCCGGCTTCTGTGTCCTTGCAGGATCGAGTCCAGCGACCTTCCTCTGTTAGCTGCAGTAGCCAGCACGCACTCTCCATACGTTGCCCAGATCTTACTGTGAGACTCTGCCACTCTGGGCCCCAGATAAATGTTGTGCCGTCCACGCTCCACAGGCGACCCCTGACCCATGTGCCTGGTCTTTTTTTGGGTCTTTGCCTTGACTGTAGGCACAGCCAGAAGTACTGCTGAGTCTGGAGCAATGTCGGTGTTGCGCCACAAGGTGGAGTTAGAGACCACACACTCTACAAATGGAGGGAGGCTGAAATGACCTCCTGCTGTTTGAATGTTTATTTTATTTCTGGACACAAAAGCCAAAGACTTTCATTTTTTTTCCAGGTGAGAATAAACCTTTTAAAATGCCTATTATAAGTATAATAACAATGGATTTTTCTTTTTCTTTTTTTTCTGTACAATCTTAAACATACAGTAGTTGTACGAAGTGACGGACTATAAGTTTTAAGGAAATGAAAATACATTTTTTAATTTACTTTAACTTTACTTTGAGCTAAATATCACTGAGAACATCATCAATCTCATGCCATTTATGTCATTTTGTTTATCTTCATGTGCTTGTTTACAAATTTCCCTGCTATATCTCAACAAATTTGGCAATTTTAAAATTTGGATCGTCGACCTGACTTCAAAGGGTATTTTCTCGTCACATGGGTGCAATCGATACCCGCAGTAATTTTCAGTTCAACATTTTTTTTAAATAGATAAAATGGAACTTTGACATTCTTATCATAGGTAACAGTACTACCTCAGATCTTCATAGAAATCCCTGAGGTAAACTTTATACTTTAATCAGAGGAATGTCAACTGTGCAGACTCAATGCTGTGTTCTTTTGAGGAAAACAAAAAAGGGAAGGCTGTTTAAATTCCTGAGGAGGATCATTCCACAAAAGGTGGGAGATAAAAAAAAAAAAAAAAAAATGTGATTTGGAAAGGTTCCATTCATACTGTGGAAAACAGGCATTTGTCAATTTTACAACCAAAATGCTGAAATATTTTCACACTTTTATAGCTTTTATTGCCACTTTTGTACGATGTTTACGGCTTCAGTGTTTGCTGAGTAAAAGAGAAGCGAAGGCCTTTGGAAGTATGTATCGGCTAACACTATTTTCAAGCTATACTCACAGAAAACGGAAACCTATCGTAGGGCGTGTTTTTTTTCATGATAATTTCAATTTTCATGCCATATAAAGCAGGGTGTGATTTGCTGGTGGAAAAAAAAATGGACGTTTATTTCTACAGCTTCTGTTTTTTTTGGAACCTTGAGGCTGAAACTGGGACATTGTTCTATGATTGCAAGTTATTGATCCTTCCAGTCAAGCAGACTGCAGGCAGAGAGGACAAATTTCACCTGAGCGGATGATGTTGCTGGCACTGTAACCCTGAGAACTGGACAGTGTTTATGTGTGTTTCTATTCATTTGAATCGCACCCTGAATTTAAGTCTTAAGGGAGAAGTGGCATGAAAAGCATCACAGGCTTCTAAAGAGTTAAAAATGGATATACACATGCTTGTTACTGTATTGAAGATGCTCCGCTTATATCAGCCTACATTTTGTACAAGCCAGCCATTATGTTTAAGAGGTATGAATTTATATATCTGCTTTTTTTTCCCTTCTTTGTATATGATTAAATTATTTAGTTGCCCATTTTGGTTAAGTGTAACGGTTCATGTACACTGTACAGTTTATTTCCATGTGTTTGTACAGAATGTCTTTTAAGAATTGTCTCCTCAAATTATTATTTTTTCCCAATTTTATGGGAATGTTGTGCAATAAAGATGCCGAAATTAAGAATTTATGTCTCAGGAGCTATTTTCTGTCGCATGTCGCAAATGAGGGAAAGAAAAGAATCGGAGAAAAGCACTAAACTAAAGGTTTTTAGTAGACGTTTCAGTAAAGCTCCACATTACCAGAATAATTTGTCCATAGCAGGCTTCTTTCATAGGTATCTCTGTCTGTGCTGTGAAATTGTAATCCCTTTTCAATGTCAGGAAGTTACATTTAATATGTGTGCAGTCAGCACACTTTTATTCAAGAGGATTATTCAGATTAAAGAGTTCTCTCGCCAATGAATATCTCGGATGAATCTGTCATCTACAGGTCTGAATCTTTTAATGTCTGCAGTGACATGCACACATCAGATCTGTCAATCACACCAACCACACCCCTCGTTTGCCGATCTTTTAGGCCTTCACTTCTCTTTTTTTCTGGAGGTCTATGTCTGTCTTCTGTGGCACCGTGGACCAAGCAGGATGAACACTTTCTTAACATCATTTGAGTCTGCTGAGAAAAATTGTTTGTCTTCACACCCTGTAGAATGAAGGCTGCCGCTGAACCTTGGAGCCATTCTTCCATGGAACGCCCCTGGTCTCAACAGGGCAGGCAGATGTGGTCATTGTCGACTTGTCAGAAGAGACTTTGCTGACCATTGATTACCTCTGATCATAGGTGTGGCCAAAGATTATGTGTGATGTAGATTTCAGGCTGAAGCTTGGCTGTCCCCCTCTTTAATAGTAGTTTAATAGTAGCAGTACAGTATTTTCACCACACGAGGGAGCCCATTCTACTGCTAACAACATAAAACCAGAAGCAAGACCACACAAAGGCCGAAATTGCAATGTCCTCTATACATGTATGTATGCTCAGGTAGTGCAGCTCATCCAGGATGGAACATCAATGTGAGCTGTGGCAAGAAGGTTTACTGTGTCTGTCAGCACAGGCTCCAGAACACAGCCCTCCATGTGTTAGCCAGAGGTACCCTGACTGCCATTAGGTACCATGATGAGATCCTCAGGCCCATTGTGAAACCATATGCTGGTGCAGTGGGCCCTGAGTTCCCGCTGATGCATGACAGTCGTTCCATCCACCAATGCCACGTTGCACCACAGACAGTCCACGAGCTGACTGATGCTTTAATCCAGGTCTGGGAGGAGATCCTTCAGGACAACATCCGCCACCTCATCAGGAGCATGCCCAGGCGTTGTAGAGAGGTCATACAGGCACATGGAGGCCACACACACACAATACTGAGCCTCATTCTGACTTGTCTTGAGGAATTTCCTCAGCCTGTAATGTGATTTTTCCACTTTTATTTCGAGTATGCTTCCAAATCCAGACCTCCATGGGTTAATAATTCTGATTTACATTGATCATTTTTAGGTTATTTTGTTCTCAATGTATTCCACCACCACATACAGTGGTTTGCAGAAACTTAACATAATGATGCTGCTGATACTGCTGCATTTGACCCATATTTGAATGTACCAACCTGATGCACAGTCAGCCCCGCCCTCCTAGCGGCGCGGGAGGTAAAATGAACCGAGCACTCACACCGCAGTTATGCAATAAATGAAATGAGTGTCCTGGTATTGAGCACGCACAAAGTAAATGTAGTTCTTCACCTGAATGACTCACATAGCATCAACACTTAGAGAGAAGTGTTTGATGTTACATAAAATTATTAGGAAACTGTTGAAATTAGCTCCTGGTTTTGCAGGTTTTTCTTTCATGGTACAAACTTGTTTTTTGTAAAAGAATAAATCTGCGTATGCCTTCAATGGGGTGTTGCTTTTAAATGCTTTACTGTAACCTGATTATTCCGCATTTTGAGCAGCAACCGTCCTTGGCAGCAGCCTGACTTCAAAAGTATCAGAAGTCAGAGGGAGGATCCATGCTGCGTTCAGGTGCTCGACGTTTGTTAGGGAATACGGAAACGCGTTTGTCCACACTTGTAAGTGGTGAAATGATTTTCTGTCTTTTAAAATATTAACAGTATTTGGAAAAAATGAAGGTGGCGGCGTGTATTATATGTATTTATATGGGTTAAGAAGCGTTTAAGTATTTATCTAGAACATTTTTACATAAGATATTATTGGAAAAGTTTGTTTATTATCTTTTTTCTTTTCTTTTTAAAAGTCTCGATATGCATTTTTGTAGTCATATATCATAATATGCATCTATTTACAGTACCCACCTTTTGTTGCGTTTAGAAAATTGCCCCTGTTATACAAATTCCTCTTATTTCGGATAGCCTTTGAACGCAGCACCATCTCCAGGCAGACAGATGTCGTCAACTCTCGGCTGTCGGATCAAAATCTGAACTCCTGGATCTGACTGACGCTAGCAGCTACCGAAGTGGAGAGTTCCTTCCCCTAAAGATGTGCGGAATTGAAGACAACAGAGCCCACAGGTTGAACTTTTTGTCTCACTTCTACTTGGTTTCGGACGCGCAGTAACTGCTAGCAAGTTTTGTTTTGCCTCTCCTGGAGGAGTTGTTCCTCCCGCGGTCGGTCCGTTTGGAGTGAACTCCTCCATCCATGCTCGGCTCGGCGAGGAGAGGAACCACGGGGATGTGAGTGTGACCAGCCCGGGTCGTCTAAGGAGCAGCTTGGAGACGTGAAAGTGAGAGTAAGCGGGAGTAAAAGCCGAAGTTATGAAAATGACCGGAGCCATGGAAACTTCTTTTAAACTGGCTTTAAAGAAGCCGCCCTCGCTGCGGACGGCAGAGGTAAACAAATCCAACGTTTCTTTAATTAGCATCGCATTGCTAATGTTAGCCAGAGTCAAACATTTGATTCCAGCCCCTGCTGGAAAACTCCACTTAGCTGTCAGTCAAGTTTGCCTGAAATGACTTGCTTGTGGTCCAACTATCTCATTTAGACCTTTCAGCACAGTCACATGCTTTATTAGTACATGACGTCAATAAGTTTGGAAAACAAAACAAACAAGCAAAATGGCAAGCTAGCTTTCCAGACAGTGGAAACTTTTGTGTCTTTGTAAAAACAGTTTTGTCTGCCATTACACACATATGAAAAAAGTCTAATATATTAGAGGGCTGATTGGTACCCAGACCGGGGTACAAGGGGGTCAAAATTCATGTTTTTTGGGTGTAGTAGAAGGGATTCAAGTCAAGAACTGCTTGGAGAAAACTTTTTACTGGACTGCATCCCAGGTCCACTTTCTTACAACATAACGTCACAGGTTCCCATCACAGGGCTTATGCCTAAGCCCAGGAGATGATTTGTGTAAACTGTAGCTTGAATGAAGCCAGTTAGGTTTAATCACTGCTGCTTTCCCATCCCTCCTCCTCCACCTCCTCCACCTCCACCTCCTCCCTACATAAAGCTGTGGAAACACAGCTGGCTTGTCATTGCTTTAGTTACGCTCTCTGCCCAAAAATAGCTCCTGCCATGTACTCCCTTCCATGTTCGGCTGCTGGTAATAGTTTTGAAGTGCAAGCACTTTTTAGGCTGTTGAGGGGGGGAAAAACACAACAACCTGGAGCTTTGCATGATGCTTTTGAAAGGGTTCCCTTTCAAGGCTCTGATCCTCTGTTTGTTTGTGTGTGTACGGTTGGCAGAAAGCCTCTTTCACACCTACACAGAGGGCTTTTGTGAACTCTCGTACAAACCATAACAACCATGTTCATAGCTGTGAAATAAATCTGTGTTTATCTGATAATGTACCATGTGATAAGTCAGGCTTGATCTTTTTTATTTCAGTGGATAGTTATTCTTTTAGCCTCCCTCTTGTTGGTTTTCATTTCAAAATTCTGCACATTAAAGCTGCAAGCAGCGTTGTGGGCCCTAGCACACCTTGCGAGCCGCGGGGCCATCGCTGTCTCCTCTCCTATGCTGTCCTCAATTTCCAGAGACGTACAACAAACACATGTTTACAACAGAAATATTCTGCTGCCAGTAGGTGGCGCTGTGACGGTATCATCCTATATATATATATATGTTCAGACAGCAGTACTGTAAGATTTTGTCCACATTACATGAAGTATGTTGGTGGTACTGCAGAAAATATAGTGTTTCTTTGTAATGGCGAATGGTCAACTTTGAGGCCACGCCCCCGCCACACCGTAACACTTTTAAAAGAGTTTTGGAATGCATTTTTTTGTCTTGTCTCCTTTGAAGGCATCAGTGGACTGTTGACATTGCAATGTACCAAGCTAAAACAAAGGGGCTACACGTTAGGGGGCGCTATAAAGCCATTTTCCCATATGTGTTGTAAAAGTCAGCAAATCGCAACATTTTTCAGCAGAATAAATTTTTCTACCAAGTTTGGTGAGTTTTGGGGCATGTTAAGGCCTCCAAAAATGCGATCTTAGGCGGGGAGGGAAATGAAAAATAATAATCCCTAGGGTTTCAATAACTGTTTCAGCTATATATTCCAAGGGGTGATTTGGTCAAATCAGGTGAACTGCACTGTAGTCTTCTGTGTCAGCAGAATTTCTTGGTTGCAGATGTGCAGTAGGTACAGTATGTCTGTCTCCTGTGCAGATGTTTGGCTCAGTGGGTAATCTTTCCCTCCGCAGGTTTAATGCCTCGTCATCCGTTCCCAGTTTTGTGTTTTGTTTTGTTTTTTCTCTCTCCCAAATTGCTCTTCCCTGCCTGTCTACCTTTCTCATTGGCATCCAGAGACGCCCTGGTGGTACCAGACGACAAATCACGTTATGGTTATGATTTATGGTGGTTTTGGCTGCGCCCAATCCACATCGGACATTTATGGGAATTCCAGCCATCACAAAGCCGCAGGCTTCCCAAGGGAAAGGTGCAAGTCAGGGAAGGAAAGAGAAACGCAGGCTTAAGTGGTGACTTTTTGCTTTCTGAGCAAGCGTTTTAGCCTCTATGAACAGAACAGATGAGGAGAGACGGACCAGTGTGTGGTCGACGCTGTGTTCTTGGAGGGCGATCTTGCACAGAGATGTGTTCCAGCAGATGTGTGCAACAGGGGTGGTTCACTCAGTGCTGACACAGCTGAAATTTAGGTAGAAGATAATGCTGCTGTGGATTTTTTAAAAAGTGTGAATGCCAGTTTCCCAGGTTGCCTGTCTACTTTATTTAAACCGCTTGTGTTGTCTGCACGGATTCAGCAAAAGTTTTTGTCATTGAGTCCCATCCCACCTTGGAAAAGCAACCATACCCATGTAGACACTGGTCATTTGTCACATAAAAATGTAGTCCCTATTGTTGTTAGGGATGTCCCGATCAGGTTTTTTTTGCCCTCTGCCGATACCGAGTCCCAATTCGATTTTCTTTTAGGGTTCTCTACAAAGGCGATCTTGCACCTTTGCTCTATATATAAATGATACTGCAATGACTTTGCCTGTTGTTGCAAGCAAAACGTGTTTGTGTGTGCATAGGGCTTCGCACTGACTGTTCATGACTGTCCTGATTGGGAGGTAACGTCTGATTCCGATAGGGTCTAAAATCACGTAATCGGGCCCGATTTCCGATCACAATCGGATCGGGACATCCCTAATTGTTGTTTACTTGCATGGTTACTGTTCCAATTTCGCATCAAAATAACTGAGCAAAAATGAAACTTTCCGTGACACCTGTGTTCCTCTTCAAAACAGAGAACACAAACCTATTCTAAGGTGAGGCTGAAACTGAATATTTTTTGGTTTGAGGCATTTCACCCTGCCATTGACTTTATAAACAAGACATTGTAGGTCACAAGGGGCTGTGAGAAATGACAGAAACCCTGCCTGTGTGTGTGTTTCTGCACAAAGTACACCCATGGCTTAGGGTATGTGGACCTTATATTTCATGCAGTCTCCTTGTCTTCTGCGTCTCTCTTCAGCATTACTTCAGCTGTCTGTAATTGCCTGCAGCAACATTTTGTTGTTTTTACCTCAGATGCCCTTCCGCTGTAATTTATTTCAGTGATAAAGACAACAGGAGCATATCAGGAGAGGGTGGAAATGAAGACACAGTGTACTGCCTGAAAGTAGTAATTATATAACGGCTATTTTAAGTCATGGCATCTGATTGATCGACCATACAATCCTGCTGATTTCCATAAAACATAGCTAGTTGTAGCTGCTGGCTTTGACAGCTATGTGATAAACAAGGCTTCCGTAAGTCATCCGTACAATGTTTACTTAGTTCACACTTGTGTTCCTAAAATAAATCTAGTTAAATGTATTTATTGGAGTATGACTGGCAACAACATCTGTGTGGAAAGACCTGGTGAGTGGAGGCATTTCAGTAGGTGTCATGCTGACAATTTAGGTTTACAATGAACATATAATGATTAGATGGTGTGAGAAGACAGATATAATGTCTGCTTTTAGCCTCTGTTGCCCTTTCTGCTGTTTCTGAGTGGAGTGTGGGTCCTCCCCTATCTAGCTATCCAGACTAGCTTAGACAGATTGCAGGTGTTCAGCAAATATCTCTATTCACCTGCTAATGGTGAAGACCTTCTTCCTGTTCTAATTGCTTGCTGTGTAACTGTGTACATTAAGAATTTGCAAGTGCTCTACTAAAATTTGAGCAAAAGCAAAGGTTAACACATGTATGAAAACCTGTTGGACAGCAGCATCATCTTCACAGAGGCCTGGGGGGCTAGTGTAGATTCAAGCTCACAAATATATTGCGACACTTTTTGTGGAAATAGGTGAGATTAGAAATAGTTCTGTGCCCCCTGCATCTCATTTCTCTCTCTGCTCTCATATTTTATTCTCCTCCTGGATCCAAACAGCCTCTCTTTCACTTGAGTCTGTGTCAATGTCATCCTGAACTGGTCCTTGAAATTCTGCTGCATTTATGCTAGACTATGCACTGATAAGGATTTGCAGAAAAAAAATGGAAAGGAGTGCCTGTCCAAAAGGGACTTAGTGACTTAATGTGAGTTTAATAGAAAGAAAGTCTTATTTAGAAAAAATAAACAGACTTTGTTGTGATGTGTTCTCACTGGCAGTGCAAAACCGAGGTGAAAGAGGTTGGTAACCTCAGGTTTCTCAGCACAGTTTTGAAATGCCACACACACATTGTTGGCAGAGAATTTCTCAGCGTTTCTCAGACGACCTGTGGTTTTTTGCATCTGTTGATGTGAAACTAGTGACACTTCCTTTCACAGTAGCATACTTTTAACTACATGATCACCTTTACCTGACTTGCTAGACAAACACATGAACCCCCCAAAAAATGGCATTAGAGTTAGGAAATTGACAGTGTTTTTGCTTCTGTGTGTGAGATGAGAAAAAGAGATGGGGAGGCTTGGTTATAATGGGGAAACAAAGAGACAAAAAAGAAGTGGTAGTGGTATAGAAAGCATGAGAGATGTGCCCTCACGGGTAGAAAAACTTTAGTAAGGTATAGGAGGCGGTTGCCTTATCAAAAAGATGGAAAGAAGATGAGAGAAAGAGACTGGCAGGTAATCAAAACGTATGCCTTAGAGAGAGATTGGGGGGGGTGTTTTAAATTGAGAAAGCCGGGGAGTCAGCAGGGAAAGAGAGCTACAGCTACACATAATCAAAAGCTGGGAGTGGGTACATAAAGAAAAACTCTAGATTAAACTTAGAGTGGACAGAATGTGGGAGTGAGAGCTTGCCTTGTGTACTTATTTTATAAAGGTCACACGGGGGGTGCAGTTGATGTGAATGAAACTCTTGTTTTTTTCTATTTGCAGGACCCATTTACCAAAAGTAATTTAACCATTCCAGGTAAACACACAGGAAGTTAAGTCAGCATCAAGGAGCTTTGTAGAGTGATAAGTGAGTGAGAGTCATTTTAGAGTGATACAGATGGCAAACATGAAGGCCACATGTGTGGTTGTGTTGCTACAGGTGCCGGTGACAAAATACAGCATTCCCTACAAATGAGAATGATTCAACTCTCACTGATAACGTTTAATATCTGCAGATGCTATGTTTGGCCAGTATCAGACTGATTTGAAGAAAAAGTCTCATATCTTTCACATACAAAAAAATGTTGCTTGTGCAATAGGTTTAAGTCCATTAACTGCATTGGCATATTCGTATTCCATCTCTGCACATTTGCCCATTTGTGACCCAAAGCAGCAGATGACCACAGGCCTCCCCAAGCTGAGACTCACTTTCTCCAGCATGATTTAAATGTAGCTTAATTTCACACACGTCTACAGTGTATGATCCCACACACACAGATGCCAGTAACAACATCAACAAACCTGAATCTGCCAACAAACTGCAGGGATGAGAGAGAGAGAGTTTCTGAAATTAAATGGATACAGAGCAGTCTGTGTGTGTGTGTGTGTGTGTGTGTGTGTGTGTGTGTGTGAGGGGGAAGCAGCATGTTTGTACGTGTGTTTGTGTTTAAATGGGTGAATAAACACAGCCTTCCCCTGACCCGGCACACTGAAAGCTCTCCTTGTGGATCCAATAAAGGCTCCTCCTAACCGTGCTGTGGACATGGAGGCAGACAGAAGCTAAAAAACTTGCGGTGGTGACTCAAGTTTTAGTGAGCGAGTTCTTAGTCGTCTCTGCTGTATGGTTTGTGGTTGTTGGTTTCAAAGATGTGTATGCCAGTTCCCCATTACACATATATATATATAAATATATATATATATATATTCCAGCAGCCTGAGAAACGGCACTAGAGTGATGTGACACAATGTTATGCGTTATCAATAGCAGTGTGTTGTGGTCATGGAGGAAAGTCCGGAGCAGCATCTTCATCACTGTCATATAGAGCTGCCTTTTCATCTTGGGGATGAGGAAGTAGTCATGTGTAGTTGAGTGCCAGATTTGGTGAACAGGGTGGATGTTGGATGAAGACTGTTCATTTTCTCAGCAACAAAAGCTTTATTTAACATTTTACTTAATTTGTTTATTGGCAAAAACTTTTTTATTGGTCGTTGCACCTTCCTCGGAATTTCGGTCAGCTGCCGTCCTTGTTGTGCCCTGTGGTCGCTGCTTTAGGCTGGCTGTAATCCACATAAACATTTAATTATAAGCATGTGATGAAACAGAACAACTTGTAACACTCTGAGAGCATGTCTTCTTTGTAAAAGCCTGTTTTGAAGTCCCTCATTCACACAGTGGTTCATAACAGCAGCCGTGCTTTGTCCCGCTGGGTATTGTTTGAATGTAAACATGTCAGCTTTTTACTGTGGGTACCACCAACCTCACAGTGCGGCAGTGCTGGGTTCCCAGTGTGCGCGCATGTTTGCCTGCGCATGCATAGTGCAAACAGTGTAGCATGTTCCGCTACTGTGTCTGTGTGTGTGTGGTGGGAAGTGTAGTTACATTCCACACAGCAGGCGCGAACAGGCAGATATCATCAGCTCTGACCTGCGTGGGTCGCAGGGAATGCAGATCAAGGCTACAGATGGTTTAGCTTCACATACTTTAGTCAACCAGTGACAGGGTTACCTTGACATATTAATAATCAGGTGATCATTTGCTCTCTTCTGGCATGTGCAGTTTATTTGAGTGTCACCTAATGACTATGTTATTGTGCCAACCAAGCTTTTTTTTTCAATAACAAAATACAACCAAGCAGTAAGGACTGCATCAGCCACATGTGCAAATCCTTATAGCTGACATCACAGCTGGAGAACATACAAATATAAAGGGTTATGTATTGAATGTTTCCATTATCATCTTGTTCTTTTTATTCATTTTATTCATGCTGTTACTAGAAATATTTTCAGTCTTTAATATTTTGGTTCTCTGCTCCTCTGAGTGAGAAGTAGGCCAAGAAGAAGCCAGTGTAAAGACCTGTTGCCACAGTACTCTTATTAAGGCAGTTTTATGAGCTTGCATAATAGGTCTGGAATGTGTGTCAGAAAGGAAAGCAGGATATACCTTCAGTTGTGTGTTTGAGTTCGGAGGATCTATAAGTCAAGTTGTAAATGCCCAACTTTAATATAGATAGGTAAAAGATATCATGTTGTTGTTTGATTTATGTATTTGTAGTGACAATCACTGTTCCTAACTAATTGACCAAATCAGATGTATCAACTTTTTGGCAGGTGATCTTTATCTTCTGGTGCTTTCCAAATTCACTTTTACCTTTATGGGCACTTTTCTTACTACTAGCTATGACTAAATGTGCAGGTGACATCATAAACCAGCTCAAAAAAGAAGATTGATTACCTAACTTACTGATTAGTACACGCTGTTCTGTAAGTGGTTAAAAAAATGACAGACAGCCGTCTGGTTGGAGGTATGCGCTTTTTGCAGAACACTGGAGTACACAAGTTCAGCCAGCAGAGAGGTGGTAGCTGTGGGATTTCTGTCTGTAGGTTAGCTATCCTGGGAAGCAGGAAACTCTTGTAGACTATATTTATGCTCTGCAGAAATTATCCCATCTCCTCCCAGTTCAAAAATGCACTGCTTAAGAAACTGACAGAATCTGGCAGAGACGTCCCATTAATGTCAAGGCAACTTTGACTTAGAGGACATTTACTACTCCCTTTCTCCAATACCAGAAATACGATGTCCATTATCCAAAAGCTGTGTAATAAACTGCACTCCCAGGTGTGCACACTCACACAGTACATTTTAACTAATAGTCCTGCA
The DNA here is from genome assembly GCF_900634625.1 of Parambassis ranga. Taxonomy (NCBI): domain Eukaryota; kingdom Metazoa; phylum Chordata; class Actinopteri; family Ambassidae; genus Parambassis; species Parambassis ranga. The sequence continues at coordinate 6,437,508 of NC_041034.1, read as the reverse complement.
ACACAAGAACATGCAACATTTGTGCTCACAACAGATGTGTTGCTGTGAGATGATGACAGTCTGATCTTTGTGTTCTGGCAGCAATTTCCCTACAGTTAATAATGGACCTTTGGAGAGCAGCTGGACCATGGACCATAATGCTGCTTAAACATCAAGGCAGGCATTACCTGGATTTCTGACATGCTACAAATCTGTGTGATTGCCCACTAGTCAGATCGCTGATGATCACCATGGTACAAGAAATGACAACCAATGTGGTTGAAATGTTACCATTCTGGCACCGCCTTAAAATAATACCAATATTTAACAGATGCTTCTTTGTCATATCTAACAAAGAAGCAGAACTTTTTTGTCAAATAACTGGCGACAAGACAGCAACAAAGCCACTACAGTTTACACTTTTTGTGCCTTTCTTGACCTTGTGGTTTCAAAAAAATTCAATAATTTGTCACGCAGCAATAATGTGGCTCATATGTTGATTTCAACCACCCTGCCCTGTAAAATCCCCCTGAGACTGGGCTGTAGTCAACAGCAGCAGCATTCCTCTTGGTAGCCAGGCAGTGCAGATACACAAGGGAACCCAACCTGGAAAAAAAAGAGCTGATGTGCTTTCTTATTTTAAACATCTTTGTTTGGCCATGAACAGGAAAAATGTCAAGAACAGGACAAGGTTAGCGCTCATATTCTCTCCCGAGGCCTGAGCTATTGACAGTGAGTTATGCAGCCTGCTGAGATGAGTCAGGACTTTGAAGGCTAAAGATTGGAAGCGCTTGTGTTTGTTTGTCTGCTTGGTGTTGCGTGTTCCATTTGCAGCGTATGTGTGACTGGTGTGTACGTTGTTTGACTTATGTAAAGCAGGGTTAAGAGCTTGGAAAGGCACGATCAGTTTTTGCTATTCTGGAGCGCTCCTTTCATGCGTTTTTTTTAAGGAAGCCTCTTTGTAGTTCTTGGCAGATTTCACAGGTAGACAGTTATTCAAAGAAGCACACCTGCTACACATCTTTCCAGACTTTGTGTATTTCTTTAACCTTTTGGGTTTAAGACTATAGCAGTGTGGTCTTCCAACAAGATTCTAGCTCAGTTACTGTTATTCTTATAGGTGGCTGCACACACTATTGGCAACCATGACCTGTTTCTGACCTCAATCCATAGAATGGGAAGAACATTTTTTTGCAGGGGTTGAACTGTGTAGTACCTCAAAAAGCCATGTGTGCAGGTGAAGTTTAATTGCTGAGAAGAATATGGCTCTAGCTCATCCTTGCATCTATCTTGTATTGTATTTTACACTTCAAGCTGCTCACTTGTGCTTTAAATTGCCCCTCAGGGACAAATACATTTTTCTAAATCTCAGCCTTGTCCTGCTCATTTAACCTACATTGTTGACACAACTAACTTGTTTATCAGGCTGCATTGATCTGTGAAGACATTTCAGATTTATTTTCAGCTTCCTACACTATGCTAAATGTGTTGATTATTTGTCATTGCAGTCTCACGTTTCTCTGGGTTTTCAAGTCCTGCACTTGATAATTGAACATTTGAAACATGATGAATTTGTGGGCTTTTTATGGTTTCTGGTAAAGATAAATGTTGTCATTTTGCCAACCAGACTGGAGCATTCTTCCACTTCTGTAGAAAATCTGTCTGGATTTTACTGATTTGTGTTGTTTTTTTCCATATCTGCTGCTCTACCCACTGACCTACAGATTGAGGCTTTCTTCACTTTCACTGTGTCTGATTCATCAAGCACAAATTGGTCCGAAATCCCTCTTTCACTGAAACATAACTTCCTCCCCCGCTGTTACTGGCCGATATTTTGAATGTCCGCATCAACTCATGTCATCACAACTGCTGCTTGTATTGTGTGCATTTAGGTCTGTAGCGCTGACAGAAGGCAGTATTGTGGGAAGCCCCTTGTGTAGCAGATCCCACTGTGGAAACACTGAGTCACTGTCCACATCACAACACAAATCCCAGGCAGCTGGCTACTGTCTGGATGCTGTCTGCATCTACACTACTATTGATTAAAACCAGCATGCTTGTATCAGTAATAATATAGATGCAGTTTTAACAAGAACATTTTGGGGTAAAATTATCATTTGCAAAAGTGCATATTAACTGCTTGTATTGGCTGGTCATAGCACATGCTATGTGCACAGTAAATGCATAAATATTTTAATATTCATATTAGATTCTCTTATCTGTTGAGCTAGCTTTGTATTTGAAGATTAGAGATCATGACAGTGTTTTGCTACATGAAAACACTTGCTACAAGGGCTTGTACTGACTGACAGCATTCCTGTCTAAAGGTTGACGCCAAAAATCCATGTACCTTCCCTTTTATTTAACAGCTTGAGAAGAATGAAGCTGGGCTAGAAACAAACTTTCTACTACCTTGTCATCACTTAGTCCCAGTGTGCTTGTTTACTCTTATAGTTGGACATGCATGTACATAAGAGCATGTCACATTGGTTCAGATAATAAGAGCACAAGCTCTTTTTAATAGCATCTGCAAGTTTGTACAGTAACCAAAATTCCACTTTATGCAAATTAAAGCTGTGTAGAATTCAGCGGCATGTACCTGGAGGCGAACCTAGCAGTGTGATTGAGCAACACAGGATTAACCCGAGTGGGAGTTCGAGCAATGGTTTGTTAGAGTAACTGTAGTTTCTGAGGCGTCCTAAGACTGAACCAAGTGGTTTGGTTCAGTCTTAGGACTTTTAAGAGTACAAGTTAATGGTGAAGATAAAAACAAACATGGTGACCTGAGGTGGCAGTGGGAAGTTTTGTGTGTTTGACACGGTAATCTTCACTCTTTCATTTCCCAGTTTGTCCACACTCTTACTCACCCATTGCTTGTTTAATTGTTTAGAATTACTTGGAATCCTTGTCTTGCTCAATTAGTCACTCTGGATCACTTGTTTTCTTGTTCGGTCAACTCCTTGTCTGACAAGATTGAAAAGAATGTACAGAGCTCACCTCTGGAATGCTGGGAATGTGACAGCTGGATTCCCGGAACTTCTTGCATGCTTGCCTAACCTGCACGACTTTGTTAAACAAGATGTGACAAAGAAAAGCTGCTCAGCCACACAGAGTTCTGTATGTTATGTGGAACCTAATAATGGAGAGGGAAGTGTTTTTTTTAAATGTGGGTGATTCTCAGGAACTTTAACAGCTGTTTTGTTAGAAGTGACATTAGAGACTGTGTGTGCCTGTGTGTGTTTGGTCCTTAATGTCAGGGAAAAAAAATACCGCATGCATTAAAAGAGAACTTGGTAAAGAAATAGTGGTTGTTTTAGGTAGACTTTTGGGCCTTCCCATTTACATGACACTGTTACCCACAGCTGTTTTCTGACCCTCAGCATTTGTCGCGCAGCTTTTTACCAGATCAAATATTAGCAAGTTATTCCAATCTTATCAGACAACTCCAGCCATAACCAGGTGTATTTACAGTAGACATTTGTGTGAATGAGTATTTGCAGGTCATGGAGAAAAATCTAGGCCATTTCACGGCACTGTGCCTGCAACTTACCTCCTGGATTCATTCATATGAGCGTGCAATGTCTAATGCATATGCTGTCATCTTCTAAGTTCAATTTACTTGTTTATTTAAGAAAATATGTGGCACTACTTTAACACAAGATCTAAACTTGCCCCTCTTCTCAAAGGGATAGCAGCAACAGGTGCCCTCTAACATATCAGTAACTCATACCCAGGGATTTCCAGTTGGAACTGGAGGTGTACACCCAGCCCATTTCATAGATAAGCATCAGAACGGCAGCTACAATGGCCTGATTCACTGTGTGTTAGGGAAATGTGCTTCAAGACTGGAGGTTCATTGACTCAGCTACTGCAGAACAGACGGAGCAGCTAAGTAGGCATGTCAGAGGAACAGATGAAGACAGATTGATCGCTTCATATGGAAACAGCTTCCACACACATATCTGTTGAGTTAAAGTGAGGTTCAGTGAAGCCAGTGATCGCTTACAGTAAGGGCCATTAACAAAGAAATGTGGTGACTGTGCATGGCAGCAACTGATATGAATGCAGTAATGCATTCTGATATGATACAGTAACAGTGTTTTTCCCTGTGGCAGCTCCTCTCATATCATTTTAATAATCTTAATCTGTTATTATTGTCAAAGCCATATACTTACTGTAAGACTAATCAAACTAGTGACATCAGACTGTACATGAAGGTGGACAAACCCTCTGTGGACTATTAAATAGGGCAAAGTTGGGCCTTCTGAGTTCTATAGGGTCAGGCTCAATGGGCCATTTGTGTTGACTTCATTTCTCAGCCCCTGGAGAATGCTGCTTGGACTCATGCTCTGAGTTTTACATACAATATGCAGCCCTGACATCTTCTTTTTTTCTGTCCCGATTTTGTACCAAAGCTAAATTTCTTTGATTTCTTTCTGACTGGTCTGAAATGCATAAGCCTTTTTTTGTCTTCTTGGTTTTGCAGACAGAAAACAAATGTATTGGAGGGCTGAGAAACGCTTGAGTACTTAAAGTTGAGTAAGTGAGAGAACATTCTTTCCCTCCAACCTCTGTGGCCGAATCTGTGGCGGATGAGCTCAGTGAAACAGCCTTTGGTCCACTCAGTCCAATGTTAACTCTATATTGCATCTAGCTGAGAGTTCACAGATAAGGAGCAGTTCACAGGCTAGGATTTGTGTGCCTTTGGTGTGAGGCAGCTTGAGCTCTGCGTAACTTTGTGCTCTTTCCCCATGCAAATATATTCAAACTACTGGTGAATGTTGGCACTGTCCGTATGTTCATGCAGAGGGTTGTTCCTTGTTTAAGTTTAGCATCTGCACTAAGTGTACATATACAGCTTAACTGCTTACAATCTGCACTAAATCCCTCACTAGCACTTTCCACCCGCATCATAAATGTTGGCTTTTAGGCCTAACTCTACATTTATAGGAGCTGATGGTTTTTATTCTAACCAAGAATAATGAGGCCTACACACAGCTCCTGTTCCTTAGTGTTAGTGGAGCTTAAATTTCGCTGATGTTTGTTCTGCTCTCACCAGAGAAACCATGTATTCTGGGTTCACCTGGTTCATTTATGGCCCCAAGGGCTACATAAACATCTGAAGCTCAGCTGAAACCAAACCAAACTAAAAAAAAAATGGAATTAATTCTTCATGTCCCACAGGCTAAAGCTAAAGCTAGCAGGCCCAGCTGTAAGACACTCAGTGCTATTTGTCTTTGTGGTCCAAAATAGCGAGAAAGCACAGGGCTACGCTGCTCGGTTCTGTCTTTGATTTATGGCGCTGCAGTGAGAGTGTGAGAAGCAGAGCAGTGCTGCCTGTCTGAACAGATTGGTGAAGAGATCAGCTATCTGCTCCATATCTTGGCTATCTGACAGCCCGCCTGTGGCTATAGGGCCATTCAGATGACAGATATGTGTATGCCAAGTGGGTTTGTGCTGCACCTATTTTAGCTTGACTGCTGCAGGGAAGTAGAACTGCAGTATTCATTTACAGGCTTCTTCGTGTTCAAGTTTGCAAATTGCTGTTTGTGTGCATCCCCCTAAACTTGTGCTCGCTGCTCACCCTCAGGTTTTGCCTGTCAGCTGAGCTCTGTCTGGCAGGAACCTGCAGTAACGAGTTCAGCTCAAGTCTCTAACATCTGCTGCTTTCAGCAGACACACTCTCTTGCTGCTGTGATGTTGTCCATTGCTGAGGCCAGCAGTGATGAAGAGAGGGGTAATAGGGGGGAGTAGAAGAATGACTTTATAACTGCAGGTGATGAAAAGCTCTTCAGACCCTCAAAACTTATTGCTGGAATAATTAAGATTAACTATGGAACAATGTTAACAGCTGAGTAAATGAGAGCCCTTAAGAAAGGTGCAGACTGTACTCTTGTTAGCTTAGGGAAATGATATACGAGTGCAGAATGAGTTGGTAATGAGAGGGATCAAGAGGGACTGGAAAACAGTGTTTTTAAGGGGTGTTTAAGATGAAACCCAACAGCTAGTTTGGATGTGAGGTACATTATAATTAGAGCAGATGAAGCCATAAAATTACTGCCAACTTCAAAGCAGGAGTTGTAACTTACAAGAAAATCTATTAGGTAGAAATATAGACAACAAAATAGAATCTCTGTGCGTGTCAAAAACCATTATTGAGGCTGATATTGATGATCACTGCGACTATTTAAAGTACTGAAATTGATTGTTTTCATCAATTTCTCTCCAGTGTACCCTTCAGCCAAAACAACAGAATTATTGAACGAGCAGTGTAGAAAACATCGACTTGCCTAATGTCTTTAACAATTGAAGAAGTCTGTGCAGTAAAAACAACCGTCCAGTATAATAAAAATAATTAAGATAATGCATCCATTGCAGACAAATTCATTTTAGTAAAAAAAAAATGCAATAAAGGTTACATAAAGGGTCAGATTTTCCATCTGTGTGTGGCACTGTTTTTGTGTGTATGTGTGTGGCTGTTTGGTTTGGCTGGTGTGGACATGGCAGCTGGTGTGTGCTCTCTAGGCCAGACTCACTCTTCATCACCCTCATTTTAGTAGTAGGAGTAAAAAAAGGAGCAGACTTTCTCAATACAATGTCAGAAATTATGGTGCAGGGCTTGAAAAGTGACAACCTGAAAGTTTGGTTTTTCATAGTAGTAAAAGTTTAAGGGGAAACTGTGATTCATTTGACAAACCTATTTTTACTTACTTCCAACTTGGCATCTTCTAAGGCATTAGGTTTCTAATGCTATATGTTCACATTTATTTTTGACTATTTACATTCAGTCTTGAACTACACTCCACATACTGCAGTTGTCCAGTTCATATCCAAGTCTGACTCAAGTACAACTTTCTCTTTTCTGGTCATGACTGACGCCTGCTCCTTTCCTTCCTTCCCGCTGTTTCCATAACCCACTCCACCACCAGCACCACGACTGTCGTCACTGGGCTTTTTATGAAGCAAGCTCTTTGGTTTTCACAGTGCGGAAACTTTCACTGTATTTTTGTGTGTTTTGTTTTCCTGAGCAGACATTGGCTAGTGTCGGTTCCTGCTTGAATTGAATCATCACAGTTTCACGTGTGTAGAATCCCGCACAATCGCTTTGTGGTGAAAGCTTGAGGGGCGGAAAAAAAAGACTTTGAAGCTTTTTGTGTGAGCAGTGTCGAGGCCTCTTTCTCCCAACCTGGCTTTGTTCCTCAAAATAGTTTCTTTTGTCAAGTAGAGGCTAAGCTGTAAGCGAATAAGAGGTAGGATTTAGGATTTAATTGCTGCAAGTGTACTTGAAACCTCGCACTGATGCTGACACTGATAAGCCTGTACTACGCAATGGAGCAGGGGATTGTCAGTGAGCTTCTGTGGTGTATGGATAATGATCCCGCCTGGCGTTATGATACCACGGGATCATAGTTGACCTTGTAGCCACTAAACCGTTGGGGCTTTAGGAATATTAATGCTATATCATGCATGCTATTAAGCTTTCACTTGAGCCTTTAAATGTCGGGTAAAATAGATCGCTCAGTTGTGCAGCAGTAGACTGAGAATAAATGTAGAGTGCTCTCCTTTTGCTAACAAAAACTGGTGTTATGATGTACTAGCTGTTGTAAGAAAACATAATTTAGCAAAAACTTCTTTTACCATACTTCACAAAATAACTCATTTCAGAAAGAGGAAGTGCTTAAGCATTCAAACCAAATGTGTAATTTACAGATTTGCTTAAAACTTAAAGGATTGAGGAGGAAGTACGTGTTCTCTATGCCTATCAGTGGACCTAATGTAGTTTTATCCACTCATTCTGAATCCCCTTTTTCACGCAGCTCTGACAGTCTGGCGTCTGTTGAGACCTTTTTTGCAGCACTTCTGTCTAAACTGAAACTGAATGTCTCTGTTTACATAAAGTGTACAGTGGATGTGTTACAGCTGTGGTGTACAGGCTGAGCATTGGTTAGATTTGTGGCATGATGTCATATGGCTTTCAAACAAACAGGCCCATGTGGTTATTGTATGCCAGAAAGAAAGATGGATTCCAACTGAAACATTTAACAGTGACTCTTAAACTGTGATTACAATAATCCTAGATATTACTCCTCATCCTTACTTCTTCTTGCTTTACATCTTGATTTTATTTAGTGTTTTCTTGTATACAAACCACAAGGCTGAATGTTTAAATTGTTTATTGTCATATCCCAGTACAATGTTGACACAGAGTCTCAGGGAGTCAGTAGTAGTCTATATAAATGTAAATGTGCTGGGCTGCTTATGTACAGAGGCAGGACGTTAGCTAAGCTATTTGTTCTTCCAGCTTGAAAGGATGTATTGTATTGCATGTGTACAGTCTCCTCTCTGTGCCGATGACAGACTTGGAGAGGCATACTGTACATTCTGACAGAGGTGGGCGTGGACTGGGGATGAGACATGTCGGTGAACAAATCTTGAACTCAGTGAGGTGTGTGAATGTTTCTCTCACCACCACATGATTATGAACTTCTGTACATGGGTGTGAATGGATTTTATTGACATATTGGTCATTACCTTGCTGTAAGAGCGGGAGGGGATTTTGCACAATGTCTGTTATCATGTAGGCGTGCCTCTGCATGTCATGAATTCTGTTTTAATAGGCTGCCTGTTGATAGGGAAATGGAGAAATGCAGTGGGCGGGACAAGAATCTCTGTGCATTACTGCTACAACTTGTATTTGAATAGCTGGTTCTTGTTCTCCCATTGATGACACATAGCGTGTGGGATATAATTTAGTCAGTAACATGTCAAACCATTGGTGTCCTGTCACGATTAAGGGTACATAAAACACACAAAAAAATCTGCTGTTAATTCACTACATCTAGATCAAGGAGGGTGACAGCTTCAATAAAAATCTGCTTTGCTTATATTGAAGATTCACATCACTTTTCTGCTTCTTTTGTACTTAAAATAGCCTGATGTTCCTGTCTGAATAGCTGCTGTCCTAATGGGGGGAAAAACTAATCTCTTTAGACTAGCTAAATGTGCCAGTTAATATGCAGTATCCCCAGATGAAGATAAACACAGTGGTGCTTTGCCCAGGAGGTGGCAGCAGCACTGTATCTACCTGAGTCACACACACACACACACACACACATTAGGCCACAGACTCAGACAAACGCTCAGCGCATCACTGATCGACTCCATTTATCTTATTATTGGTTTGACAGCTACACTTCAAGAAATATTTCTGCAGCCAGTTGTTTTTAGTTGATCCTTTCAAGAGTTGATATTTTTGAATAACTGTGAAATGCAGCCTTTTTTTCCCTCTCTGCTGAAGGGCTGTCAAAGAATGTGCAGTCACAAAAAAAGGAAATCCATCAGGAAATATTTTATTTACATCTTTGTTTGACACTGACTCATGCTGTAGGATGACTTTACACATTATGATTTCACTTCACAAATTTGAGTCTGGCTCCAAATGTGCATCAGCATTTTGTCTTTATCAGACAGGTCTAAATAAAATCCTATGGCCTCAGCTGGTGATGAGGTTATGAAGTTATGATGTCCTAATCACAGATAAGGTCATTAGGCCAATACATTAACCTCTGGAGAGAACAGGCTGGAGGTCAGAAGTCACTGAGGAGGACTGCTTCACTGCCCTGTGCTGTCCCTAGGGAGGACTGGACACTACAACAACAACTCGTGGGATTTTGGCTAATGATGTGAAGGACATGACTTTGATAGTTGCACATGTGTGTGTTGCATGAAAGTGAAAGTGAGGGTGCATCAGAAATGTCATAGAGGTCTGATGTTGATCAGAAACAGCATAGGACAGTTTTATTGTACACATTACATTTTCCTTGTAGGTAGCTGGTTTTGTATGAAAACGAATGCAATCAAAAGCCTTACTGTAGCCACCACACCCTTAGTTCAGACAGGAGTAGTATATCCTCGAGGGCACAGAAAGGAAGATTGACAAAGGCCGAGGGCAGTGATCACGTTTCCATTGTCTCTCTGGGACACCACCACAGATTCCCATCTTCGGACATCCTGCTATCCGTCTGTCTGTCTAGGCTCATTGACGACCTGCTTTATGCTGATCAATACATGAAACGAGGGCAGTTGGTGTTATGGGCGTGTCCATTAGTGATTTGTGATTAGATTTATAGTAATGTAGTAGCTCTAGAGTCTGCTTATTGTAAAATAATGCATGCACATTTGTGCTGTTTTCAAGAATTTCAGTTCATCATTCATGATCATTAATCAGATCAGACCATGTTTTGGTTTGAATTGAATCACCCAGTCACCCACAAGACTCCACAGAGATACCACAGTTATATCAAAAGACATAACATTCAGAGCATTTCATGGAACCAAGCCCCGTAACTCACTAACAAGCAAGAATGAGGTGGATATTTGGGCTGTCTGACTTAATCTTAGCTAGCTAGTGCCTCAGGGTTGTATGTCCAAACACAGAAGCACTCTTGCTGTACATACACCCATGCACACTCAGCACAGACAGGAGTGCTTACTGCAGCAGTTTGTTGTGTTCACTAACCCAGTTAACTGTGATTTGAAGTCAATACAGTTCCACTGTGTCACTACTTTGAACCAGGCGTTTCTATGCTGCTCTGTGCTCACTATCTCTCTCTATCGCCTCAGTATCAGTAAATAGAGGTTACAACTCTCCTGTGTAATGCGGATGGCCAGGTCAAGCCCTCTGTCCTTAAATATTTCTCTTAGATAGAAGTAGTAGAGGTGACTGAAGGTGACTGGTGTTTAACAATAGGTTTACACATAAATGGCACAAAAAGGGATTGCCATTCCACTCCAAAAACAGGTGTAGCTAATGGTTGGATAGTGGATAGAACAGTACTTATAGTCTATCCAGGCTTGACCAGGATTAAGAAGAGATCATTGTTCAGATTTACAGACCCTTTCATAACCTTAAACGCCTCCTAACAAGCTTCCTTGCCATTTTCGGTGGCAAAGTACACTGTAGTGCTTTCATTGTAAAGGGACTGAGGAGTATATTGTGAATATTTCACACATTTTTATTGTTGGAATTGTCACAAACTGTGAAAGCTATCCATAACAAACTTGAAGAATGTGTCAGTCACAATGCATTCACATAGCACAGGAAGTTCACACAATAAGAGATTAGCTGTAGGGGCTCGGGTTGCACAACAATATTATAGAGTGCATGGAATAAATCTGGCAGCCTGGGATTCACCTGATACTTTCCAGTTTATCATCTTACCTCTCTCTGTCATGTTTCATCCTCGTCTTCCTCCCTCTTGTGTCTGCCTCTCTCTTGTGGCATTTTCTTTGTCTGACTCGTCTGTTAACTCCCTCCTTTCATTTTTTTCCCCTCGATTCTCTCCTCCTCCTCCTCCTCTTTCACCCAACCCAACCCTTCCTTCCTGTGTCACATTGAGCCAACACCACATGAGGGGTGTGCTGGTCCATTGCATTAAAGGCTCTTCATTCCCCAGTGTTGATCTCTGCTTCCACTGGCTCCCACTGCTTGACTCAATTTACCAGCACACACATAACTACAGTATTTTTTTTTATTTCACAAAATATGCTCTATTCTCTTCAGGTCACCTTCTCTGCAGTGTGGACTAGGTTGTTTTTTGTAATGCCCTATAATTCCACTTCACTTTAACTTTCACTTGGAACAACACTGACTTGCTTTAGTGCAACCTTATCAAATTGCCATTAAATAATAACATTGATAATAAGATATGTTGGGTGGGGTTTACTTTAAGACGCACACCCTCAATGTACTCGTAAAAGTTTTGTCTGGCTGTCAGGGTTTGTTAAAATGGTTCACAATAAATTACTGACTGAAAACTAAATCCTCAATCTCTTTAAGCTCTATGTGAAATAAGGGAAAAGGGCAACACACTCTGCATTAGGATTTTGTCCTCTAGAGACTTTCTGATTTATTAGTTTCAGATTAGGGCATTGAGGACGTCCCATTTTTTTTCTTGCTAAACTGCAGCTGTGCTTTGGGTTTATTGCAAAAATGGGAGTGAAATGGAAGGAATTATTTTTTTCAATCACGTTACAAGGAATGGTGGCGTTTCAAGCTGATGGACATGTGATTTTCCTTTTTTTCTAATTAATTTAACTTCCTCTACCCTCTCTTCAACTTCTGAGTTTTATACAGGAAATACATAAATGCATATTGTATCTCCACTTTAGGCTAAGGCAATATATAGAGACACTATACATACCAGGAAATGGCCTGATACAGTATCTTTTGTAAAACATGTGTATTTCCTCAAATGTCAAACTATATTATTAACCTGTTAGTTGACTTTGTGTGTCTGACAGTGTGTTTACACATAACCACTCAGCTGTGCAGTCTACCTGTTTAAAGTAGTTCCCTTGTGGTCTCAATAGCCACACTGTTGGATCCTACAGATGCTTATAAGAAGCTGTTCTTACACATACACACTCTCTTCGTCACCCTCTTCATGTTTTGACAGCTGGCCCTGATAGAGTGCTATTTTTAAGGCTGTGGGTGGATATCTGTGTGTGTGTGTGTGTGTCCCTGCTGTCATGTGCGTACATAAGTGGTCTGTCTGTCTGTCTGGTTTGAGGGTGTCAATTTGATAGGCAGTGTTTGGCATAGTCCAAGTGGCTTCTGTCAAATCGCAGCACTGGATGTGATTTATACACGGTGCTGAGATTCCACTCACTCAACAAACAATGAGCTAATCCTTCAAAAGCTTTCAGTTTTTAAACACTGAACACCATCACAGCACTCTGCAGATTTTACAAACGTGTCTATTTATACACTGCGTGCCATTGAAACGCAGCAAAACCTTTTTTAATGGCTTTATTGCAGCAGCATATGTTATCATAGCGTACAATTTTCCACTACAGGAACTGAAAGTGAACTTGCAGGAAATAAGAGAAGGCTTGTTTTTTTCCACACCTATGCCTTTTATTTTTCTCTGATTTTAACTGGAAGGGAACTGTGATTTTGGGTTTAACCAGCCACTACTGAGCAGCACTCCACAGTTTTTCAGGACTGTGACAGTGTTCGCCCCCCAAAACAGCACTTGACAGGGACATACAGACCTACAGCCCAAGTTCCTGTGCATAATGGAGCATAGGCTGCTCTGAAATGGCCCAGTAGTTCTTGTTTTTGATATGTTCGTGGGCGTTGATTTACTTTTCTGTCTGTTTTGCAGGACCTACATACCATCTACTGCCACCTGTATCACATGGATGTCCTGTCTCACCTTAGGGAACATCAGCTAAGGTGAGTACTTTCCATATCACTCAACATACACTACCTTGACGTATAAATGAGCTAATAAATGAGGCTTTATTCACAGTGTCAGTTTACCAAATGAACTTTAGAGTAGCCTATAGGCCTACTTTTCTGCATTACTTTTTGTAGCATGCCCTACCCAAACAGGTCTGGGTGCTTTCTGTTTGTCTCAGGGTATTTTTATCACTCATAGAACATTCATACCAAACAAGTTGGAAGTGCTTTCAGCTGTTGCCTTTACTTAGCTTGAATTCAATGGAGCTAGAGGTGACAGCAATGACATTTTAATCAGAGTGTTGACATAATGTTTTCTGATGCCTATTCCTAACACTTGTGACAGATAATGATCTGAACTGTTTTCCACTAATAAGTCATGCTTGACATTTGACTTGCAAGCTATGCTACTCTTGTAAGTTCCACTGACCAAATGCCCATAAATATGTAATATTCTGTTACAATTGATGTACAGAAAAAAAAATCAAAGCTGTGCTGTGTAGCGGGTCACCTTAACATTCTGAGCTGACGTGCAGTAATGATGATGCCTACAATGGGAGAGAGCAGTGCCTCCTGAAGAAAAGTGTCGGGTTGTAAGAGCTGGAACTGTACAAGGGATGTTTTCTGAGAGAAAACGTCTTTGTGTTTCTGTCTCCAGGTCCATGTGCACCTCAGCCAGGTATGAGAGACATGAGGCTAACCACGTCCTGTTCTAGTAAGTATGAACATTCATGCATGAAATCTGCTTCTGCTATGAACTGCTGCATTCATTGTTTCTTTACTTTACAGAATCTTTAGCTCCTCATAGCAACACAAAACATTTTCCACTAACATTATTTTCAAAAACACACCTTCTCTTAAAACTGTAATAGCAGCATATGGGGAGCATATTCTTTCAAGTAAATCCTGCTGTGTTACCTCTGATGACATTTTTATGAACCTCTGGCAACGGGCCTGCTAAGGCTGAGTCTGCCAACAGTGGGCAGTCAAACAAGGTTGTACACTTGTCGTTGCTCTTCTCCTTCGTGGTGCCTCTCCTGCTTGACTCAGGTGGCAAGTGAGCCTTGTGTGTCTGCAGATTTGTTGTTGTTGTAGAGTAAGGCTGGGATTATATTCACTGGCAGGCATGCACACCTACAGCTGTGGATAATGACACCACAGTTTCTTTTCTATGGTACTTTCAAGTAGGGTTGGGCGGTATCCAAATTTTGATACCGGCAAACGGCCTCCACATTTTAGCCCGGCATATGGAAATACCGGGCCGTGCCGTGCACCCCCCCCCCCCCCCTTTTTTTTTTACTTGATGCAGCCTTTAGCTTGCTTTTCATTAACAAGATTCTAATTGATAAGCTTTGATGTCATTCATATCCTGCATATCATTGATCAGTTTAAGCTCCATAAATAAATAATGATGATAATAAAACGATTTGTCCAGTGAGCTGAAAACCTGCCGGTCACATTTTCCGCTGCAAGTTTTTCTAATGGAAATAAGAATGAAAGTTATAAATGTAGGCTCAGACGGCGGCGGCGGTGGACCAAACTATTTGTTTGTGCCTACACCGTTCAGAAACTAAATACCATCTCAGCTCTGGCTCATCCTCCAATTGCATTTTTTTTTATTGACGGTATTAAAAATGATACCGTTACTCGTGTGCCCTGCCGGTATACCTTAATACCTTAATACCGCCCAACCCTACTTTCAAGTCCATCTCAGTAGTGCAGCAAAAGGTTAAGCTGAACCACAAACTACACAAACGGATTGTACATTTTGGAATTTGAACATCTAACAGTCAGGATTGTTTCATTGTTTGTTTGGTCATTTGATGAAAAATAAATTTAGTATCATCAATCTTATCCTTTTAATATGACACACAATACAATCACATTTGGTTTTGTTAAGATGTTCATATATCTTATAAAAATGAGAGAAGAGTGTCAGCAAGAAATCTGCAAGAGAGTACATGAAAATAAGAGCAGTGCACGCAGAGGAGGAGAATAAACAAGAGGTGAATATGCTTAAGAGGAAGAAGGAGGAGAGGATTGCAGAGTATGTCTTTAGGGAGGCGAGATAAGAAATTAACTGAGGAGAGAAAGTAGAGCGTAAGGTAGGAGAGGCAGCTGAGATGAGAAGGAAGTGTGAGATGTGGAGGGAGGACAGAGACAAATGAAAGAAAAGCTCCACATGCTGTTGATGTATTATCATGCTCACTAGAATCACATTAGACATTCAGTGGTTTAATTTAGCTTCAAATAAACACGCACACATGCAAAATCTTTCTCTCCGATACACTCCCCTGCCTCTCAACCGGAGGCTAGCCATAAGTACCTTAACCCAGACTGAAGCAGCTGCCGTGTTCAATTAGTCTTTCCATAGACACACACACATTATACAGAGAGCAGATGAAAGCAATCACAGGCCCTCCAATGAAACCACAATAATAGTTAATAACATTGGCCTCACTTAAACTCAGCAATGCAAAAAGAAACAGTTGTTTTTGTCTGCTTTTAAAAACAAATTTCTGTCAGAATTTCTGCCTTTCTGCTGAATGATGCTCCACTTCCAGTTATACAAAATGAAGAAAACTCTTCACCTCATATAGCATGCACTATTTTCTCCACTGGTTTTCATAACCAGCTGTACATACAGTCTACTGTCCTGTCTCTCCGGACCTCCTCTTTCATACAGGATTGCATCGTTGCTTACTGCTGATTTAAGCACCCAGCTTATTACAAAGTTTATTAGATTTACATTTGGGGTTAATAAACTGTTCTAAAAAACTTCACATAGCACATGTTTTGTATGTGCTGATGTTGCAGCCATTGTGAATGGCTGAACAGATTACGTAACTCTTTTAGTCCTTTTCAGCATGGCTGCCTCTCTTTAATGGATTCTCTCCACCTTGCAGCGATGGCACATTACATTATAGTTCTATAGCTCTCAAGAATACATTTAGAGAAATGCAAAATGCAGCACTTGGGATTTAAATCCCAGCGTGCTTTACATTTTCTTTAAGATATCTCTGAGTTCTTCTGACACAACTCCTGCATTTTTCAAAGCCTGGGAAAAATGTCACTTAAATATCATGGCCTGTATCATTTTCAATTCAATTCATTTATAAATGCACATAAATACAAAGAGTTATAGAATGCCATTGTCTGTACAAATTGGCTCAACTCGATTTAATATAGACCAGAAGCAAGCATTATCAATAGTTCATGGGTTAGGGTTAGTGTAGGGCAGTTACAACAACAACAACAGTGAGGCGAAACTTTTCTTAAACAAAACTTAAACAACTATAACTTCGACAGTGAGGAGTAGACTTTTGTGTAAGTTTTAGCAATTTGTTTCAATGGGTGAAATCCTTCATTGACCACAGCAGCACATTGATTGCCCCAAGGCTTAAAACTATAAAAACTCAATGACACTGGCAAGTCAGGTGTGAGAAATTGATTTAAGAATTCCCACATACTTTAAAAAAAATATACCACTAATTCTCTCACCCATGAACTGTTCTCAAAACCAGCAGGTTATAGTGTGCACATTCACAGACTGCAATGTTCCACTGTTGCAGAGTTTCACACCTCACTGTCTTCTTTCTCTCTGTTCCAGCCCAGACAGCATCGCTACCTGTTGGTACATCCTGCTCTCAGGATCAGTCTTCGTCAAGGAGCACATGTACCTGGCAAGGTGTTGGTATGTACCCACACAGCCACACAGCCACACAGAAAACATAATGGCTGGCTGAGACGAGGGTAATGAATAGGAAGAGTCTGACATTACACATAACGCACACAACTTCTCTGATGGAGGCGGGATATATATTTGTGTGTATTCTTCTTAGTGTGATAAAGATGACGGCATATCACAAAGCAGGGTTTATATGTCACACATGAAAAAACACATTTAAGCTTATGTTAAGTAAGTCTGTGTTAAGCTACATTTAATAGATTACTGTCTGATTTCTGTAGATTTTTTGTATAAGTTGAGCCACATGGTGACAATATAGAATCTTTGTCTTGCCAACTCAAGCAACAATTATAAATACCTTTTAACTGAACTGCTGCACCTGTTCAAACACTGCAATTGATTGTAATAGGGTAAGTTGCGGCAGTAATTGCTCGAGGTCACCCTTTAGCTCTGTGTTTACCTTCCCTATGTTGTTATACTTGGACTGAAGCACAAGCAACACGCCAATAACGGAAAAGGAGGAGGCACATACTTTATGTTCAGGATTATTTAAAAGCAACTGGTGGACTCTCTTGCCAGTGGCTTTAGCCACAAAAGGGTGTTGGTCAAAATGATGTCTGAAATATGGGCTAACGTGACAGAAGTTCTGTTAAGAAGCGAGTTTAGCGTTGGAGTTGGAGAAGTTAGTTTTGAAAATCCTCCAGGAAATCTCAGGGAAAGTAATGGTTAACTTTACAGTTAAGTAATAAGCAGTCGGAATCACAATGCACCCTAATATACAGGGAGGAATACTGTGTGTAGAATTTTAAATTCATCCCCCATATGTCAGAGAATTTTCTTATTTTTCGCATAAGCCATGTCGTCAGTATATGATAAAATTTAAATGGGTGATTGCAATACTAAAAGTAATTTGGATAAAGCTGGAATTATTTTCCATTAAAATAATACACGATAATGAAAAAACATCAAGTTCTTAGCAATGATAAACATGACATCTATATAATGATTAACACTGTTGCAGCTGTATCACTACAAAACCTTTTTATGAGGAAGGAACAACAGCTCTTTAAAACAAAGCACCGACTGACCAACTGTAGTGGAAAGAATGGTTGGCCGAGTATCAATAACCTCAGGGCAGCTAGGCCTGTGTGTGTGTGTGTGTCATTCCAGTGTGGGTCAGTTGATAACAGTGAAGGAGGGTGGGGTTGGGGGAAGGTTGGTGTCCTGCAGAGGACTGGAGGGTGTTTGTGTGTCTGTGTGTTGGAGTACTAGTAGCAGCAGGGGGTTTGGAAAGGGTCACAGAGGGAGCTAATAGGGGGAATTGTGTGTGTGTGTGTGTGGAATGCGGAACCCCTGGCAGAGCAGTGGCTGGCCATGTGTTCCTGAGCAGCCTGCCCGCCTGGAGCCCAGAAGCACATCCAGGCAGGAAATGAGCAGACTACACACACACAAACACACAACACACACTGACAGACACACACCTCGTTGGAGCCAGCGGACAGAATAGAACAGAGGGAGAACACACTCCTCCCTCAGTTCAGGACAAACTAAAAAGGCTGACAGTCATCTACTTCTGCTTTCTGAGGAAACTTTAAACTGGTCAACACTCGGGAGTTCAAACTAAACACCCTTTAAGGATCTTGGATTATCTAAATTATGAACGTTTTGGATAATATGCTGGATTTTATTTCACTTACAAGGAATTCTTACAAGACGTGGACCCTTAACATTCCCATTCCTGGTTAGTAATCTCAAAGTTTTTGTCTCTTTCACTTATTCAAAGTTTTTCTTCCTTCATTTCCTTCAGAGGCGCTGTAACGTAACAGTGATTGCCGGCTAATTCAGTTGAGATTTTTCAAAACTCCCTCGCTCCTTCTTGAGGCATTCTTCAGCGCAGCATGCTCTATTTCCTGCCTGCCATCGTTTAACCGACTGGATAGCCAGGAACTCCCCATGGCCACCGCTGGGCCCCCACAGCTCTGAAAAACACACGGCTGACTCCTGTGTGTTGTTGTTGTTCTTTATCTGCACTGATTATCTTAAAGAGAAGCAGACCTCTCACTATAAAACACGTCTAAGAGATCAGGATGTTTGTACTGGCATTTTTTAGTTGTGTTAGAAATAATTTAATGTTTAATAAAGAGAAGCAATGGAAACAGGAAACTCTGTTAGATGGAGAGTGTTTGTTAAGTTCCTTTAACTCTCTGGGAAACCTGTTGTGCTACAACAGAGCAGAGATTACAGCAAGATAATTTGAATGAATGTAGGCGCATGTAAGTAAATGTTTGTCTTTCTCTAAGGCATACCTTAGCTCATACTGCATCAGGGTTAAGGAGCAGCCGTCGATGTTTTGCTGTGATACTCTTAACTGATTAACTGACTTCTTAACTGATAGCTCTGTTGTTTTGGTCACAAGTCGTCATGTTTCTGTAAGACCCACTTCATTACTTCTCGGAGTCTGTCTGCCAGTGTATTTGTGTGTTGGTGGTCTGTCTTTAGCAACGACTGCAGGCCAGCTCTCCAGTCTTCTTTAGCGTGTGTGAGTCAGTGCTCAGTGTTAGCCAACCAAGCACTAAAACTGACAAGAAAAGAAGTGAGAAGTAAAAATGTGTGTGTGTGCGTTCTACTCTGTGGTCTGTGGTTTTATTTCTTTCTTTACTGTTGGTCATTATTGCCATGGAAACATGGGTGCCAAATAGGCACTAAGCTGTGTTTGGGGTTAATTTTCTTGAACAAAACTCTCTGGAACTTTCTACAGACTCAAATTATACTGTCTACACACTGTAGTATAACATAGCTTGTCTGTTCGGAAGCATACCGTTCAATTTTGGCCTGTTGCAGACAGTAGCCCTGCATAAACAAAAAGCTTTCACTCTATTCATTTCTGTGAGCAAGTTTGACCACACAAGAAGACAAAAAACATGTTAAATGTACACCACCTTTTATTAATATGATTATTTTCCACTTTTGTGCCCATTTCTGTTTTTTCACCTCAGTGTATATGTGTGTGCATGTGTGTGGCCTTAGTTTCTACGTCGGCTGTCATGGTTTATTGCCCAGGGCGCTGCAGCTGTCACTGGCCTGGCGCTGAACCTGTTCTCCCTTCTGCCAACAACTTGTTTCTGCAGGGAAATAGGGGAGAGAAATCATCACCTGCTGAAATACAGGATGGGCTCAGTTTCAGTTCTGTGAGAAGAGATTTTCATTCCAAATAGATGTATTTAAACTAAATAGCAGTTTCATTATCGTTTGGTTTGAAATTCTGTGGTGATGCATAAGGATTAGGATGGTTTTCAAGAAAAGGAGATCTTGATTTGAATAAATAGACTAATAGTTTTAAATTTGGTTTGGTAGTTTGGAATATTTTAGGCTGTTTGGATGAATTGCAGCTTGTTTGTAATCCTTGGAGCATTTTTGTTGATTAGATGTCATGATTTGTCTGATATTCTAAAGAGGCCTACCTGCATATGGATTTCTGTCTCAAACAAGGTTAACAGGTTGTAACACAAACTACTTCCCACACATTATATATTTATGTTAATTTATTCATCCTTATAGAGTTTGCCTGTAACATTATTACATATTATATTAATTACTTGTTAACCCTCCTGTGACACTGATTGGACCAGTTACACTTTCTTTAAGATGTTGTGTTATGTCAATATCTCAGATAAGACTATCCAGCTCTGTGGAGTGGTGCTCCCTACATTTAGTATTTGCACTTCATTGGACAGTAACAATTACATCAAGACATTTCTTTATGTTTTAATGTCGTAATGTGATTCAGCAGATCACTAGTTTAAAAGCACTGGTGATAGTTTCTGCACACCACTGAGTGGGTAAACTGTACACTGTGGTTTGATTCATGGCCAATGTCTTTCACCAGCATGCTTGTTTCATGAGTTATCGAAACTCTAAACCCAGTTTTATTTTAGTCAGCCCAAGGTTAAAGTTTGACCATAGTGTGGTTTTAACTGTTTGTCTGGTTTTCTCCATGAGATGCAAATGTATGTCAGCTAACAACGGAGAGGTATCACATCACAGTTCAGTCAGGGCAGCAGCATCATTTAGTGTGTACACACAGAGAAAACCTCAGTTTCTCACCACAGTTGACTCAAGTTTGTTGATTCTTCTGCCTTTGTGGGAATGCAGTAGAAAAGAATCAAACACAGATGCAGCAGGCATACAAATCTGAAAACTCTAGTTGTCCTGATGCTCCTTTAGCGATAGCAAATTCTCCTTTGTTTGTCTCACGCGCACCACACACAGTGAAGAGACAGGCTTGGCAGAGTTTGTGCGGCGCTGACAGGGACCAGGCGTTTCGCCTCAGTGGAGTGTGGAGAGATCTGTCAGAGTCGGGCTGACCTCTTGGCTAAAGGCTTTGAGAGAACTGCGAGCCCAGCCGACGGCATGTCTCCCTCTGAACACTTAGTTTTCCGTGCTGGAAGCTGTTGTATCAATAGTATTTTGATTGATTCACTGTGTCTGTATACTCTTTTTACTTTTCCGATTAAGTTCAGAACCTTTACAAATAACAAAAAGAATGCATGTGCTCACACCCATGTGTTGGGAGGCATCTCTCACTGAAGTGACACTGATGGACGACAGTGGACCCCCTGTGCAGCTGTAGGAATGCTTTCTGCAGCTGACACTGGCCTCTGACCTCAGGGTAGGGGAGGCAAGCAAAAGTTGGATTTCTCGAGAGATGCCCATGAAGTATCATGAGATTAACTGATCTTGAAATGCCTGAGAGGAAGATGCACACCATGCGTCATAGTGGCTTTACTGTTCCTCGGTTCACCTGAGCGGTGTGATTTATGAAAAAGAAAAGTTTATAATACTTTGTAAATAACTTATTTTCCTGAGAATAATGTTATAATTCTTCCTTTATTTGTGTGTTGTGTAAAAACAAATATGTATAAATGCTGTTGTCAGCAGCGGCCGGGATCAGCTTCATTTTTTTCAACTCATTCTGGGAATCTTCAATTTCTTCATGCCGATGCACTATGTGTCTGAGTGCATGTGGCCATAAAGTGTCAAATAAATCAGTCATCCAGTGTCAGCTCTGTCCAAAGGCAGTTGTCGTATATATATTCCTCTTTCAGTTTGACGCACCAAGTGTTTGATTTCACATCCTCTTCGCAACCATTTCTCTTTTTAACATTTCCTGGAAAATCTGTCCATCAGAAGAAAAAACAGCTCATCCAATTCACAGACATGTAAAAAAGAGGACCTTTATCAAAGACCAGCAGTGAGATAAGAGAAAGACAGGATGAAAGGGAATTGAGAATGAGGGAAAGAAAACAGCAAAGCAGAAAATAAAATACAAAATGGCAGAGAAGCAGTGGATTGAATGCTGGAAAGGAAGCAAAGGAAGAACAACAGGAAGCTGAGGATGAATACATTAAAGTGATTGAAAACGGAGGTGGAAAGGGTCAGTGCTGGACATCAAAAGGAGCATAAGTGGAAGGAAATATGGACTCAATATGGACAAAGAAGGGGAGTAACAGTGGAAGGGCAGAGGATGGGGTGAAAACAAGAAGAGAAAGCAAAAACCTCTAAAACATGGGGATGTGAGTGTGTGACAGTGTGAGAACGTAATCAGAGAGGACATGTGAGAGTGAAAGTTGGCTCTCTCCCAGCTCAGCACGCTTCCATGATTAAAACCAGCCACTCCCCCAGACCTTAAGCAATGCTGAGTCGCCATTTTTAGCATGCCAAAGGGAGCGAGACATGTTTACAGCCCAATCTGTTCTCAGGGTTCACCACACACACACACACACACACACACACACAAATACACACAAACACTGATTGAGCTGTTCAGACAGGGAGGGGGACATGCAGACAGTACATGGGAAACATAGAAGCATGCATAATTGCTGTATGCATAAACACAGACGCTCGCTGTGGGAGGGATGTAAATGTGTCGAGAAATGTCTCAAAATTTAAAAACACAGAAGCCCGCCTTCTTTACATTTGACATTTTCTTAACACACGTTTTGAAATATGCCAACAGACACGAGAGGTGAGAAATGTTTTCTGCTCTCCAGAAGCAGACGTTAGAAAAGAATTTCTCAGTGTACTTGTGGAGTAGAAGTTAGGTTAAGGCTGCCAAAGCTCAAATGAAAGTGAAGTTGCATCAGCTGCACATAAACCTTCAATAACTACTGAAGTTTGAGTATATCGTTTTCTATCGTGTTACTAAGGATTTTACTGTCACACGCCACGTTCTTTGGGCGAAGTAAGACAGGATCCGGGATCTCCATGTGACAAGAAAGGAGCAGAATCACCCACATGGTCTCACCACAGCATCAGCTGCTCTTCTCCTGTCTTTCTGTGGATGTATAATAACCCTGCTGACTGCTAAGAGTGCACATGAGCCCTGCAGTCAGGCTTAGCTTGAGCAGAAACTGTGTGCTACTGATCCTCATTGGCTAGTGTAAAATAGTGTTACGTAGCTTAGGTGGTGTGTATGGTAAAAAAAAATGGTGCTCTGTAGACTGTGTGTAGGTGTTAACCATAGGATCTTATTGGCCTACTTTCTGTGGTTACACCTTCAACCACATACTGTGCTATCATGCCAATAAGGCCATGTCACCAGCTGGTCTCAGTTTTTAGGTGACAACTCATGCTCCTCCTCCTAACTGGAGTTCATAGACACTACATGTAGGAAAGTTTTTTTTAAAATAATAGCAGTGAATCACTACTTGAGGGCACCATAAAAATTAGTGCAGTCGATTTTTGTTACTTCTTCACACTCTCGCCGGATTGAACTTCTCATGTTTTTACCGTCTTCATAGCTTATTGATTAAATCAAAGTGTACTATGGGCATAAAAACAGAGGTAAACATTCACCACAGGCATTTCAACCATTGACAGTAAAAACAATGGACAAAGCTTCCGTGATGTCACCCGTTTGTTTCTGAAGAGCTGTTTTGAATCTTGGTGGGAGGCTCCGTGCTGACCGGCGCCATGTTGGCAGCATCACGTCCGCCAAAACTCCAAATATGGACAAAGAGGGGGAGCACGAGCAGAGTTTGGGGGGGCGGCGATCGTGGAAGCAGGAAACTCACGCTGTGATACGTTAACCGTCTGTCGCTCAAGCGGCAACGCCCATAATTATGCGTATTTTTAAGTCCGAATATAATTAAAACGAGTGAAAACTCACCCCACGTACAATTGAAACTAGAAGTGTACCTATCATTTGAGACCAGAATGTTTTTTTGTGCCAGGCTGTAAACACGTTCATTTCTGCTGTGAAGTCGGCCATTTTAACATGGGAGTCTATGGGAAATGACTCGCTTTTGGAGCCAGCCCCTAGCAGTTGCGGCGTGAATTACAAGTTTTGACACTTCCGCATGGGCTTCAGGTTTGAGCCCCAAAGGTTGCCACTTGATTTCAACACATTTTTATAGCTGCATACCGAACCTTAATCATTCAAAAACATACTGTACTCATAGAATGTTGGGCTACAGACCCTGACCAATGTGGTTACAACAGGCCATCGCTCTGATTCGAACAATTATTGTAATTTAATGGTCCATAAACACTGGTGATCATCTGTGGGTGGGTGAATGCGATTGAATACATCTGTCTCAGCCGTCATTGAGTGAGAATTGTCTGCTTTGGAACACTTATTTGTGTGTATGCATTCTCTCTCTGCAGTTTTGGCAAGCAGCTGGGGGGCAGACGAGGCTGTGAATGCATTACTTTGGAACCATCAGAAATGATTGTGGTGAGTAGACACACTGTCTCTCTCTGATTTTAGACTCTGCCTCTGTTTTATCCTCCCACCTCCTCTCTCACTTTCCTTTGATATTATTCCATTTTTTCCATCTTTATTTGATGTTTGTATCAATCCCTTTTCCTCCTCTGTTTTCCCAGCCCTTTTTCTCTATTTTCTTTTATCTTACCCTTTCTTCTTCTCACTGTTCTTTCTCCTTTATATGCACTGTAGATATAAGTCCTGAAAATCAGATTCAAACGAGCTTCTTTTTTCCAAAGTATTTGGCTTCAGTTACCTATTGTTGTCATATCATGGCATTAGCATGAAGTGGGTAACAGTTTACCTTATGAGACAGCTAAAATTAATGTAGATTTGCTGGATCACAAGGTCATGTGACAATCGATCTTACCAGACACTGGGCTGGACTCAGGCTTATCTCGAGTGTTACAACAGCCAATGATGACTAACAAAATATTCTCTGATTAGCAACAAAAGATTCTCTGATAGTCTCTGTGGGATCAAATGAAAACAAGGAAAAGGATTGATGTGATGTCAGAAGATGTGAGAACTATTTTGCACCTTCCATAAGCTCTGAGTTGGAAAAAGGGATAATCTATTGGTAGTTGCAAGCCACAGGAACCTGAATAGAAGACTTTGCATTAGTCACAGTGTGTCACGTCTAAGACCTTCTACCTCCAGTATAGTTTTTAAATATTCATACTGCACGTCTCACTCTAGTTCATCATAATATTTTCAATATTGGAATGTTGTGTGTTTCGTGTGTCTCCACAAGGTCGCAGTGCTCACAAATCTGTCTCCTTGTCTGTCTCCACCCTAAACGTCCTTCCTGCTCTCTCATCTCTCTCATCTGTGTGTCTGAGGGACTAGGAGGGGATCAGATGGGATCAGACAGGATAAAAGTTTTTCAAAAAGAGCAGCAGGTAGCAACATTTCCAGTGAGCAGATTGAAAAAAAATTAAATAAAAACACACACATGAATTAAAGACATTGACTTTGACTTCTAACAATGAGGTCAAAGCAAGTTTTTCTACTGATGTCTGTTTCTAAGATTTTTGTTCTCAGTGTTGCCAGAGGGAAAAATATATAACCTTATCATCCTTAGACACACTAAGGATGATAATGCAATAATGTGCAACGTTTTTAATTAAATTTTTGTCAGTATTACCTCTCTTTATTGCCTCTTGTTAACACGATAATTAGTGTTGTATTTTAGTAGCTTTAGGCAGGTTTCCTTTACAGGGAATATTCCCAGGTTTACAAGCTGTTTCCACAAAAACCCAAAGAATATAAATGAGTTGTAATTTTCATCAATGACATGCTGTTGTTATATACTGGGTTATGTGTCACACTATTTCTTGGCAGTGTGTCAGGGAATGCCTGTGTCTTAACAAGTAGTCTAACAAGGCACAGAACAGTGATTTTATGTTTTTACACTTCCACTATGGTGTTAATGAGCTGAATGGTAGAACCATGCATCTGTTTCCATTCTGAATTTCCTTTCCTGCCACTATACCTATCATTTAATATGTGTACAGCTGATACACAAATCATAAACAATAGCAAGCTATTGGCTTCAGCAAATGACAGAATTAATGTTGTCCTGTGTCTAAGTCGCTCAGTGTCTCTCTTTATCTCCTCATCTTTTTAGACAAAAACTGTAATCTTACAATGTGAATGAACACCATTATCTAGTTGTAGCAGCCTTAGGGCTTCACCAGTCAGCAACATCCAGGGCTGCACATTTTTCCTAGTAATTCCAGGACATGAACATAACTTTCTTAGAAAGTTCCTTTAATAAAAAGTGGAGTGCTCTTTTTATTCCTTAACTATCTCTGTGGATCCGTTCAGTCTGGTGTTATTGCCAATCTTCCAGGTATAGTTGTGTCTTACTGTTTGAATGTGAAGAAGAGAAAAGAGCCAACAATTTCAGTTGCCTAAGGAGTGAAAGATCAATTTGATTAAGTAGGGTTTGTGATGGAGGCAGTCAAAATTGGTGTGAAACTTTAAATTAAAGCCT
This sequence comes from Parambassis ranga, assembly GCF_900634625.1. NCBI lineage: Eukaryota > Metazoa > Chordata > Actinopteri > Ambassidae > Parambassis > Parambassis ranga. Next base: position 6,410,828 of record NC_041034.1, on the reverse strand, counting down.
GTGCTGTGTGTGTGTCTGTGTGTGGTGTCACCCTGGTGAAGGGTTGGTGGCAGTGAAGAGGGAAGGAAGAGATAGGTGCATTGGAAAGAGACCAAATGAATCGGCTAAGCAAAACCTGACGGGAGAACAGGAGGTGTTCCTGTGTGTCTGTACATATGTTTGTATCTGAATTTTTGTCTGAGAACTAGGAAATGAGATTGTGTAGAGGGAGCTGTGAATATTGGTTTTTATACCCATCTCTGCTCAGTGTTTTTAATGTTGCTACCAGCTGCAGCACAGAAGGCAGGGTGGGTCTGGGTGGATCAGACGAATAGGAAGTAAACAACAAAGTACCAGCACACTAGAAACAAAAACTACACCAGCAGGATATTTGCTTGCAGACAGTACTGGTATATGAGAGGGCATTCCAGCTTGACCGCTGTCCTTATTTTAAGATATCTTATTGATAAGTATTAAGTTCTGATTAATTAGTGATTAAAAAGTAAACTATATTAACTATGACTGCAGTCAAGTGGAGGTTGGGGTTTGAGAATAACAAAAGTTAACTGAATTTTCTGCAAGATCGGTCAACTCTTATCTGAAAAGGTTCAGATCTGACTGGCTGATTGTTTGTAGTTTCAAGTGGGACTAATTTCCAGTCGAGAGGCTCACATTGTATTCACATGTTTTTAGTTTTGAAGGCTGGAGAGTGGATTCACTTTGAATATTTGCCATATTTTGCTAGATATGCAGTATTTTCTCTTTTGAGCAGATGCACATTGACTGAAAGCTTCTATGTTACCGTAGATGTAAGAAATAAAGAATAATGGTGAAGAGACTTTAAGTGACGATGTCTGAGCAATAGTGACTGCTTATCAACAGTTTTGCCTGCAGAAAAATAATAATTTCTTTATTAATCACTGTAATATGGGAAGATTAAAAAAAATGTGTCAAGTGCCCAGAAACGCACATACATGCATGAGAGAAGAGGGACTGTGGTCTAGTCACACTGCACTGCAGCCAATCAACTAATTAGGGCCATGGGAATAGTGGGGGGAATGTAATCTGTGGCTCTCGTCATGACTCTAGTCACAGAATGGACAGGAGTGACATTCACAGACTGACAGGGCAGAGTTGTTTTTGAGTGTGTGTGTGTAGGAATGGAGGGAAATTGAAAACAGTGGGAAGAAGGAAGCCAAGAATGAATGAATAAAGAAAAAAATGATGCATTTTGGCAGGAAAAGCATCAGATAGACGTAGAGGAATGTAAACCGACAGATGAAGTTAATCACACACATACACTGCGTTTATATGAGCAAGCAGGAAATGTGGTCAGAAACGTAACCCGTGGTCATGAGATAGACAGACAGAGAGGCACACACATGCACTGTGAGACAAAAAGATAGCTATATGGTCACAGGATGGACATGGAAGTGTGGTACATTTCTAACCTTCCCCCCCTCCAGAATTTCTTCTGTTGAGCTTCAGGCACTCGGTCTCATGAGGCTCATTAAAATGAGTCTGTGTGACATTTTTTTTCATTGTGAGAAGGGACACATCGATACATTACACATCCCTTTTACAACTGTTACTTGATATATTATAGCGGAACAGTCCATTACAGCCAAACTGTCCACAATCTGGCAGTTACTCTGTGTATTACAGCGGAGTTCCCCCTCCGTCCACAGGGTTCTTCCTTTATCTGCTTCAGCCCAGAGCAGCTGTTGAGTCACAGTATAAGTGGAAATCTTTGGCTCCATCTTCTTTCTGATGGTTTATCTTAAATCTGTTTTCTAATTGACGAGAGGTTTACCTGTGAGAATGTGGGAATTCAGGAAGGCAGACGAAGCACAAACAGCCTTCTAGTCAACATTTCTCTTTCAGCACAAACGCGGAGAGATCACATCTGCTCACCACGCTCCGTGGTGTGTCATGAGTCTGTCTTCTGTGAATACACATGTTAAGACTTCTGTGAATACACATGACTGTCTTAAGGGGAAGAAATAAACAATGGTCACTGTGGTGTACATCGCACTGTGATGAAATCTTACTGCATTGTTAACTCAAGAGGGCAAGTTAGGGGGAAATATTTAAAGATATTCTCGTAAGAACTTCTGCTACAGTTTTTATCTTTTTTCTGATGATGGCTGAAAGACAAACAAAAAGCTGATGTTTCCAAACGAAGATGCTGCACTTTGAGTAGTTATGGCTGCAGCTCACTAACAGTTGTTTATTTACTCTTTTGCTAGTTCTTTGGAAAATCATTCCTTCAGAAGGTTGCAATATTCATTTGGCTGTTTAGAAAAAACTACTGCACTAGTAAGTAAATAAGACAGGGACCAATAAAGGGAGAGGGCGGAGCTTAAAAATATTCAAACACCAGCATATCACTCCTGTACTTCATTCTTCACAGATAGACAGGCTGACTACCTGGAACACTAGTCTGACCAGGCAAACCACTCAGTCAGTGTCCTGGACACAGGCTTTGAGATGCCATGTGAGAATGGGTAACATGCAATAGGGAGTATATTTTCATATTGCCTCTTTGCCACTAAAAGACTTGAACTGCACTTGCTTTTAACTCTATCTATAATCAGCAGAGATGTAATGGGATAAATAAATGGACATGCAGAACCAGCAAAGATTTTTGTATACATGTATAGTTGCAAATAGGAGTTGAATTTAATTGATTTTACACATCATGGTGTGTTTATGGGTCCTGGAGAGCACAACTAAGTATGTGAAAAAGTTGTTTGAAGCCTGTTGAGGCTCCAGGGGGAGCTGCTAAAAAAGTTTCATAAGATTCTTGTTTTTGTTGCACCAAGATTACTATCCAGAAAGTCAAATATTTTGGTGTAAGAAGTGAACTTCTGTAGCCTGTTCATAGCTCTCAAGCAAAGAGCAAGTTGTGTTGCATTGTGGGCAATGTAAGCAATAACAGATTGTGACAAGGAAGGAAATAAAAGATGATAAAGCTGATATCTCTGACCTGCTGGACTGATCAATTGTCTATTGTGAGTTTGTAATAAAAGAAGAGGATGTGTTGGAGTTGAGATATTTCTGTTTGATCTTGCCTAATTTGAAAATATTTGAATTACAATCAAAACAAAAATGTAAAACGGAAGAGGTTAAAACATGACTTTAAAATTCCTTACAAAACCAAAGCAAAGGGATTAAGAAACACATTTCACTACTTTGTAACACAAGGCAGCCATTGACTTACTTAACGTTATGCAATGGAGAAAGAAAACAAATTCCTCCTACAACAACAGACCTGCACATAACGTCTATGGGGAATGAATTGTATGGCCGGAATTTGTGTGCTGTGCTGTTTTTTTCTGCCTGCTGAGGATATTTGTGTATTCACAGCTTCCTGGAGGAAACTGTGGGCTCACTGTGTGCGTGTGTTGCGACGGCGACAGAGCAAGCGAGTGAGCAAGTCTGTCAGTAAGCAACGTGTTGAGCAGCTGAACTCGGTCTTGAACTTTCTGGTCCCAGAAGAGCAGTATTTTTGCCAAATAGGAGTCAAACCATTTGTTTGTCCTCTTAATTTGGTCGTTTTCCTGGATGTATGCCCCAGAGGATGTAATGTTGTAGGATCCCCCTGGATTTTGGACTTTGTTTTAAGTGTTCCCCGGCTGTTTTTTCCACCCACCCTTGTGGTATTTCCTGCTTTTATGTGTTATTCGGATCCCGTCCTTGAGTCCGGATGAGTGTACTCCGCTGGCACCGGCTCTCTGCGCTCTGGAAGAACTGGATGTTCAACCAGGAGCCAGCAGAAGAGCAGGGCCAGATTTCAGAAGCTCCAGAGCATGAAGCAGAACTACAGAAAAAGGAGGGGAACACGTTCAAGGATCATAAATTGGACTTTAATGGCCAAAATGTGGATTATAAGAGACAGAAATCAGAAAATGACAACCAACATGTGGAGTTAAGAAATCCCAATGCTGTTTCTAAGACCAAAAAGTCGGAGCTACTTAAATGCAGCTGCTCTGAGCCACAAGTCTCGAACTGTGAGGATCGGTCCTCCAGCTGCCCTGAAAGTTGTGGGTGCAAATCCCGCCGAAGCTACTATTCTGAGGAGAGTGTTGACTGTGTATTGCAGGTGGATAACGGCAGCGAGGGGGAAGACAGCTTCCTGCAGAGAGAGGGATCCCAACGAAGGTCCAGGCGGCGCTTCAGGAGGGTCAACCCCAGGGGAGAGCGGGAACTGATCACAGACGGCCAAGAACCCGCCAGCTACAACACGGTAGGAGCAGCAAGCAGAAGCAAAGACTAACGCTAACGCTAACCCTCAATATTTAATTAATAATTTGCTTTGACCTTTTAAAGGTCTGATTCTGTAAAACCTGCTGACTTCCTGTCTAAATGGTGTCTCTGCGGTGGCAGTTGACACAAGTTGAAGGCATCCTCACCCTAAATATTATATCACCAACTGTTTTGACACATTAAAAATAGATCTTAAACTTAAGAAACAATCTGGGTCTCTTTAAACATTGCCCTAAACTTTCTTGACTTTTCTAGAACAAAGACTGTAAGAAGAAGAGCATTGAAACCGCATGGGCATGTACTCTGAATGAAGTAGAGTTCCTCCTTCTGATAGGATCACTGAGGCCAGCAGTGTGTCAGTTACAGTTGAAACTAATCACCAGAAGCCACGCTTTGCCACACAAGTTCACAAAGACGTGCACACACACACAACTTCAGCACTTAGCTGTGACACACACTTCTCCTTGCTCATACAAAGCTCCCTGGAGCATTACGAGGGGGCTTAATGGAGAGCTTAAAGTGTCCTCTGTCGACCCTACCTGCCTCCATAGTCTCTTGGTGATTGTTCCACTTTTTTAAATTACATTTGTAGCCTTCAGCGTCGCCAACACATTTTTTTTTTTTTTTTTTTTTTTTTGCGACAGCATTTATTATGTAAAGGCTATATCCACTCTGGTGTGCTAGCGCAGCATTGCTCCCAAGAAGCAGGACAAAAACAAATGTGAATGGCCTGGAAATACAGAAAATGACTGCATTAGACCAAAAAAACATCAGGGATCATTGTGCTATGACGTGTATTACACTCTTGCCATTGTTAAGTGGCCTAGTAGTGCCCTTGACATGCTGACTTCTCCTAAGATGATTTTCTGTTTCATTCTCAGCTTAAACACACAGTTTGCATATTTTCCTCTTTTGACTGTATCTTGTTTCTCTTCCTTTTTTTTATGTCCCCGCTGATGTGTCTAATCCTCAGGATTATGTCAACAACCAGGTAGGAGCAAACTTTACAGTCTGCTCCATCCTTTCTGTGATGGAGTATGTCCACATATTTGTCTGTTGACGTGTCACATGCGTGTGTATGTTTGTGTGTACATGTGAGTCACTGCTGTTTCATGCACCTGTTGTTTAGAAACAGGCAGTGTTGGGAAAAGCAGGTCATTTCGAGACTGCCACACACATGCACGCACTGCTGTCTGCTGACACTGTGGGTGGCAGATAGGAAGGGGGCTCGCAGAGGAACAAACAAATGCATGCTGGGAACAATAACAGCAACTGCCTGCTTAACAAACAGAGGATGGTTTAATTTAGGGCTGACATTTAAGAAAAAAACCTGACAGGACAGAGACAGGTTTAAACTGACGCTCAGACTTTAGTTCCTGAAGTGGAGACAGGTTTGTGTGTTTCTGTGTGTCCTTTCAGTGGTATACTAATAATCAGTTTTTTTGTCATGGACATGTCTCCATGTCACTCTAAAAAGTGGTTTTGAAGGTCACTCCAGAGACAAAAATAGTGGAGCTAGCAGACAGCTAGCAGTCTGTGATGTCACTCAATTGTGATTGTCCTTACATATGCATGTATTGAAGCCTTATTCGAGTTTTTTTTAAGGATGCATCATAGAAAAAAAATGCCACCTTGTCATGACACCAGGACCATTTTAACATTTTGTAAAGTTGCACATACCATTTATTTGATGTGCTTTCAGAACTTACTTCATTTAGCCCTGGTTGATACAACTTCTTTAAGGTCCAGGCAAACCAAGCGCACCCAACCTAAGCGCTTACAAAGGCGTTGTGTTGGCTGAAGTATGCTTGTTCTCTTAAATGCTTTAAGAAGTTATTTACATTATCCAGTTCATCTTTACGAGCTACCCATTTGTGATGATTTAATGCTAATGAGCAGATATTACACATGCTTTAAATGTACACATACACTCAAAACAGTACTCCGATTCTGGCAGTGGATCAGAAGATGTCATTTAGAGGCCTTACTGAACCATAATAACATCAGTTATCCATTATCGCTGCTCTGTACTGGTGTCTGGTGCCTCTCTCGCTCTTAATGGCCTGCTCTGGAGTGAAAGAAGTTCCTGAAGCTATGAATTGAAAGGAGTCCAAAAAGAAATGGTTCAGAAATGGAATGAAAATGCAGCACGTGTTGTGTCCTGTGCAGACAATATGGCATGACGTAATTTTACCAATTTTAAGTCACAAAAACATCTGTCTGGCTTGAATTTCTCTTCATTTCCAGTAGCAGAAAATCATTTAATTACCTAATTTTTACTTCTTCTTCTCTCTGTAATACCTAAGGTGGTTGTGATGGACTGTCATTGATCCAGAAACCTGATTCCTCTTTCAGTGAGTCGAGAGAGAGAGAGAAGATCCTGTGCATTCTCTCACTACTATAACAGGCCACTGGGATTCACTAATGACTCAGGCTCATACCGCACACACAAACATAGAAGCTGTACAGAACCAGACACACATGCACACAAAGAAAATCACTTCATTTAGACATCAGCTGCCTCGCTGGGTTACTGCCTTTCCCACACGAGGAAGATAGATAGATGAACCCATCACCTCATTTGCCTTTCAGGGGAAACCTGCAGGAAGGGCTTTTACAGCCGGGCTACTCCGTGGCATCCCAGGGTCATTAATTTAACATGATGCAGGTTCAGCCATCTGCACGGGAGGGTTTGGCTTGCACAATGCTAGAATAAAATCAGCACAGAGTGATGTTATGCTGTCTCAGTGGTACAAATAGATATCCACTGTTATTTAAAAACACAGTATCATATTGTTAATATAGACAAAAAGGTGTTTCCCTCACTTTAGATTGACTTAAGTGATTTGTGTTTCTGGGTACTGAGTGGAGCCCTGTGGCTTGTCTTGAATGTGCTTATGGTGCATGAAGCAGCATCCTCTGTGCTGTTTTAAAGCAACCGAGTGTCGTTCTTCACACCGGAAACACTATGTGTCTTGCAACATCTGTGGTTAGCTAACTTTCTGTGACAAAAAGGCAGAATGTCTGATGTCTGCTGCTGCTTTTTTTTTTTCCAGAGGACTTTATTTCTCAGGCTAACTCGTTACACACGTGGGCTAGGTTTTCAAACCTGCATCAATAATGCAAAACAACAGCTTTAATGAAATTCATGGGGAGAAAGACGTTGAAGAAAGTGACTCAAGTCTTAAAGTTTTGTAGGTTGGTAGGACGCGTTTTGTTGCAGATTTGGAAAGTGCTGCACACAGGAAGCAGAAAATCACGTCCTCGCACTTAAACAACGAGCAAGTGTCTTATCTGGCTTCCAATACAAATACAAAAATACACTTAAAATCTTTATGCAATCTTGATTTTAAACCAACAAGTGGCTGAATCTGTCACCTTAACACCCACAGAAAGCAGCTGGCCCTGACAAACCCACGTGTTTTATGTGAAACACCCGAATTTGTCACTCTTTGTTGTCATTGTTTGTCCCAAAGATACTAACCATTATGTTTGGAGGAAGTATTGTCTACCTGCTTCAGAATGGTTGATAAATAGCTTATAATGAACTTTCCTTCTCCAAAATCTTATCTACTTTTACCCTAAAGGTTTTAGAACAAAAGGACACCCATAATCCATAATCATTTTTTCTCTTTAGGGATCCATTAGCAATGACTTTATAACAATGACGGCATCTTTGGTGGTATCATTTTAACTCAATTTGATGACCTAGTGCTCGTCATGCAGTGGTATTACTGTAGCTATCTCAACAGTGCCGCTTCAATCACTGCAATCAGGTTAAATCTGAGGTTGCATTCCTCGCACGATGGGCCAGTCATAGGTGTGACTCATGCCCATGCTTTGTCACAACCGTGTCAGCCTAGCACTGAGTAATGAGAAAGTGCCTGCATTCCATTCCATCCCACCCTCTCAGATTTCATAGATCAGATAATTCAGTTATTTTGGCCTATCTTTGTCTCCAAGTATCTCTTTGGCTTTTAAAGTTAAACAAGCTGGTTAAACATGTCTGGGAAATCTGTAGAGCACAGTGGTATTTTGTTGAAAAAGTCAATTTCCTGTGCTGATTATGTTGGAATTAGCTCAGCGGTTTGGGTCAGTTTTATAGAGTTATGCTTGGCATCATTTAATGATGAAGTTGTTAACATTCCCATAATATTCCTGGCTTCACGTACATTGTCATTAATATGCGTGCGTGTGTCTGTGGTTTTATTAAAATATGTGGGTCTGTAAAACTAGCTATGCGTGCGTCTGGGTGTGTCTGGCTTGTGCTTGTTGGCTGTGTGGTTTAAATGTGAATACAAAAACGCTTTGCCCGTGTGCATTTTGCTGGTACTGGACTTGATGTTTTAAACTTCCAAGCTGTTTTAATGCAGTCCTTTTCCTGAGCTCAGCTGGTCTCATTCTATCAGAATGCAGGTGGAGCCAGCAAAAGCCCCTGAGGGCCTCTAGCCGGCTCTGCCACTGCTAGACCAAGTAGGACCCCAGGGAAAGATGGAGAGCCAGGAAAGGGGGGGGGGTATGGAATGGCAGAGAGAGGACACAAAATCAAAATGTGACCTTCCTTTAAATATTCTCAATTAATATTGTGAAGGTTTTACATTGAGTGTCTATGCACCTTTAAACTAATAGACCTTTCACGTTATTGCAACTACAGTTCTGAAAATAGCTGACAGGAATTGAAACTTTTTCACAAGAATGGTGAAAACTCACAGCTTGTTATCTGGACATGTGTCAGCCAGAGCTGCTCTTGTTTTGTAGCTGGGGTGCATTTTCAAATCAAACACAAACATTCTTTTAGTTTGAAGTTTAGGCATTGGATACTGGAAAACAGGATCATCATTGTGTTAAGACTTTGGTGGCCAGTTTTGATGTTGAGTAAGAGTCTATGTGTTTGTCTTTGGGATGAAAACCCTGCAACTGCACAGCTACCTGCTCATCACAAGGGCCTGGTCAATGCTACTTGCAGCTTTAATTGCAGCATCAAAGAAATCAAAGAGGAAAGGAAGGATGAGATGAGAACAGGAGTTTGAAAGGGGAAGTAGGTGATGAGGCACTCAGGGGTTACGGTTCAGAGGTTGACCTAATAAGGGAACAGAAAAAAGTATTTGTCTCTCTTGATAAACAAAGACATTTGCAGGATTGACAAAAAAATCGAGGAAAATAGGAATGAAAATAATGGGTGTTGACAGGTAATAAAAAAAATGATTGGGTGTGGAGCAGAAGGGGGGAGGGGTAAGTTGTGGGGATGAGGCTAGGAGGTGAAGGTTGCGGGAAGGTCAGATGGGGATTTAATGGGAGGAAGGGGCGAGAGGAAGACAAGGTTGAGTGAGGTTAAGCGAGAGAGAGGAGGTTAGAGGATGAGGTAGAGCGCACATGAATCTGACAGGGGTTAATAATATTCAGGTAACACGTGGCAGCCTTCAGTGCAGTGCTTTGAGACCAATGATCAGGTAATGTAGAATAATACGAAACAAAGGGGGTGTTTTCAAAGTCCTTGCTTCACATGTGTGTCTGAAACTGAGCTGTACTGGCTGCTGCAAAGTTGGCTACAAAAAACATCACAATATGGTTCAAACGCTTCAGACACCAAGGTATTACATTTAAAGTCATACATCTTCTGCATCCGTCTGTTACCATGGCGGACAAAGCCATAAATCATAAAACTGTCAACAAACAACAAAGACCAAAATATTTTTTGTCACCCAAACAGCTGGCAGGGTTTAGTACAGCGATCACGTGCCAATCAATGACTTGTTTACTTCCTCAAATTGTGGCCCAGACTCAAAATACTCAGTCTTGGGCTGTCAGCTTCAAACAGCCAACTAAACCGCAGACCTCAGTTGCCTAACGGTGCTCGATCTCTGCTCTTGCATTCAACATCCTTGCTTCGAGCATGTATTATACACAGGTTTATAAAGACTAAAAACGGTTGTTGCATTTGGTTTTTGAATCCTGCAGACATCCTGGTAGTGTACATGTGCAGAGTACAGTACACAGGCCAGCACAGTGTTCCAGTGGGGCACTGTCTGCTGCTGCTGTTGTTGCTGCTAATTTTAGGGATTACATCAGCAGCACTAAGATGACAACCTTGTTGAACTCCCCCTCTCTATATTCCTCTCGGCTCCCCCCCCCCCCTCCTTCCACTTCTTATGTCTGTCGCTTATCCTCACATCATCGTCCCTCTGTGCCATTTTATTTGTCTAACCTTCATCTTTGTTTTTGGACATGTGCTTGATTAAATTCTTTTGTTTAAAATAGCCAGTTTGAGCTGAAGGGCAGCTGAGACCGTCTTCCTTTTTCACCTTGAACTGTAGACTCCAAATGGCAGCTCTTCTCTTTCTTCTCACCCCAGCCCTGTCTCTCCTCCCATTTGTCTAAATTTTTCATCTATAAGAGTCTCTTCCTCTCACTTAACTGCTTTTTTTCCCCTCTTGCATTCTGGTCTCTGACTCACTGTCTCTTCATGTTTACTTTCAGTTTGCGTTCCCTGGTGCTCCTTATGGTGATGATGATGAGGATGATGATGATGATGATGATGTTTGTTTGTTGTGTGTATCCCAGACACCACTTTAGGAAATTGTGCAGAACATAAGTCATCAAGTTTCAGAGTTTCACTGTGACAAGATTTAAGGTCAGCACAATAAGCATGATTCTTTTGGCACTGTAAAGGATGTAATGCCCTTTCTGTCATGTGATATCAAATAGGGAAACAAGGATAGAAAAAAACAACAGTATTAAAATATAAGAATCTTTATTATTATATTTAATGCTTTGGCTCTTCTGAGCTTGAATCTCAGACACTCACTGCTTCAACTGGTCGGAAGGGAAGGGCTTGTTTAGATGGCAGGAATTCCTGTCTTGTCTCTTTCAGACAGACACACACAAATGATGATCAGATGGCTGCAGGCAGCTTATTCACCCCATTGCCTCCTTGAGTGTGATGCATGATTTCACATTTCTGTATGTTATTTTTGTGCGTGTGAGAGTACAACTGGATGTCCTTGGATACATGGTATTATCAGATTTGTCTTTGAACTCTCAGTCCTAAGTGGGGCTTCTTTACAGAGAGGCAGGAAGCCATGTTTATCATTGATGCTACAGTGTGTTCTAGAAGAAATACTACTTTTTTATACAGAGATGAAGCGTTGCCTCTTCTGGTGGACCACCATGGAACTTCATTTCATTTATTGTGTGACTGCAAATGTGTATGTACAAAAACATGGTTTCCTTGTAGCCCTATGATTGATTGCATTACTCACACAGCCCCAGAAACCAAGAGTAAATCTTAATAATTTTACCTCAGTGTTACAGAAAACGTGTAATAGACTAGTACACTGTGGTTTGTGTTGTAAATGAGAGACAGTGTCAGACTCTGGGCTGTCTATTTATATTGAAATTACTGTACAACCACCAATATAAAGCTTTAACAAGTCAGCACTTCTTTGTGTGTTTGCGTGCATGCACATCTGTGTGTTACAGTGCCACAGGGTCTGTATTCAGCTGACTCTTTTTAATTAGCCTGGCAGAGCTGATTAGCTGAGAGCACACACACACACACACACACACAGAAGAGTGTAGTTGACCACTTAGTGAAAGCATGTGAGTGTATACAAATTAGAGTGTGTGTGTGTGTGTGTGTGTGTGTGTGTTTATGGCATCCCACGGGGGCAATTGTCCCAGTAGCATCAGGGCGAGTGACAAAGGAGAGACAGGACCCCACTCAGCCACGCCACACCTCAGTGAGCACAGAAGGCACAAATGCACGCAGGATGCTTGGTGTATGACAATGCAATGTCTGCCTGTCTGTCTGTCTGTCTGTCTGACAGCTCACCATCGGACAGTCACATTTCCTGTCTTTCGGTAACTGTCTGACTTTGTCATATTTTCCTAGAACATTTTTTTTTCCAAGGACAAATGCACTCGTTTATTATGTCTTGATTCCTTGTCACTAATACTTGTCTTTCTGACTTCTCTGCATCGTTATTTGTGGTTATTTCCTTTTTTTCTTTCTGTCCCGTCCATTAAAACTGTCATTTGACTTTACCCTGCACACGTGCATACAAACACCCACAAAAAAAAGCAGCTTGACTGTTCCAGGAAGTGTTTCCTGTGTGTGACTCACTTCCTGCTCTGTGTTTTGCAGACAGATCAAACGTCTTCATATACAGATACAGTAAATGGTCCACTGAGAAACACATGCAAGCCTCAGCCTGCAAGCCTGTTTCAGTTTGAATGTATAGAATCAGGTCTGACACACAAAACTGCTCTTTACTTTCATGTTTTTAAAGTAATGTACCTCTATAAATTGTGCTCATAAAGAGTAGATTGAGCATGAAAGTTTTGATAATCTCTCAAATGCAGATTAATTTAGATACTCCAGCACACTATAAAACTGTAGGGCTATTTTATTCATTAGTGAGACCATTACTTTTGTCCGATTTTTATTATTATTTTTTTTTTAAAGTACTTTTATTCTTTTTGAGTTATTTTCTGTCACAAACTCTGGCATGAAATACTTTAGTTGTGATGATTTTGGTCACTCTTTCAGTCACTACGTTCGTTTATTTGTGCTGTAATGAACCCCAACGGGTCAAAGAGCAGGATTGAGATTAAAGATGATGAGTGTGAGCATCAAGATAATTCATCTAAAGGGTGTTCTCTGTTCTGCTTTCACAGCAGTCAGCAAAATTGGATGTGCAGTGTTAAAACACAACTTCTGTGCAGCCTTGTATGTACAGGAAATAACTAAAGAAGCTTCAAACTTTGGTCCATATTTCTTTGGGAAACAAACTGCAGCTATGTGTGTGTTAGTGCAGCAGTAGAGGAAAGGAGAAGATGTAGTGCTGTGCGTACTAGTATGCAAAAGGGAAAGGACTGCAGCTATAGTGCACACTAAGACACATACAGACACACACACACACAGCCTCTGCACAGCTTTATACACACATTCACGGACAGATCCTTCCATTAGGGTCGGAGTCTTTAATCCATTCACTGTTCGGTAATTTCATTCATGTTGAAAGGTGGGGTTTTAAGGACTCTGTGTGTGTCTGTGCATGTGTGTTTGTTTCATCTTTTTAGTCCACTACCACCTTTACTCTGCCTCCATCTCTTTATCTATTTTCATCCTTCTCTTTTTCTCTCTGCCTCTCTCTTGTGTACATAACACTCCTCTGAAGGCAGGGCTCCATGTGCTTGCATCTGATTGGCTGGAGACTAAAAGGATGATGTCATTCCTAGTCAGGAGGTGTGTTCTGCCTCATATACACACCCCACGGAGGAGAGAGAATTGAGGATAGAGAACTTGGTTCATAGCACCAAGCATAAGGAGTAAAAATAGGATGGACTTATCCAAGCAGGAGAAAACACCTAATTTGAGGCATGGCACAATAATGGAGAGGCGGTGATTGCAAACAATTAGTATTTTAGTTAGAGGGAGAAAGGAGGGGTAGATAAGGAGGGAAGGAGGTCAGGAAGAGAGGGAGAGATGATGACAAAGATTCCCCTCTCTCTGAAGTGTCTGGTAATGGGAACTGGCTTCTGTCTGTCGCTGGCAGAGAATTCAAACAACCAGACAGCTTCTATTGTCTCTGCTTTCAATTCTTCCCTCCACTCTCTCCCTCTCCCTGTGTCTCTGCCTCTCATGTTTGTTACAACATCACAGAACACAGGCTGAATAGATAAATATGACAATAATGTTAAAGAAAATACTGGTTTGGAACTCAAACAATTGAACTTTTAATTAGCAAAACATGCAGCTGCAGCATTAAACTCAACAGCCTTGAGGCGACAAGCAATTTCATAGGGATAGGTTGCATTATTATCTTTTTCAATTTCACGTATACACATATACACATACTGCATACAAGCTGTTTTTAAAGTGTGTTTCTCTAGAATCTGCTCTTTGTGAAACTAGTTTGTGTTACTTTTCTGTGAGTCAAACTTTTCTTGGGTTGTATTGCACGTCTGTTTGTTAACATGGTCTAAACAGGCTGTCATTTCAGGTCTGCTTCAAATTATTTACAGCTCCAGACTTGTTCTGTCTAACGTCTGTATTTAACTGTTATTTTGCTCAGCGATGTCTATAATAGACCGACTTATGTGTGATTAATCCATCTTTCTTGTACATCACATTCTGTCTACTGAGTTGCAAATCTTGCAGAGGGAAAGGGGGAAAACCCATTATCGGCTGGTGCTATTGTGTCGCATGTTCACATTCGGGAAAATACCGCCAGCGTCTGTCCTTGTATCTGATAGGGGCTCTGTGATTTATGCATGGCCCCCCCTCTTCTTTCTTTTTTTTTTTTGTAATTTATGCGGCACGCTTACAAAGGGGAGGGGGTTGCCTCAACACACTCAGTTTTATGTTACAAGCAGATCAATAAAGATGCTCCTTTATTTTTCCTCTCTGTCTCCGGCTTTCCCATTCTTTCTCTCTTCCTCTCTCTTCTACGTCTGCTCAGCAGCCAATCCATCTAATGCAGTTTTCCTCCGCTCTCTTCATCCATGCCACCTCCCATCCCCTCACTCCCTCTCTTTCTCGCTCTCTCTCTTGCTGCACAGGTGATGTCATTCTTTTTCAGCTGGATTCTCCTCCCTTATTCCTCCTCCCTCCCTCACACTCTCTCCTCCGCTTCCCATTAGCGGCTGGCTCTCCACAGCGCACCATCTATCCACGGTCACTTCTCTCCGATGTTGTGGGAGGGGGGAGGAGAAATGCCGGCGTGAGGTGTGAGCGCCAAACATGAGCTGGGAACACTGGCCCCTGCTATGGAACAGCTACACCGCTGGGCACCCTCATGCAGCACTGGAGCATTATATATAAAGAGTTGCAAAGAGACAGAAAGGAGTTTGACAGATGCAGACAGTGATTGAGCAGGAGAGGAGCGCTGCAGGCAAATGATCTAATCCAAGCTTTTGGGAGCTGAGAGGGGGGTGTGTGTGTGGAGGACTTGAAGCCAGGCAAGAGGCTTCATCCCAGGGGTCTGCAGATGCACAGACAAGCCCCTCTTTTTATTCATCATTGGCTGGCTTAAGAAGAACTTCTGCTTCTAAAAAGTGCACGCTGAAGACCACATTAACTCTACGAGTTCCTGCATTTAACTTGGAAGATAAAAACCTTTTAAAAAGTTGGAGTTCACCTTTGACCATGCATCCTCCTTCACATCTGGATTTAATTTTCAATGTTAGGCAGAATTTCTTTCCTCAAGCTTTATTAGAAGTGTGACTTAGTCAAAGAGAGAAAGCTTGGCATATAAACGGATCTCTCTTGACTTTACATCTCCCTCTGTACTGCCATCTGACAGTCATCCTCTTCCTTTTTGCTGGTAAATCAACAAAAGGATTTTTTAAACCCACCTTCTGGACAGTTCTCGTCTTGCAGCAAAGAGAGTGGCATCAGCCCTTGCCCTCATCTTTCACTTATTAATTTTTTTATTCATCTCTTGGTGAACGAGGGGAAACTTCTCCTCGCTGGCACCCTCCCTCCTGTGGAAATGGCTTTCCTGGTCCGTTGCTATGCCAACTGCTTGCAGCCGTGGTCCTCCAAAGTAAGCGATGTCGTAATCCCTTTTCTGGCCAGTGCCTCTGGCTTAGGATGCTGCTGTCTGTGTGCGTGTGTGTTACTGAGAGGGAGATAGGGTGGGGATGAGAGAAAATGAGCTTCATTTATATGCATATGACGAATATTTATTTTATCTGTTGAGAACTGAATGCATGCTTTGTGTCTTGCTTTAATTTGGATTTTTCTGAAAAATACTGATATGCAAAAGTGCTGTTGCCATGCCAAAGCTTTTTTTTCCCCCAGTCCCAGCACAGTAGGGAAAGAGGGATTTAAAACAAACACAAAAAAAATCACCTGTGTGTTAATTGGCCAATAACCATAACCTACAGTCCTCCTTTTTATTCAGTGTTAAGTCTTCTGAGAGGTTCAGCCTTATAATAATCAGCATTTTTAAACATGTCAGTGTACTCACTGTGCAATCACTGAAGATGCAGGAGATTTTTTTGGCTTTGCACCAGTGTTTTATTATTCTCAGCAACACTCCTCACTCTCAAGAGAACAAAGTGGGTTTCCAAAAATAATATCTGCCCCCTGTGGCTGTAAATTATGTTTTAACATCTTTTTTTCTGCTGAGAGTATTTAATGCAGAAGGATAAGTACAGATGATGGAACAAAGGTTGCAATCTTTTTTAGTGTGAATATAGCAATATTAGTTGATTTTTTTTATATGGCAGAAACTGCAGCTGCCATGATTTCTGTGTATTTTTTAATATCTGTTAATCAATACATATAATTCATCTGATCTGTCTAATCTGTCTGGTGCCTCCCAGTAGTCAGCTCTGAACTGGTAATGATGTAGCTGTGTGTATAATTAACAATTCGCTGTCCTAGTTTTAGTTTCTCAGAATAATCTGCCATAGTTAGCCCCCGGTGAACTTCATGATGATGCAAGGAAAGCAACTATAGTACATAAGATTTCTTTTTTGTTGTTGTTGTTTATTTGTTTTTTTGTTTTTTTAATGATATCAAATCGGACGAATGAGTGACAATGACCTTGCCTGTGCCTATGTAGTTCCAGCAAGTGACTGCACCATAGATCCCCTATGTGTCTGTCTCTTTGGGAGCATCGGTCTGGGTGCTGAAAGCCTCAGAGATGTTTGTCTTTATTATGTGTGTGTGTACATGTGTTTAGTGGGATAAGTAATAATTAGATCTCTGGAGATAAGAGGAGATAAAGAAGATGTTCAGTCTAACACATTAAATCTGTGAAACACGTTGTACAAAGTGAACTCTTAAATACCTTGTTACTCCTCTTTATTGCTCCCCAATTATGATCCAAATTATGCATAAAGTGCTCTCTGCTCACATACTGTAACTGCTGCTAAATATAAATCCAATTCTGCAGTTGTTTTTGTCACTTCATTTTATGATAGCTCCCTCATCAGTGCAACCAGTTAATGGCAGTATTGACAGTCTGCTTTCTTTAATTTAGTTTTTGCACAGGCTTATCCCGGAAACAGCCCATCTGTGTGTTATTACTGGTCCATCCACGGGGTCCAGAGTTGAGCTAATTTATCCTCTGTCTAGAGCCGCTGAGGTTTCATCCGGCGTGGGCCGTTTGAAGTCCTTCGTTAATTGGTGGACGTGTGTGATGAGCCCACCTTTTGCAAAGGTTAATTAAGTTTCCCTTTTACCTCCCATTAGGCCACTTGTGCGCCTTCTGGAGGAACAGTAGCAATCAAAACCCATTGCAGTCATGAAACTGCAAGGATGGTCTGCAAAGGGATTTCAGTGACTGTGTAGTAAATTCATTCATTTATGTGTGTGTGTATGTCTCAGGCAAAAGAGGGAGGTGTGTGTGTGTGTGTGTGTGTGTGTGTGTGTGTGAAGAAATTCTGAAGTGTGATTTGAAGTTTGAGGGATAAGAAAGACATAAAGAGACAGAAAATAAATCAATGACTATAAGAAAGTGTCTGAACCAGTGATTTTTATTGCACAAGAGGTTTTCATAATTGACTGCCTTCTCAGAATGACGGCAATTATTTTCGTAAGACGTCGGCCTCTTGTGAAAGTTTTGGCTTTGTTATGTTTTTCTGCTTTTCAATTTTTATCATGAAAGCCTGTACAACAGCAGTGCATCCTCTGCAGTTTGGGACTGAACAACCAATCAGAGTTTGTTTATTAACTGAAATTACTGTTTTGTCTAAAAGTTGAACAAGCTGACTTATTACAGGAGATCTAACAGGAGAGTGAGCAGACCAATGTTTGATTCAAACAAATCACTTAGTTTTATTTCTCTGCAGGGAATCTGCAGCTGCCAGCTTGCTTTTACAGCTTTTTCTACAGCTCGTTTACAACAGACCTTGACAAGAATGCTTTAGACTTAAAGACGGTAAACACTTAATTTTGCCATTTACTTTTTTCAACAATACCAAATGACAGCTATTAACAAAGAGCTTGCCATACTTGCCTGCTCTAATTTCTAACGTCAGAGGATAGATATTGAAATATTGACTGAGTGGCTGGAAATTTGGCATCAGATGACAGGCAGTGAAATGTAGGCCAGTGGAGCTGTTCTGTGGGGCTTCTTTTTCTGTACTTCTGAGACCTAGATTTATTTACTTTTCTAATAAACATCGCAGACTTTAAGTAGAAGTTTGCCCTGGGTTCTACTTCTAAAAAGCAGTCAGTCACTTACTTTTCAAAGAGGCTTTTAACGGCTTGCTTATTTTACTGTTTTATTGTGTTGTGTTTATGGGTGAACTGTCCCTTTAAATCACATCCTGCTCATCCCAGCGGAACACAACCTCCGTCTACGTCCTCCCAATGCTGGAAGACTTGTCAAAATGTCCTGATGCTGAACTCTCTGACCCTCTCTGCTGCCTACATGCTGCTCTCTGTTGAGCTTTATCAGCTTCCTCTGTGTTTTTTTTTCGGTCCCTCTTGTGTTTTTCCCTCATTTTTTTAAACTTTGTCTCTCTCTTCCTTCTTTTAGCATGGACTTCCTGCTGCTTTCCCCTTAGCCCATTTCCTTCCTTTTCTCTGGGACTTCTCTGCACTCTACTACTTGTTCTTCTTCTTTCTCTGTTATTTAAACATTGATAGTGGGGCCTGTTGTTGTTGTTGTCAGCCTGATGCTGCTGCTGTGGCTGCCCTGCTGGGCAGTATCCTCACCCTTCCTGTCCTATAAATCACACCAACTCCTTCTGAAAACCATCTGTATCCTCACAAGCCCAACCTTTGCTCTGTCTTTCTGCATCTAATGCCTTCCATCACTTATTAACCTTCCAGATGTCTTGCATTTCCTTTTAACTTCTCTCAGTAGCTTAAAAAAGTTGATTTAAGTTTGCAAAAGTGTGTTTGATTAGAGGCACTGAGCAGTAGTAGAACTGATTAGAAGCTTGTTTCCTCACACACAATAAAGATAACTCACCTCTTGACATTTCTAAATGGATCATTTTTTGCTTGGGAAAGAAAATAATAGCAGGCAGATGATAGATTTAGTGCCAGGGCAGGGAGGTCAGATAGATAGACAAAGAATCTGGTATACCCCAAAATCATGCCATTCTGTACATGCAGCATTAAGAGGGAATTCTAGTATACATGTAGTATAATCATATGACGTACATTAGAATTTATCTGGCGGTTTAAAAGAGTACAAAGCGGGCTTGAAGTTTCAATGAGCCTTGACATTTTGTAATGAGAGCAAAAAAATCCTCTTTAAACTTTACTTCTGGTTTAAGAGCCAGGTACTGCATTTGATTTAAGCTACTGTTACTGGTCTACCATCCATCATCACATCAGATAGGATAGATAGCTACATTAAACTGCTGAACCTTTATTGAGTGGAATAAGGAGATTAATTATTCTTCAGTACAGTCTATTGACCCTTTGCTCAGCATAGTGGCTTCATGCCCAGACAGCGGTATGTGTTTGATTAGAACCTGAGCACCTTAAAGAGAGGGAACATGCTCAGATATTTTTTTTTTTATTGGATGAAGGTAATCGGGTAATCAGAGAGCTTATTTCAGAGATAAAAAAAATAAATTAAGGGAAAGAGCAACTAGCAAATACAAGACACGTGTGTAATGCACACTTGTGTTTGTGCTGGTTCTTGCAAAAGCCGCTGTTTGGACCCTAGACTTGACAGAGTAATGGTTCAAAGCAGGACATAAACCTGGTCCTGGTTGAAAGTCTGGAACCCTCTATCTCCTTTTGCAGACTTGCCAAAACATCTCATCATAAATGGCATCTTGGGAGCCACTAGCAATTGACTTATTTTGTTGTTACATTGCTTTGAGTTGAGGCTAACCCAGAATAATTTTACTCTTAATTGCTCAAGGAAAAATGCTTTGCAGGCTAAAGGTCCAGCAGCCCTATGTAACACCCCACCAACACAAACCCAGGACTATTCAAATTAGCTTCAGTAACAAAGATGGTGACATTTCAACTCTGACAGAATTCAGTGTTGTTGTGGTAATTGCAGCTAGTGTTGTCGCTGCGTTGTTGCTGAAAGATAAAAAATAAAATGTTCGTCAGCATCTTGTAGGAAAGTATTTTTGCTTATGGAGAGTTGTTGCTGCCAACAGGTCATAGTCAAGAGTAGCTGTCGATCATAAAATGCACTTTGTGTTGTAATCCTCTGCATCATCACATCAGCAGATGGAAACTTGCAGGCACCATTAAAAGAGTATTAGATAGTTGCACCATGGCTCCCCTGGTACCTGAATATATTGACAGAATCGTTTCTGTGACCTTTGCCAGGTGAGGTAATGCCACAGCCTCTTCACATTGGCCTTGGCAGATTTATTTTGACCTCGGCCCTTCAGACAGGCTGATAGACGAACTGACAGAATTCACGCTGGGTGTCAAGGTAATGTGGCTCAAAGTGGTGGTGAGGAGGAGGGATCTGGGTCCTGATAAGAGCAGGAGAGAGAGAGAGGGGGGGGGAGAATTTGAGGAAGAGGCAACAATAGAGAAAGAGAGGGCTTTTAGCATGCCAAGGGAGATCTAGGATATCATATGCACAGGAAGTAGGGGTGATAAAGATCGATATGGATTGCATTAAGCCAGGCCTTGCCCCACTCACCTCCCATAAGTCATAAATTACTATTCAGGCCTGCTAAATAAAAACACACATTGTTTCTAATTTTTTTGTTATCTCTTACAAACAAATAAAAAAATAAGAAATTAAAAATATGATTTCCTTATTTCGAAGGTCAGAACGTCATTTAGTGTAGGTGACTGTACGATATTGACAAAGACTGCACATTTCTGATCCATCATCCGCTACAAAAGCACTAGACAATTCAGTTGATAAGAACTTCACCTCTATTAAATGATTGAGATAAACGTTCATACTTCATTGGAGTACACTTTACAAACTTTACATTAGTCATTAGGTTAGCTATGTGGATGTAGCCTGAATAAAATGTGAGCAGTGCAGTCGAAGTGAAGGACATCACCACTCTATTATTAGAGTATTTCTAAACCTTTATTTTCTTTATTCCACTTCTAGATTCTTGTCAGTATGTCGTTCATCTGAAACTCTTTGCTTGTGTATTGCTAGGTAGTAGTCGTGATGGCACAAATCGTAATCATTTATATTCAGATTTTACAGGATGATGTGAAAAAACGAGTCACCAATAGAAAAAGCACTTGCTTTCTTAGTAGTTTAATGCACCAATGAGAAAACATGGACTACTACTAAAATGTTTCAATAGTTATCAGGGCATAAAAGGGCCAGATTTGTGTGTAATTACTATCCATTAGCTACGATAGCTGAAATTTCACAGTGAAAATCCCACTCAGGCATTTGCATGCCCAAGCTGGTCGACATTACAGGGAGCAAATGGACTAAAAGTGAAGCTGCTCATGTGGAGACTCACACATACAATCAAGCATGTGACCTCTGAACTTGGTGGCCGCTCAGTCTCAAATGCAGTTTAACACCCACAACACACACACAGTAAAAACATAATCCATAATACAGTACATGTGCACATAAATTACTCAGCCTCTTATTATATATGTAGACTCCACCTACTGTAGCTCTGTCAGTCATAAGCTTCCACCCCCACTACCCCACTTACACATACACATCCAAGCGCTGATATTTCAACCACTCGTGCACCCTCCCACCCCCCTCGATTTCACTTGCTCCCATTATCTCACTGCTATTGATCCACATCCCCTCCTCAGCCTGCACAACTAGAGAGCCCTTTACTGGATAATTTTCAAGGGCATTTATAAATACTAGATGGGTTGGATGGGTGATTGCTCTGTGGCTGTTTGTGAATTTGAAAACAAAGGGGAGCACAGTGTGGGGGAAGCTGATAGTGTGGCAGGAAAATAAATGTGACATGGAAAAACACTAAACTATCATCAATAAATCATTTTATTATTGCTAATTTATACAACAACATTTTGGGAACTATTGTTGCCATCATCCAATGTTAACACGTTCATAGTGAACATTTATAAAAGCTTTAAGCCCTTGCACCTTTGTACACATCTTGTTGAAGTATCTTGGCAACAGCACGAAGTGTAGTGATTTTAAATTCAAATTAGCAGCCGTTTCTATTACTTCTTTTTGATGTCGAGATTTTTATCAGCTAGAAAAACAAAATAGGATTACGGTAGTAAAAAAAAGAGAGGAACAGAATCCAACAAAAACACCAGAGGAGAACCTCTGGGTGGAGCTGCCCCTGGGTCAACCTGTAGGGGTGCCAGGGACACACTGTATGTATGTGTGTAAAGCAATGTGGAATGGGTCGCAGGGCAGGAAGCATCTGTTAACAGAGGGGAGCCAGGCGCTACTCTAGTGTATGTATTGGTGCACATGTGTGCACACGTTTGTATTTGTGTGTGTGTGTGTGTAAGTGCATGTATTTTAAAAAGTGTTTTGCCTTCCCTCCTGTATCCGGAAAACCTGGCCCACCTTCCTCAGGGGCTCAGAAAGAGACGCCTTGTAGCTTCCTGTAATACACACACATTCAGTCGCACTCTCTCTCTCTCACACACACATACAAACAGAACAAAGAGTAAAGAGCAAACGGACAAACACATACACTAAACATTTCCGTGTTCCATTCCAAATTACTTTGTTTACCAACAGATGGGAATATTAATACCTCATTGATTTGTGAGTTATTATTCATAATTTTGCCCAGCCTATAGAACACATTCAGACTTAATAGCATCTCTCAGCCTGTAGATGTGGGAGCCTTCCTGTTAATTAACACTAAATCAGCTGGTACAGATCTGTTATTCTGGCTCTGATCATCACTTAGGCACTAAACAGGAAGAGGATTTGCAGAATTTAGACGATGCATAGTAAAGGATGCAATCAGCATTCTATCCCAGGAAAAATTAGTATAGTCAAACTTTATTTATTAATATTAATGCTAATATCGGTCATCCACCCATGTTTAAATTCCACTTTTTCCTTCCACGTTGCGACAAACAGTTCTTTTTCCAGGTGTTAAAACAAGTGAGAGGGGGACAGACGGGCTGTGACAGGTTGAATATCACTCTCGGAGACAACCAACTCTTTTGGGCAGCGACCACCGTCTGTTACCTGCTGCCACGCTCACATAAACACACTCAATCTAGATGCCACCTGGAAGGAATTCCGACTGTAGTAACACTTTTCAGTCCTCATGAGAACAATACCTTTCTCAGCAGGGGTGCTGACCCATGCTAATTAAAAAAAATTACTTACCAGCCAAAGGCATGAGTGGTGAAGTTTGTGTGGGTGTAGCCAGTTTAGAGCTATTAAATCCAGACTGTTGGAGCATATTCCAATAAGAGGAGGAAGACTTTTATTATCAGTTGTTATAACTTATAAGTTGACTTTTGATTTAAGCAACAAGTAAGTTGCCAATTGTGATGAAAAGGAGCATGTTGCATTCAGCACACAATGAAGGAACTAACAAATGAAACACATTCAAATGCTGTTGAATAAATGTGTTAATAATGTGAAGTAAATGTTGAACACCCACACATGTCCAGCGTCCAGTGTTTGAGGGTTAATCTCTATGATTGGTAATTTAGTAATAGGTTCAGGCTTTTTTCAGATCTGGATGATTTCTCTAATGTTAAATGAGGACAGGAAAGCAAATGTGCAAATACTCCTCTTCTGTTTCTCCTCCTCCTTCTTTCTGTTTCCCCTCTTGTCTCTATGCTCTGCCACTCTGTCTCTTTTCTTCGTCAGACAACTGGGGCAAAAGTCACAGGGCCTTTGGCAGTGCCGGTGTCGTTCAGCATCCCGTCTGTCATAATACTGGCACAGCACGGAGTAGAAACTGCCAACTAATGGCTGTTTATCCACTGCATAACTGTGCCAGCCAATGTCTGTCCAGGCTAAGAACTTGCCAACCAATGATTGTTGAACTTTGTACCTTGCAGACCAGTGCCTGCCAAATCACAGGATGCAGTTTCTGGTCTCAACTGAGTTTAAAATTAATTTCAGAGGGGTTTTTTTTAGGCAAATGGTTGCTATGCAGAATTTCCACCTCGTTTTGGGGGAAATGTTGTGTTGCTTTCAAGTTGTCCCACTTTCAGGTTCTAACTGTCCTCTTTCAAAACATTTTCATTGCAGCTGCAGTGTTGCATTCGTTATAATGAAAATGTCAACAAATGTCTCAAGAAAATTTTGAGTTTATCATCTCAGATCAGATGCCGCATACAAGGTAAACTTACCTTTTGAGAAATAGGCAGAGCCCATAGTGCAACTCTACCTGCCTGGTAATTGCAATGAACCCACTGTAACGTCGGCCTTATAGGCTTCATGAAGAGCATTTTTTATGCC
This sequence comes from Parambassis ranga, assembly GCF_900634625.1. Taxonomy (NCBI): domain Eukaryota; kingdom Metazoa; phylum Chordata; class Actinopteri; family Ambassidae; genus Parambassis; species Parambassis ranga. The sequence goes on along the minus strand of NC_041034.1, from coordinate 6,386,265 downwards.
TAGTTGCCATTTTGGCAGGTGAAACCTAGTCAGGCAGGTAGTGACCTGAATCGGCTCCCATATGCTTCCTCACTGTTGCCATGTGTTTATTTCTGCTGCCAAGTCGGGCATGGGGTCTAACTGCAGTTTTTGACAATTGTGCATTGGCTTCATTTTCCAGCCCTGGAGGGTGCTGCTCGAATGAATACCTACAGAGGAACCTAAAAGGTATCTCCAAAACAACTGAGGACATTACTAACGCTCCTCGTAATCTATTTTGAGTCAGAAGAATAAACAATTAAATCTCCACATTGACTACAGATTTTGCATACTTCATCCAATGGGTGGATTTTATTTCTTAGTCTGAAGTTTATTCTTTATTTGTGGTGCAGCAGAGAGGATTAATAAGCAATGTGAAGCAGCATTGATGGCTAGATGGAGATGATGCCCTGCCAGTTTGAGAAACAGAGTAACATGTGTGCATGGGTGTTTGTGTACATACACTCTTCTCTGTTTGATAGTATGTCCTCATCTCCTCATGTGGTCCCTTGCTAACTACAGTCCCTCTCTCTTTCTCACAGTCTCTCTCTCTCTTTCTCTCCCTCCATTTCTCTGTTACATGTCTGCCTTCGCAGTTGTCACCTCCAATTTCAGCTTCAATTCATTACATCTCCCCTTGCTCCAGCTGGTGCAGACTCTCTCACACACAGACACACACTCCCAGAGATATGCCAGTCTGGACTGCAGTCCAGGTAGAATTGGATTCTTAAGAGAATATTGGGGGACATTTTATCTTCATCTATTCCCTCACTTTTACTTCATCCTCATTCTGGTCCACGCTGTCAGTCCTATTTCTAGATTTTCAGCTATCTTTACTCTCTCTCTCTCACTCTCTCCCTCTCCCTCTCTCTCTCTCTCTCACACACACACACACACACACATAGAGTCAATTCAGTCTCTATCATATGGCTTTCTCTCCATTGCCTTTCTTTAGGCCCACTCTCTCTTTGTCTCTATTGCTTACATTCACCTCAGGTCTGTCTTTTTTTCCCTCCTCTCTCCCAACCGTCTGTAGACTTTTTAGTAGTGGAGTGGAGCATGTGGCGATCTCCGTTCTACTGAATAGAACCCTATAAATGCACACCATTTGCACATAGTGAACTCGATCTTTGGGCATAGGCGTTGTAGTCTTTCCTATAGTAAAATGTGATTTGTTTGTATATACAGCATTTGTGTGTGTTCGTTAGCAGGCATTGTCCTCACCATCAGATCTGTGTGTGTGTGTGTTTCCTCTTATAACATTAAAGGTAACAGTGGTGGCCTCAATTGATCAAAGCTTTTTTTCCAGTAGTACAAGGCTAAATCTGGACCTCCAAAGTGTGTGTGTGTGTGTGTGTGTCCCCTACCAGACATCAGAGCCAATGTTCTCTCCTAGCTTGTCTGATGCAGCTACTAGCAGGTGCTCCCTTTGATTGGTAAGAAATAAAAATGTGAAGAACAGAGAACGTTTGCCCAAAAAATGGACAGAAAAGAAGGTGACAGAGGAACTGGATGAGTAGAGGTTGTAAAGAGGCAGTGAATGTATATATATAGAGAGAGAGAGACATAGCAACTGAGTGAATCAGTGCAGAGGCTTAGAAAATGACAATGCAAAGACTCACTCAGAGCGCAGAGAAACCAGAAAAAGAGCAGAATTCAGATTCAGACATCACACCAAAGAGGATTTTTGCTGTGAGAGTGTAGCGAGGTTGTTCCTTTGTGTAGAGGTGCTCTGCTGCTGTCTGTGATGTGGTTTCTGGTTTAGCAGCCTGTTGTGAGAGCTAAATCAACATGTTGGCAGGTGTTATCAGTGAACCCAAAGTGTGTGTTTCATGTCTAATAACACCCTATTTCGATAGAGGTGAAACCTTTTCAATTGAATTCACACCTTTCTGACTTCTATTTATAATTAGTGTTCATTATAATCAACATATTTTTACAACATTTGCAAGTCACTTGGCTCATGCAATGCTCACTGCGTGCAAGCAGTTTGAGTAGTTATGGACAAAACAGCTAAATAAGTTTACACAATTATCATGCTGCTGTATTTCACTGATGAGTGATGGTTGTTCAGCTTGGGTCATGTCAATGCAGTTTGTCACTGCTGACATCTACAGGCCAGACGTGCTAATGTCAGATACCCCAACAGTGAACTCATTAACCAATAACATGCAACATCTGCTTTAAATTGTAAATAAACTGGCAATGCTGTTTGCACTTACTGCATACTGAGGCTCCCACCTTCTCTATCAACAGCCTTGAAGGTGCTTAGACTGTGAATACGTAATAATATCCTGACAACATGTTGATGAAGATTCTCAGTCATCCAGGTCATCATACGTAGAGAAGATTGAAACAAGGCGCCTGGACTTGTAGAGTTGAAAACTCTACAAGTCCAGACGCCTTGTTTCAATCTTCTCTAAATATCCTGACAACTATACAAGTTATATAAGTAATAAGAATCTTCATTTCCGACAGCACATTTGAAAGTGTGCACTGAGCTGGCATATGTCACCATTCAATCAGTTCTTTGTTTCTCAAGAATTTTAGAATCAAATTTAAGGCTAATAGGCTCGATTCTGGGATCATCTTCTTATCATAATCATCATCATCATGATCTCTTGTAGATAGACATCTATATTGTTGGGTATCACAAGTTAAAATGATAAATACATTGAACTAAGCAGCAACTTTTAGTCTATTTATATGGTTTTGTCCCTTCTTTGTGATACATGAATATTCTAATTTTTGCTGCTTCATTTCTCTCCTATTTATTACATGTAGCATGAAAAATCTTTTGTTATAATACTGTCACTTTGTTTTGTCTTACAGCACAGTTGTCTTTAAATATTCATTGAGCTTTGTTTGTGCCATTGTTTGTTGAACCCGCTTTAATTATCACCCTCATCAGGATTCATCAGCCTCATCACATTTTCTTTAATTACTAAGCTAAGCCATTTGTTTCTCTTTGTTATTATTCATCTTAATGTATTGTTGTCATCCATTCTCCTCAGCTTCTTCTTTGTTGTATGTCTTTTTTTTTTATCTCCGTTCTATCTGACTAATCCTTCTGGTCGCAGTCTCAGCTGTTGTCTAGGTGTCAGACTTTAGTGAAGTCTCAGGTGCCTCCTGCCTTTTAGTCATTAAATACCATCTAAACGAAGCCTCTAAATTAAAGGAAACCCTCATTTAAGATAAAGCAGTGCCACTGTTTCAAATCTGACATCGGATTTAGAATTTACCCTCCCCCTATTTACCGCTTGTGTTTTATTGGCGTGGCCCCTTCTGGAGTAGATAGGCCGGGCATCATCTATTAATATCCTCAAGGTTTTCCAAAACCATTGTGGCCTCAAAACATCTCTTTCTCTATGTATTGACCTATGATGTAGCAAAGATTAACCCAGGACTAAAATGCTTTTGGGAAACCCAGGCTCTGCTCTGTGCAGCCAGATGACCAGTCTTGGCTTTATGGCCCATTTTGCCCCTCTGACAAAATGCACTCAGACCTGCAGCTTTATAATCTCATTGTAAAAAAAAAATAGATGCAACAAGCAAAATGGGACAGAGTTTTCCTGAAGAAGGAAGAAAAAGATATCACTCTAATATATTGTGAGTGGTTTGTTTTGTTTCAGGGTCTTATAGAAAGACAAATGGACGCATAAAGAGGGATTAAAATGCAGATCAGCTGTTTGTATGTTGCAGTTTTTCTCCCTGATGGAGGAAACACTTTTATTTTGGTGGTAAACTGCAGTAAATTATGATATAGCGTAAGTGCTTGCTTTTCATGATGTCCTCCGATAGGTTGTTGTTGTTGTGGGCAGTTTTAAAATCTTTGAATTTTAATGCCTGTCATTTAGGATGGTGTGTTATTTTGCCTTTCTATTAATTTATATGGCACCAGTCTAAGTTGCAACTTGATGTTTTGAAAGCCTTGTGTCTCACCCTCTTTGTCTGCTTCATTTTAGTCCGACTAAACCGTTATTATGATAGATGATAGGTTGACTTCTGCAGAGTTAATCAGACCCTGTAAGTGACTGCTGCTGTGAGAGCTTGCTCTGTTTGACAGCGACGTAACATTTACAGTCTGCTTGATCCTCCCATGATTGTACCCGCTCCTTGACATGATAGAATTGTACAGCCGAAGGAACCTTATGCATTCATATTTAATCTGCTAACTCTCATCCTTAATGCATGAGGAGAATGGGAGTCCCCCCACCCTACTCCACCCTCCCACCCCCCGTGGTTTGGCCTGCTGGGAGAGGAAAAGAGGGGGATTAGAGCAGGATTAAGTCTGTGGTGTGAATAGGAGCCACGAGACCTCCACAATTATTCACTTTCCCTCCTCATCGCTCAGCTTCTCCCCTCCATCCACTGCTCTCCGCACATACTCATCACCCTCTGTTTTACTCTAAAAAACACAACTTTGTCATGCTGCCAGTTTCATCTTCCAGTGTTGCCATTAGTGTCATCAGTGAATACTTCTTTCGGACTGTACTGCAGCCTGTGTGCGATTCACTGTCAAATGATGTTTCCTTGATTTTCAAGTGTGTTAAAACACTAGTCATTGGTTTATATATGTAAAAGTTGGGTAATACCATCCAAAGTTGCATGATTCTATGGCCAAAATGTCCTCTTTCTGTTTTATAATGGAACCCTTTCAAGTCAGACTCTGAAACAGCTCGGCAGTGTGACATATTAGCTTCTGTCTCTATATGGATTCTAATGCAGATGTTTTAAATGGGTGTTGTGTGGAAGTTTTGTTTTGCTGATAACTGCTCCGTCACACAGAAATCAATACGTATTTACCTGTAAAAAAAATTAGGAATCACTCTCTGTTCTCCCTCTCTCGCTTTTCCTCGTAGCTTCTTATTCACAAAGAAACACAACAAATGTGTAGCAAAGGCTGTTGGTCAACAAAAAGCAGCGGGGTTGAGAGTGCACATGTCCTGTTGTATACGTGCGATTGGGCTGTAACTCAATAACATTAACTGTCTAGTATTACGTGTTGCCCACAGGTCAATATGTGAATTGTACGATGCATTACACCACCATACCTAATTGGAAATGGATTCCACTTAAATGCTTCTTCATTCATGACTAAAGCCAGAGTCATTATGTGTGTGTGAATGTTACAAAAGCACACTTTACAGTTAGAATTCAGCTCTTTAAGGGTTGCTAATAGCACAGAGAGCGGAACCCAGGGTGTATTAATATTTCAGTAGAGTACTGTGTCAATATAGGTATGTGTGCGATGAAGAAGCAAGGCAGCAGATGCATCAATTTTTTAATGCCATAGTACTCTAACATTTCAGATTTTAATTTGTGTATACACTTGAATCAGGTGACCAAACATTTGACTACCACCTGCCAAGGTTTACTCACAGGACATGCCTGTGCAAACTATCATAAATCTAGGACACTATGTTGTTGGGGAGTGCTATCTGTGCACTCCCCAACCAAAAATGGCTGACAGATTGTCCCATTGTGTTTAAATCTAAATTGAATGTGCCACACATTAAGAACAAGTCATTGAACTTCTTGTACTCCACCCCCCAACACTGCGTTTCCCTGTGGGTTTGGGGATCAGGGGAGTTAAGTGCTGATGAGGTTGTACAGTACAACAGGCCTATTAGACGAGAGTGCAGAGGGGGCAGTGCCCCCCAGACTCAGCGTCTTTAATATTGCATGTTGGCACCGAGGTTCCTTCCTCGCAGCCTCAGCCGTAGCCTCCCAAGCTTCCAGTTTGGCTTGGTGTGTCTTCAGCATGTTGGTGTGAGACTTTAAGCAAGTGTTTTAGGTGTGTGTGTTTGTGTGGACGGTCTGATGTGGCGATGGAGGATGTATGCTGTCGGTTTGCTCGGTGTCGTAGGATGACATCGTCCCTCACACTGACACTGCCCCCATCCAAACTGGTAAGACTTAAGATTTAAAGGTCAGCTGGCTTTTTCTAAAGAAGAGGCGGCGCTGAGTGCAAAGGTCTGTCCGCACAGTAATGGAGGCAATAGCTAGCTACCATGCTTTGTAGTAATTCCCATATTTATGTTGCTGAAATGCCTTCTGGTTTTCCTTCTGATTTGTGGTAGGGGTCTCATGGGTAAACACTTGATGAAACTAAAATAGGTAGATTTGGTCTGGATATGTCCTTTTCATTGAGCTGTTTGTAAACACTGTGTGTCCAGTTTTGCATAATTTCCGGATTTTTCAGTGTTGCATCAGTCAGAGTTTCACTATTCTCTTAGAAAAACCTTGCCAGGCTTACACTACTTGTCGGGTAGATCTCTTTCTGGTGGGGGAAAAAAAGGAATGTTTTGTTATTTGTGTAGAAATATTCCTAATAATGTGACCTAGTATGGTTTACTAATTTTCTAAATCTGAAATACACATAGTATCTCTCTCTCTCTCTCTCTCTCTCTCTCTCTATGGTGCTTAAGCTTAAGCATCATGTAAATAAATATATAAGCCGCCCTTCTTATTAGCTTTTTTAAACTAGCTTTATTGTTTAAATATGACTTTTAAATTAAATAATATATGGCATAAGTTGTATATAGTTATGTAGATTTATTAAGTAAAGTAGTGCCTAGATTTAGATTTCACTGCACACTTGCTAGTTGAACATCATAAACAAGTGCTCCAAACAGCTACAAATGTTTTTGGAAGGAACTTGACTGATGTCACATTCTCTGCCTGCTTTGCAAATACGCTCTTTGCTTTGGATTTTGAAGTTTGTTCAATCCTTTCAAAAAGTGATTGCTAAAAACAAAGGGATTTTATGTATAAACTATGCTTTGTTCACATTAGCTTATGTTAAGCAGACTGGCCTCAGTGCAAATTTAGAAGGAGATTGATTTTGTTTGCGTAATGTGTTTCATTGTATAAATGGTAATAATATATTAGCATGTGTGTCTGTGTCTTTTTGGTTGTTTTTGGTACGGTAGTTTGAGCCGGCCCTAAGATATTTTTGCCTGTAGTCTCCATCCTTACACCATAATTTACTGCCATCTGAAGCATCTTCATCCTCTTCTATGTTCTTGTGGATTAATATGTATATATAATGTCAAACACTGCCAAACCAGCTCTGGCTTTAAGGGTGATGAAACAGCAGTGTGAGTGTGTTTGCTTCTGCCGAACTGTGTGTGTTTGTGAACTCATATCCTGTTTATCTTCTGTGTTTCTCTTCTTCTGTCTCTCTGTCACTTCCTGTCTGTCTGCACAGCTTCCCGCAGACCTCAATAAGATGCACCTAACAGACCACACCCACCAGCAGGTGATGCATATGCCTCCTAGCCAGTCAGGATGCAGCATCGCCAGTGATTCGGGGAGCAGCAGCCTATCAGATATTTACCAGGTGGGTGCCTCATTACGTTCTTTAAAAGAAATCACTTTACCTTTAGCTTTCTGATAAATGTGAACTAAACTTTTCTGTATAAAGTATATTTTATACCACAAAACAGCAAAGCTTCTCCTGCTGACTACTACATCACAACCACATCTGGTGGACTCTTCTCAGCTTAATGTGTTTCTGCCTACCTGTAGCATATCTATGAACCCTCTCCACCCTCCCTCTCTCATAATCTCCATATCACTCATCCCACTAATTGTTGTGCGTCAGTGGTGATCCTGGTGGCTCATCTCCCTCTGAACTTCCTGCTGTGCATTAAAGGTCACATGTAGGAAATGAACCTAACCTTTCCTGCTCCATCTATATACCTATGCTATATATATATATGTGTGGTAGCCTATAGAGGCAATCAATTTGCAGCTAAGACCTTAGGGGGCTTCTGTGTGCACTTTATAGTTGCAAGAAGGACATCTAGACTGGGAATTAAACATATTAGCAAAAACCACCTGTGCACTACCACATGCTGAGGTCTTTTCATCGTTGAGCTTGGGAGATGAGGAACCTAATATTAACCTTGCTGCCACTTCGGCTGCACGGGATGGGGCAGAGCAACTTGCAGATATTTCAGTAGAACAGTGATTTCGCCGAAAACAAGGGAGCAATAAAAGCGCACAGGAGCTCTTCACATTGTATTCTTGCTTGATGACATGCTTTTGTATCACCTTCACCTTTATATGACATTTTTAAGCATTCGGCAGCTCAGCGTGCTTTGGCATGAAATCTCTCTCTTGAGTGTCTAAATGGCTGCCGATCAATAACCCATAAAAGAATACATGATAAGCCTGTCATGTAATCATTCTAATCCCCTAGCTCTCCTAATCCCCCCAGAAAGTTGTAATAACTCCAACATGATCTTTCAGCCTTCATTTTTTTTTTCTGGCACAGCGCTGCTGTGTTTATTTTATCATTCCTCTCCACACCCTACACGACATTTTCTGCGCACGGTGGTTAGCATCGTTAGCTTTCATCATGGTCTTCATCACTAGTGAGGTCTGTTTGCTCCACACTAATGAACCAGTTGATGAGTTGCTATGATATATGGCATTGCTGGCCACTTAACTAATGAGGATTGTTTCAGAGCAGTGAAGCTATGCTGATTTTTCTTTCAACAAAAAGATGAGAAAGTGTCATGGTACAGCAAACTAAGTGGAGGAAAAATACCTAGCTATAAATCTGACATAGTTCAGATATTCTTACACTTTTATCTGCTTTCATCGCAGTATATGTTCTGACCCCCCCCCCACTTCCTCCGCCTGCCTGTTAGCAGATTGATGTAAGTCAGGTAAACCCGGGTCAGACGTTTAACACAGAGACTCGATATTTATTACACGGATCTGCTCCCATCAGCTTGTCGCTGACCCGGCTCTGTGTTTGTTTACAGCTGTCTTAAAGCGCTGGCCTTCCATTCAGTTGTGAGCTTCAGCTGTCAATGCAACAGACTCCCACTCTTTCTTTATGCCACACTCGTTCTCCTACCTCGACTTTTCCACCACCTTCCACATTCATTCTTTTCTTCCCTTGGCTACACTATACCGCCCCGTCTTTTTTTTTTTTTTTTTTTGCTTTATACCTGTTCATCTCTACACTGTAAAATCTGATGTCCCTCGTCAGTAGGAAATGTCCTCCTCGCTCAAACTTGTTCTGAGACCAGGAGTATTGGACTGAAAGGCCACATCCTGCATTCTAAATGAATTCAGCTCCCAGAAGCACTGAAAGATATGTCAGCAGCAGTGTGGCCGAAGAGTGAGAATATAGCAAGGTGTTGTTATATCTTTTCAGATGGCACCACTTTAATGCCTCTGTTTTTTCAGAAGCATTAAAGTGCAACCTATAAATAATCTGCAGAAACGGAGAACTACATATTAATATGCAGAATCTGCAGACAAGGGTCAAGCTGTCTGTATTGTTGTTGCAGTTGTATTGACCAAACACAATTTGGCATGCAGGTACATGGTCTGTGTAGAGAACACACACACACAGCAGGAGAATGTGAGTCTATGCTATTTTGAGTGGAGGAAATTAGAATATTACTGAGTATAACCATCTGTCTCTGCAATGGGCTTTGAAAAGAAACTCCACAGCAAGTCATATTCATTAAATCATTTACAGTTATTTATGTTAATTATGAATAAATAATACATATTTGTAGTTACATTATGGACAGCATTTGTGTCTGTGCTTGTCTTCATTCATTTAGGCAAATTAAATGGTCCAGAAAAGGAAAAGGCTGCGCAGCTGGCACATTTTTAAAAGTCCTCTAAATAGCTTGCCCAGCCTAATTATAAAAACAAGAGTGGACCCATGCCTAAACTTGGGATGGACTGTTTAATCCCTTTACCTCAGAGGGGGGGAGAAAAAAAAGCCTTTGGGCAAGTCCCCAATCTTTGCTGCTCCCGATAACTTGATTGCATTGCTGGTTGGAGAGTCCACCTTGTAGCGTGTAGGCCAGGAAATTAACTTGTTCCCACCAGCCGTTATATCCCAGTCAAACCTTCTCCAGACAGATTAATCGCTGCTACCAGAACATTGGAACATTTGGATCTACATGATAATATCCCTGTGTAAACAAAAAACAGAACAGACAAAGGTGAAATCAGGCTTACCTGCAAAAGCCAACAGATGGCCTGCAATGCTGGCACTACCACCAGAGAGCTCCTCTTTTCACCTCCAGGTTGATGGTTCAATTCCCATCTGACCTGAAAACCCCTCTCTCCCTTCAGGATCCATCTGTCTGCCCCGCACAGGGTGGAAATATGGGATATGAGTGGGATGTGAATTACTAGTGTTGGATTTAAATATTTGGCCTCTGCTTTTTAGTCTGTGGCTCAGGTACAGCTGCTCATCCCAAGGTTGTTCTCCATGTTTAATGTGGATGATGCAAACTTAAAATCCTCATGAAATGAAGAAATGAAGAAATTTAAATGAATTAAAGTCATTGTGAAATATTTGATCACCCTTACTCAAATTTACTTTTATGTCTCTGTCATTTTGTTTTGTGAACAAGAGCCTGATTCTACAGCAGTTTCTACTTAAACAAATGAATTCAATTCGAATAAAATAATGATTTAGTTTGCCATTTAAATAAATCAATGAATTCTCCACTAACATATTCTTGCACACCAACAAACCACTTTGCTGTTTTCCACCAGGCTACAGAGAGCGAGCTGGGTGATGTGGACCTGTCTGGACTTCCAGAGGCTGCAGTGGACAGCGAGGAAGAAGAAGAGGAAGATGAGGACTTGGAGAGAGCTTCAGACACTCTCCTGGGTAGAGACCTGGTGCGAGAGTGTCTGGAGAAAGACCCTGCTGACCGCAATGACGACGACATCGGTCAGTGTTTGCGTCAATTTACTTACATGGCTATGAATGAATAGCACACTTGACTTTTTCTATGTTCCAATCAGCCACTCTGATCTTTCTATTTTTGGACCATCTGTCACTCAGTAAACACACACACTAGGGAGACCTGTCTCATAAAGACCCCTTGCGGTGGTCTCTAAACACCGGTGCCCTTCAAGTGTGTATTATGTATGAACAGGCAATCAGAAGAGACGACCTCATTAGCAGGGTCTAGTGGAGTCCTGGAGGAGTAGGTGACCACATCAGAGAGCTGAGCTGAGTTGTAAATGCCTGGGCTGCTGCGTCCCTGCGGGGAGACCCGGCTTCACATGGCCTTCAGTGTTGTGGACGGAGCTCATTCATATGAATTTTGTTGAGCTCATCTCTGGAGTCAGTTTAAACAGTATCATGTAACCAAATAGTCTGTTTGCTGGCTATGTTGTTTACAAAATCTGTCACATCATTGTAAACCTTCAACTTTTTTTTCCTCATTTGGTATATTCAACATTTTTAAAGACTTACAGGCAAAAAAGTAAAGCGTCAGGGAGGAAGAGAGGGAGGCGATAACAGTAGGGAGCGGCTGAGCCATTCAGGCAGCGTAGTGTGCATGATGGAGCTGGGTCACTGCGTTCTCAGCTGCAGTACAGAGGAGAGAGGATCAGTAGGGAGGGAACAGGGTGTAAAAGTTTCTCAGCCATCATAAAAGTCTGACACACAGATAGTGTGCACTGACCCACTGATGAAGGTCACTAGATTAATATAGTTTTGCTTTTTAGTATCTTGTAATGTGTTTTTGTATTTCAGCTGACAGTTTCCCCAGTGAATGTGTGTGAATGTGTGTGAGCACCATCTGCTTGCAAACAGGTTTTAAGTCCATAGATTCTTAGAAAACTGCTGCTGTATGTTTGCAGAAAAATCGATGAGTTTCTCCCTGCACACCTGAGACACGTTGCTCTGGACACACGGGCATTATCAATACTCTTTTAATGCTTCCCGACAAAACCTCATGCTTTTTGTTTCTCCTTTCTTTCCATTCCAAACAGAGCAATTGCTGGAGTTCATGCACCAGCTGCCTGCCTTTGCCAACATGACCATGTCTGTGCGGAGGGACCTGTGTAGCGTCATGGTGTTTGAGGTGGTGGAACAGGCTGGCACAGTCATACTGCATGACAAACAAGAGGTAGGAACGGACTAATAACTGCACACCTGTTATAATGAAATGCACGCCTGTTAAAAACTGCTTGTGCTGAGATCTTTTGTTCAATACCTCACTTAGATTGATTACTTGCAAAATACATGTATAGTATCTGCTTCATTATCACGATTAAATTAGTTGAGTTAATATAATTACAGCTGAAAAAATCTTTAATCCGCCCTTGGATCACTTTTAAGCGTGGATACAACCATTCAGGAAAAACACGCAGCCATCCTCCCAACCTAATTCACACACAGAGAAACTGGTATGTGCGGAGTCTCTGCAGTGTAGAAGCCCCGTCAATCACTTGAGCTGCTACACAGCTAATTAATTAAGTTACATGCCTGAGAAACTGGAGCTCTGTCATGGCTGTTTGGTTACACACAGAAGTAGCATTGGAACCGACAGGGCGATAAATGGCAACGAACTGCCAGCCGCTGTGTTTCAGGAGGACAGGAATACACAACAGCAGGACAATACCATAAACACAAAGTGAAGGTATACACTGACGGTGTGTGCGTGTGTGTGTGTGTACGTGCCTCCATACTGTCTGTGTCGAGTCGGCTGATGAGCAGCTTCTGTTCAGCTGTCTCTCTGTGGACTCATGTTGAAGGTCAAAGAGAAACACTTGGCTCCTCTCAGAAGTGAACACGACTTGGCTAAGTGACTGTGAGAGGAAAAGGAAAATAAAGAGCCTAAAGTGATCTAACAGAAGTATTAAAAAAAGAGATAAGTGCTTTAGGAGACTGAAGTGACTGCAAAATAGAGGGTGAAGGAGCCAAATAGGGACAGTCACAGGGGTGATTGGTGAGATTGGAGAATCAGCTCTCACTATATTCATGTGCATTTGAACTATTTGGCTGTGCTGAATGCTTGAAGTCAAAAGGACATGGTGGCAAACTTCTGGGTCCATCTGGACAACACTACAGCCTATAAACCCAGTGGAGTTGGGTGAAATTGTCCGACACCAGCTCTGTTAGATTTGGCACCATCTACCTCTTTCCCCTACCGATGATGGTCATTTCCACTTTCTGAAAGATCTGAAGATATCTCTGTGCTTCTTCACTTCTGGTCTCATGGTGGCTTGTATAGAGAGTTAAGAGAGATTACTTGTCCTTTTAATGTAATTGGAGCTATTTTTAGTTGCCATAAGACATGTTATATTTATGTGTGCTGCATACAAATTCCCTCCCAGAAACTTGATTATTTTATCTCACCTTACTTCATCATCGCTAAGGAATAGGCAGAGTGACAGACTGAACTGGACAGAAAAAAAAATAAAAAAAAATAAAACCTGATGGGGAGAGAATTGGAGATTTGCAAGGTGAGAAATAGTGAGCGAATAAAAAGGCAATGAGGAGGAAATACCAGTTATCGCTGCGGAGGGAGCCCGGGGCTCATTTTCACCCGCCCTCCATCCACTCACACTCGGGATGAATAGCTTGTTATATTATGCCTGCCAGCAATTTCCTTTTTTTTTCAAACGCCACCACTAGAGACACAATACCTCTTTTGCACCATACCTCATACCTCATACCTCGCACATTGTGCTCACACTATACCACATGTCACTTAGTAATATATTGCCATTCTTGCACAGCAGTACAGTATAAAAAGGTGTCAAATGTGAATTTATAAAGACGTTTGTTTAGTTTGAACACATACCACATATGAATCACTCAATACTATAAGCATTAGAATTCACATCTCTGCATCTGTTTGCAGCTGGACCTCTGGTATGTGATCCTAAATGGAGCAGTTGAGATCAGCCACCCAGAGGGCAGAGTGGAGACTCTCTGTATGGGCAACAGCTTCGGCATCTCACCCTCCCTGGACAAACAGTACATGAATGGAGAAGTTCGCACCAAAGGAGATGACTGCCAGGTAAAGACAAGAAGCAGCGTGATGGTTAACAAAGTCATGACTGGACAATCTGGATTTGATCACTTGACATATTTCTCTTATAGAAGAACATCAAGCAGTGGTTTAACAGTCTTATAAGATTGTGTGTGTTTTTTCTTCCTGTTTAACCCTATCATGGAACATTTGTGTCAAAGTGCAGGAATCACAGTGTGCAGTTTTTCAATTTCTTCTTTTGACGTTAGAATAGTGGTGTGCAAGGATTGCCAAATGGTTACACATTCTTTTTTATTTTTCCTGTGAAACAGCTGTAACTGAGTCACAATCTTATTGTGTATTATCAACGAGCAGTGTGTCTCTTTGAGGTCACTTTATGGGTTTCTCTAAGAGCAGTCACAGGCGTGAAATGGTAAAAGTAGTGAAGCGAGTGCTGACACTTTCATAGCCCCCTCTGTCCACACTGCCCTGTTCCTCTACTCGCACTCATCATTTCCTGTCTTCAGACATACAGGAAGTTGCAGAGGTAGGGCTTTGTGAGACAAATGCAGAAATTGATGATTTAGATAAGGGAAATGCAGCAAGCAACAATGCTTTAGGGTAGCGGTAGGATTTAGTTCTTAGCTCCTTCTGTTCAGTGTAATGCAATGGGAGGCTAGTTTAGTTCTAAGGATTCATCAGTGAAATGGCTATTGAGAGGATTTTAGACTATTGTAGGTACTTAAATTAAACATTCTTTATTCAGGGTTCTTTTAGTGAGAGAATAGTGTTGTTGGACATAACTTTTCTCCATCCCGCCCATGCCTCTACCTGCCTTTCATCATGCTTCATCTGTGCTGTTGTTTGAGTACCCATCTGTGGTGCCGAGCAATATTTTGCTGTACTACAAGTTCACCCGTTGTCCCCATGTCATCCTCGACCAGTTCGTCTGCATCGCCCAAGAGGACTACTGGCGCATCCTCAACCATGTGGAGAAAAACACACACAAGGTGGAGGAGGAGGGGGAGATAGTGATGGTGAAGGAGCACCGAGAGCTGGACCGCAGCGGAACCAGAAAGGGACACATTGTTATTAAGGTGAGAAGAGGTCACAGTAATTTATATATATACCCAAAAGTTTGTCCTTCGCATGACAATATTGAGGACGATACAGTGTGAAATCTTTCGCAAGTGCTGCATCATTATGAATTGACCGTTTCCTCACCTACAGTACAGTATCTTGCAAACACATCAGTGCACAGTGCAGTTGCTCTATGTTCTCTGTTGATCGTTAAGAGACACCGCTGGCACTATTAGTGTTTGCCGGAGCATTTTCTTGTACGCTACATCCGTGTGCGTTCCAAAGCCTTTTGATCTTTTTCCACCCCGAACCTCCAGAGGCAGCCAGGTATTGATCGGGTAATGGGTCTGAATGATTCTCTTGGCTGCCGCTCTGAAGAAGGCTGCTGGCTCTAAAACACATCCAGCAGAGACGAGTCAATTCACAAGTGTTAGCATTTCCGCTTCTGTTTTTGGCTTTGTTCTTTTTGTGTGTCTGACAAAAAGTGGATGCCTTTCTACTTTCTGTTCCCTGTCAAATGAAACATTTCCCCTAAAAACCTCCACTGCGGTGACATTAACAAACTCACTGAAACCAGAAGAATTAATGTGTGTTGGACATTTAATGTCTGCTACTTGTAAACAAAAATCTGTGCAGATGTAGAAGAATTTATCCCAAATGTTTCAGGTATTTTATTCTTATTCTTCTGATGGCTATACAATGAAAGTGAAAACTGAGTGGCTGCTGATGGTGTGTGTGTTTTATTAATGACTGACTGACAGTCCAGCTCAATAGCTGCATCTTTATAGTTTATGTCCTTGTCACTTTTATGATGAATGGTCGCATAATGTATTCAAATTGCTGTGTGTTGGTGTTTATGTGTATAGATTATGTATGATTCGGCTGTCACACGTGTGTGTATGAGTCTGTAAGTTGTTTTTGAAAGTCTATTCTAATTTGTTAACCTTAGGGAACTCCAGAGCGTCTGATCATGCATCTGGTGGAGGAACCATCGGTGGTGGACCCCACCTACATTGAAGACTTTCTGCTGACCTACAGGACCTTTCTGTCGAGCCCCATGGAGGTGGGCAAGAAACTGTTGGAGTGGTTCCAGGTGGACAACCTTCGAGACACGGTATGGAGGTCCATTTTAAGTTTAAGTCTCTGCTTTAGATACAGGTTGCACTGTACTGTGGACAGGTATTTGGTTTACCAAAAGTTAGTTACTCTGTGGTGTGTGGTGTGTGTGGACCGATCTGTGGGAAATGTGTTGAAATAGAGAAGTTTGGAAAGTTTGTGTGTGAGCTGACATGAGAGTGTAGTGTGTAAGCGTAGAAAGGACCATTCATAGCATTGTATAGTGTGTGTTTTATGCATGGTCTTTATGCTCCTCTCAGCACTCCTGGTATTTGGTATTCATGTGCGATGGAAATTCATGTGTTATGCTGCTTACATGGCGATCAATACAAGTTCAGCAAGCTCAGCTGTCCTTGAGCACCAGTAGCGATTTGTTCAAGCCTGACGTTCTCATTGTCCATAACTGCTTTAACCTGAGATGAGCCCTGTACTGTCAATAGTCTTTATTTGGTTGTCAGTCAGGCTTATAATCTTCAGCCCCATTAAACAGCATCTTATCCTGTACAGAACCAACAAGGAGAGGTTAACTGAATGTGAAAAGTGATGGTGTGAGAGAGTGGAGTGTGTGTACATTGATTGATGAATTGGTTGTTGCTCTGACCTTTTGCAAAGGTTACAACAATGTACCCTCCAGTGTAAACTTGTAGAAAGTATTTGTTTTTCTTCTAATTATTGCAGCACCAAATTAAGCAGTCAACCAGTAGCTTGGGCTGCATATTCCTCTGGCAAAGTTATCTTTAACAACTATATATAGATAAGGAATATGTATTGACAGGGGTACTCTACTTGCCATACATTGACACTGCTAACGTTTTCTTCAGCAACTGTCAGCTCAGCATGCACTGCTGTTAACTTCTGACCTGCTACTAGCAGTTCTCATACCAAACTTAATGTCAAAGCAGCTCTTTAAATAGTATGATATCTAACAGAAACTCTGTCTGATGAGACTGCCTCTGCATTTCACAGGTAACGAGGATAGTGCTGCTGTGGGTCAACAACCACTTCAATGATTTTGAGGGTGACCCAGCTATGACACGCTTCCTGGAAGAGTTTGAGAAACATCTAGAAACCACAGTAAGATCGCATATCAGTCAACTTTTAATGTTCAACTCTAAAACACTACAGTACTTTAACTACTTCTTTTTAACCTCGATCTATATTTCAGAAGTCTCCTCCAGTTAATCATTTTTTCATCTTTCTTTGTCAGAAAATGAAGGGCCACTTGAGGTTGCTGAACATAGCATGTGCGGCCAAGGCAAAATGGAGACAGATCACTCTGCAGAAGGCATCCAGGGAGTCACCGCTCTACTTCAGCGTGCAGGGCGGCAGCGAGAGAGGATTTGGCATCTTTGTGGAGTCGGTGGAAGAAGGAAGCAAGGCTGCAGAGGCTGGACTCAAACGGGGGGATCAGGTAAAAAAACAAGTTTTTTTCCATTCTTTGTATGGTAGTTTGAATTACCCTAATTGAATAGTGTTTAAATTGTGAATTACCCTAATAATAATGGTAGTTGTGAGGACCATCAGGGCTTAGTGCTTGCAAGATGAATGCTGAATGTGTTGCGTAAACAATATACTATATGTGATGAGATGAAATATGGTACAGACAGGTTTGGCATCATGTCAAAACATCACGGAAGAGAAAGATGTATATTTTTGTGTCTGGAGATGAGTCATCTCTCCGAGAAGGTTTTCAGTTTTAGAGCCTATAATCAAATCAGTCCTGTGGTTGCAAAGTCTGCAGCCTTATATGACCCCCATGTGCTTGTTTAACTACTCTAAACCAGAACAAAAACTCTTCTTGTAGATCGACACTGGGTTTT
The DNA here is from genome assembly GCF_900634625.1 of Parambassis ranga. Classification (NCBI taxonomy): domain Eukaryota; kingdom Metazoa; phylum Chordata; class Actinopteri; family Ambassidae; genus Parambassis; species Parambassis ranga. Next base: position 6,368,462 of record NC_041034.1, on the reverse strand, counting down.
TACTTTTGAATAAATGAATATTTTAACTGCTGAGAACAGATATCCTCCTTGAATCCTCCTTACCTTTCTGGTTCACTCAGATACGACAAGAGTGTTGTTTTTTATCTTGATTAACGCCATGCTTAATCAAGATTAAAAGGCACACTTAAGGCAAAACTGCTGTCAGTTTTGAGACCAGTCTACTCGAATGTTGACATTTCACCTGTCTCATTTCAGATCATGGAGATCAATGGTCAGAACTTTGAGAACATTTCCCTCTCCAAAGCCCTTGACATCCTGAGAACTAACACACACCTCTCCCTCACCGTCAAAACCAACATATTTGGTAAGTCTAGTTCTAGGAAGTTACAAATGACACTTACATCCTAAAAATCATCATCATCATCATCTTTCTCTCTATGTGCCTCCCACGATCTAGTCTTCAAAGAGCTCCTCAGCAGGATTGTGCACGAGAAGAAGAACGGCGGCCCTCACATTCCCAAGATCCAGGAGAAAAAGGGCAATCGTTTCTCCATCCCTGACCTTCCTGGAGACATGGAGTTTCCCACGGACCACAAGAGCACCCGGAAAATGAAGGCGAACACTGTGTCTGGAGGACGAAACAAGATCAGAAAGATGCTGGAGAAGACACGCTTCAGCATACTGCCGCCAAAACCATTCAGGTAGTGTGACATGTTGCTGGTGTTAAACATAAATTATGGTAATTAAACACAGCTCAATGTCATAAAGATTTACAGGAAAGTTCTATTCTCTCTGATTAGATCAGTCTCGCCATCAACTGTTTTTGTTGTTGTGGTACTATTCTGTTGGTTATGAATAAACCATCAAGCTATCAACGGTTATTCTGAAAAAACGCATTTTGCCTTCCTCTTTCAGCTGGTATGAAAAGGAAGTGAAGCTATTTCACCGTAAACCTTACCTTACATTTATTAGAAAATGATAGTTCCCTGGGCCATTTCAAGCACTAGATACAGTGACCGTAGTTCATCGAATTCACTGTTAATTTGCCCCTTTTTCCTCAGGAGTTCAGTAGCCTTTCACTTATCCTTTGCTGCTGTCATGTAGACAGGCTCCAAAGGAAAGCACCAAATGTGAAAAGACATCATCATCATATAGTCGGTAGTGTCATCCATATCAAGCCACTAAAACTGGCAGCATCTAGAGCAATTGTGCAGAAGAGGCTCACATTCAATATTCCTCCCATAACGTGCTGATACAGACTTGATTTCATTTCATGCCTTTCCAGGCCTCATTTAACTCCACACTGTGTCAGTGCAGCACACAGAGAGAGAGAGAGAGAGAGAGAAGACACTGTTCTCGTCCTGTTAATTAGAGAGCCACCTCATTCAATGTAAATTCGCACACTTTTGCAACAGATCATCATGTGTATCCACAGCCTCTCCGCTGCTGTGTCTGTCTATCACACAACTATTAATCGTGCCCGGTGCTGCACAGCATCCAAAGGGTTATCCACTGTGCTTTTCGCTAGTTAGCACCATTCAAACGAACCTTTGATTCAAAGGAATCGACGACTGATTAAAGTGAAAGGAGATGGGTGATTCTGGTCAATTAGGATTCATCAGCGTGTGTTGTGGGCTGAAATATGAGGGGAGGCAACATCGTTAAAAGTTGTGTACAGTGTCTTTGTGTGACCGCTTGCATGTATCCTAAGGGTACCAGCTGTGAATTTAAACTACTGTTCACATGCAAGCGCACACACTGAATTGGCATTTTAAGGACACATTGGATTCACACATGGATTCAACATGCGACTGTTGTTTGTTCTCTCTCTCACTTCCTCACACACGCACAGGCTACATTTTAATGCCTTTTCTCTGTTCTATTCTGAGACAGTTAACCTTGTTTTAACCGATTCAGTCGCTATTGCCGTAGCAAGTGTCCTCCCAAAACCACCTTCACTGTTGCCTCTTTCTGTTCTTGGCTGACATTGTGTTCTACTAAGACTTTATATGACAAGGGGATACTAGCAATAAACACGTTGTTTTTCTGCCATATTAATGTGTCCAGCCACCCTGTGCATTTACATCTCCCAGTTGATTTACATTCCACAGATGGGGAAGCAATAGACAGAGGTTTTAGCCTCTAGTCTGTGTATCTCTCTTCTCATGATTTAATGAGACGATAATAAACCTTATACAGTAATTCTCTATGTCCCATGATGCAATTCATTCATTCTTCCTACTTCTCTGGCCACATGTTAATTTACAAATTGCATCAGACTAATTATTGTTCGGAGTGTTTCAGCATTCACTCTACATGACATCCACATTTTTACTGCATGCATGCCAGACTACTGATTTCAGTTATTGACCTGCCTGGACAGCAGGTAGAATATTTGGAAGAAAGTTATAAGTTTGGCTGCTCTGTTATATAATCAGGGTGCAAATGGAGACAACACACTAGCTCCGTTTTGCAGTTCTGGATCTTAAAGATCAGTAATTGTTGAAACTGTTTCAGAGGGGACTATCCTCATTCTAGCAGAGGAGGATAGATGAGTATAGTTCTTAGCAGCTGAAGTCTCATCTTGAATTATTCCACTGTATGCTGGTATTATGAAATTGCTTTACACATTTTTAGCTTGTGTTTTGCAGCGTCTTAACGATGGCTGCTGTATCTTGTGTCTGCTTACATGTTCGTGTTTGTTGGTTTCAGTGTGTGTGAGGATGAACACTGTTGCACTGGTATTGCTGAATCACATCAGCAGAGCTCTGCTTCAGTTTTTTTTTTTCTTTTGTTTTTTTTTATTTTTCACGCTTTTCAATGTTGTCTCTCTCCCTGTTTGTCTCCGCTGCTTCAGGGGCCTGTTTGGGTAAGACCTCTTGTGTAACTCCCCATCTTTCAGCCATTTGATTTAGTATCCATCTGCAGACCTACACACAGCAGGCTGACCTTCAGTAACAGTAAACTAGAGGTTCTTCTTTTGTAGGTTTCATGCTAATTCCTTTCTGCAAAGCCAAGGTGTTCCGTCTCATTTTCACATTCACATTCTTTTCAATGTATTTTCCTAGCTTCTCTCTGGGCTAGAACCTATCTGCAGGGATATTGCAGAAACAGGAGCAAATTAGAGATGGTTTTGGGTTCTTTAACAATAACACCTGGCATCCAGGTTGTGTCTGTAATACCTTTTTCCAACCCATATTATATGGCTTATTGGATATTGATAATATTGGGTCTCTGCCCTCTCTTTCATTGTTCAAAGTGTGAATATTACTAGCCTCACGAGCCTCCTGTAAACCTTGCGACGTCTTAGTGTAGTCTTTTGAACCCCATCTTATCCTTATCTGTTTCAATTTCACCATTATCTGCTTTCCAAATCTCCCTTGCTGTTCTCTCCTGCTCAAAAATATTTGATCAACCTATTTTCTTACCTGTTCTCTATCTGCTTTTGCCCAGTTTTATCTCCCTTCCCCTTTTTTCTCTTCTAGCTTTGGTGATACAAAGATTACAGAGGCTTTGCTAGACCTGTGATAGTGGGAGCTCTGCATTACTGCACCGTGTTCATGCTACAATTAGTATGCAGGCATGAACTCTACATCTGACACATCAGCTACAGACTCACCACCATTGAAATGCACATATTTAAATGTTTATATTACAAATTACAAGTGCTAATTGCCAGTATTTCTTAACTTAAACTAGGTGAATTCTCCTGCTTTTAATTTGTTAAGTTAATTCTGAGAGCATCTAGAAGCCCCCACAGCTTTGTAAGAAGGTGCCAAACCTCTAGATACACATATTTAGCATCTGCGACTGGACTATTGAAAACCCCACCTGTCCGTCGCCAAAGGGTTGCCATTTCCATCACATTTATGCAGATCCATTCAGTCTAATGAGACCATTAATGTAAAGGTTGATGTTTGCATATCCCCGAGCAGAGCGTAGCTGAGGAGCCAGATAGAAAGGCCTCCGTCTCTGAGTTTAGCCTCATGATGTGTCCAACAGTTGGACACACACAGACGAGAACAAGAGGGCTAAATGCTAATGCACAGGTGCAAATAAAAGACCTTCAAAGTGATCTAAAACGCGTTCATATGTGCTCCTCTGTCTGTGCTAGCTTTGTCTCATTGTCTTGTGTGTGTGTGTGTGTGAATATGTGTGTTTTTCTATCCATAAATGCTCCTTATGGATTCCTGCCATTAATGAAACTTCCTTATGGATGACTTTCAGCAGTGTCACTGAGTAGACATTTTGATTAAATCTCAGATTTTGATTTGTTATGAGTTCTCAGGTGAAGAGTCATGCACTCATTCATAGACCTGTGCTTAAAACTCATAACACAGAAAAAACATTTTTTTAAATGTCTACTGCTGCCAAAAAAAAGCCTAAAACTTCATTTTAGAACATTTAATTCATCAAAAAAGTGATTTTCTGTTTCTCTCTTATCCCACTGCACCTCCCCCCATATTCGACCTCTAGCGATGGTGGCATGGGTCAGTCTCAGGATGACAGCATTGTGGGTACCAAGCAGTGTCGTCACAGCGTGGCCATCATGCCCATTCCTGGCAACCTCTCGTCCAGCAGCCCCGACCTGCTGCAGCCAGCGACCAGCGTCCTTGACTTCTCCAACCCGGCAGGTAAGAAACAGAATGTTGACACAGGCTTTCCTATGTGCGAACACAAACCTGAAATATCCTTCCATTGTTAGTGTTTTTGTGTGCTTGAAGAGGTTTCTAAGATGATCCCAACAACTTAAATTGCTTACAATTGCTCTATTTCCATGTACCTAGATTTTTCTACTTTAGTTTCCCTGGGGGTGTTCACGAAGCTTTTCCCCCACTATTCACTAATTTGTTTCAATAGTCTCCAGCTGTGACTCCAGCACTGTGACTCAAAAATAGTGGAGACACCACATATTCAATGACGGATTATTGCTGACAACTTGGTTGCGCTCTGTTTTGGTTTTGGTTTGTTTGCAACATGTCTGATGCGATGTCAAAGTGCCACTGTGTTGTGAACGTTTTGCTGGGTTTTTAGATCTCAAAAAACATACAGAAATGTTCCCAGAATGAGATCCTTGCTGGGCTCCATGAAGAGGTCAGGATTATACTCTTTGAAATCCGGATGTAGGCCACTGCTTCCACATACAAACAAACATGTTCTTTACAGACATAAAACTTCTTAATTTTTCTGTGTCCCAGCACATTTGGTTGTGCAAATGCAGGTAGAGACAAATGTCTTCACACAGATTTATCTATATTTTGTCTACTTTGGCTTTGTAGTGCATGCACAATTGATAACAAATTGGTGGGTGCATAGATGTCCACATAGAGTCTTGCATACACCCTCTGATGACAACATTTACAAAGTAAAATTTTTTACTTTATACAATTTGGTAAATAAGTTGTTTTATTTTCATTAATTAATAATTGAGTCTCACATATTGAGACTTATGGTTGGAAAGATTTCTATTCATGTGAATTAGTAAAGGCATCCAATAGAGCCAATTTTCAGACAGACTGTGACATAAAGCACTTCAGGTGTCGGGAAGGCAAAGCATCCAACACCTTAGTGTGCAGGTATTATTGACCCCCGTGGCCTCAGTTATCACTGAGCCTTTCAGCTGTCACGGTCACAGCTCAGAGTTTCTCTTCTGAGGCTTTTCGTCACACTTGACTAGAGACCTCGGCCTCATTTGAACAGCGAAAGCCACTTGTGGAGTGAAGAACTCCGGTGCTCAGTGAGCACTGAGAGATGCTGTGCAAACAACCTGTCACCCTTGAACACAATCACATATAGCAGTTGTGACTGTGTGGGTAAGATGGTGGGTTTCAGCGCAAACTCTTCGTCTCTCTTCTTTAAGACTGACTTTCTAAAACAGTCACTTGTGCTGATGTTTTGGTCTGCCCCGGAGCACAATGGTGTCCTCCTGACAAACGTTAACCTTCTCATCAATCACTTTTTTAAAAATCCTTTCCTTCCCAGCGAGGTTTCGCGAGGCCATAATTATTTAAGCTAACACGGGCCACTCCCTATGGTTTTGTGTGTGTTATTTATGTGTATTTAGACAGAAAGATTGAGAGAAGGGAGAAGAAGAAAAAGAAAAAGTAGGAAGGTGAAAGTGCACGAGAGGGAGAATGTGGTCCTGATTTATTCCACCTGCCATTTGTCAATGAGCTACACACACTAGCATGTAGATGGTCTAGTTCATAGACCTATACATCACCTGTGGTTAAACTAAAGCTAAAAGAGACAGAACTGTGCCACATTACTCCATACAAATTTAGATCAAGTTTCCTTTAGTCCTCCTCCTGTTAGGGTTAATAATGGAGGAGAGAACAGCTTAAATGTACCCCGTCTATAACACACCCTAAAGAACTCAAACAAAGTTCTCTACATTATTATACAGACGTAGCACAGATGTACGAATATCTGTATGTTTTGTAATACTTCAGATTGTTTTAAAGTGCTCAATATTAGGTTATTGTTTTGTATTGGTCTTGGTTAACGTTATAGTTTTAGGCTGCTCTTTGTTTAAGGATGCCATTGAGGTCGTTCTTTATTTGTTCCTATGCTTCATTCCATTATAAATTTTATATTCACACCTGATTTTATTTTGCTGTTTGTCTGATGTGTTTTGGCTTCTGTAAGTCATTGTTATAGCTTTAATAAGGCTTTATGGTTTCATCATGTATTGGACCACTTGTTGTAGGGCATTATTGCTGCATCAGGACAGGAGAGTGTCGCCGTAGTCATTACTGTTATTCATGTTATCCAAATGTCTGTGGAGCGAAAACATTTTTTATATTCTCTTGTTGAAGTCTTTGCGATTGTCCATGGTTTTATTTCTACCGCCTCTATAACAGTTTATAACAGCACTTAAGAATTATAATGGGAGTAGTCATCAGTCACATCCCTTTTTGCCTGTTTCACCAGCCTCAGTTGTTTGGGAAGTGGAGCATGAACGTTTCATTGGAGATGGAGTACATGTGTTTTTTTCAGTGGCTGCTGTTTATGCTTGTGTAAAGCCAAACTCTCAGATCTTCTGTGTTTCTTTTTTTTCTCATATCATCTCTCTTTCTCTCTCTCTCTCTCTCTCGCTCCGTCCTCGGCCTTCCTCTGTCTCCTCTTGCATCTCTCTTGCTGTGATTTTAAACAGATGTTCTGGTGTCGACATGTTGAGTCATATACTCTGCCTCTCTGGTTTCCCATGAGCTACAGACTACTTTTCTGGTCTTCTCCTTTTTTTTTTTCTCTCCTCTGTCATGATGTTTCCAACCACTGTGTCTCTTTGCTCTCTTCCCTCCCACACTCTCTTTCACTCGTAATTACTGTGTATTTTTTTCTCTTTTTCTTCTTTGCTTGCCAAGCACTGGGACTCTACTGTAAGTATAAATATATTAAGTAAATATTCCCCCTGCATCTTCTTATTGTTCTTTAATTCATAACCTATTTCCCACATTAATCTTTCCATCTCTGCATCTTCGAGCTGCTTTCCTTTACATTTATAGGTTTTTCCACTTGTCGTCTGTCATTGTGAGAACTTGAATGTCAGAATAAAGACAGCTTAAAGACAGTCCATTTTAAGTTACCTTAGTGGTTGAGTAATCGCATTTGTAAGATTGATTTCCTCTCAGTTGAACATAGACACTGACACACCCTCCAGCCTTGAAGACTGAAATTAATGAGCATGAAGAAATGTGGAACGTAGTATATCCGCATTGGCTACAAAGATATAACAGTGTGTTATCCGTGAGGACATAAGCTTAATGTTCAGGAATTAAACACCCCCCTTAACAATTACAAGACATTTTTTCATTACATTTTATTTATTGCATCCCCAGTGGTGTTTTAACCACCGCTACTCTACTCTCAGAACCTGGAGCCCTCGCGCCCAGCCCTTCTCAGCAGCTCTGGCTGCTTTCACAAGTGATTTACGCCCTCTCACTGTATGATGGAGTGACTGGGAAAAGCTTTGGCAAACAGTAGAAAGGAGAGCGAGAAGGAGTAGGAGGAGGAGGAGGAGTCTTGTGGGAAGTGTGTAGCCCTCTTAGTTAGTGCTGTGTTTGCAGAAACCCATGAAGAGTGTTTTTTTTTCCTATGTAGAAATCTTCTTTGGCCTCAGTCCATAAATAAACCTTCCAGTGTTGATGAGAATGAATGATACTTTATTAAAGATGATAATTGATTGGGAGTTTGGCTGGGTGGGCAGCGATTGCCCTCCTGCGCACAGGTCAGGTCCCGTCTTAGCCAGAGGATTAAACATGATGATGATTAAGCCCCCCTGGATATGATAGCCAGCTATTTATCTGAGGGCTTCCCACACTCCAATCACAAATCACTGCTAATGAGACACAAAGCGTTTAGCTCCTTCCAGTCAGCCCGCTCTGACCACCAGCCTGCACATTAACAGAGATGCTCTCTTCCAACACAGAGGGAGGAAGGACACTGCACACTTTAAACTTACTGTGTTTCTCTGCGTATCTCCATCTGAAGTCAATAATTATTTGACTGACACACAAAGCACATGTGTCATGTGATAGAAATCAATACGCTTGCAGTCCATAAAGAGGTCATTCATTTTCAAGAGGGGCTGGCAGCATGAAAACATCAATATATACTCATTCTAAGAAGAGTAATAACAAAACAGGAAGGAACATTTTGGACAAAGCAGAAAAACATCTGGAAGCTTGTTTTTTACATCAACCGATCGCTATTTATATCCATTCAAGGTGCATACATTTCATTAAAGATTCAATGTGGTGCCTTTCTATACAGAGGGTTGTCGTTTTTCTGTCCAGAAAAACTTGCATTCTTTCGTTAATTTAGCATATGGACATCACATTTTAGTGTTGGTGTCCACCATCTCCAGACACTGCTGCCGTCCTATGTGTCATGTTATACCTGCGGACACTGGAAGGTTTCAAGTGAACCCCTTTAAATGTCATGTAACAGTAGATGTTTAAATAAAAAAACTGAAAATCCAAACTCAGTCTAACTCGATATGAATCCTTTATACAAACACAGACACACATGCAGCTCCATAAACAAACAGAGGTGATTGAGTATCAGCCTTCACTCTAATAATATTGTTATTGGCTTTGCCTTCAGCCATTTGTTGGTGGTTATTGTGCTGCGCTGCTGCTGCAATAATGATAATAACGCTGCTGCAGCCATTGTCATCTAAATACACTTAAAGTCACAGACACATCACAGATCCATTTTAATAAGGATGAAAGTAATAACCTGTTTGAACAAAGTCATCAGTCCCGCACACCTTCATGATCTCCCTCCATTTCCAGCCATGATATCGGTTCGTGATCAAACTAAACACACACTGGCGCTGCATGACATCTTCATCTGATTGTTGGACTCTCTCTCTCTTTCTCTCCTTGTCGCTGTGCAGCGGTCATAACTCATTCTTTTAAAGCTCTTTGGCTGCCTGTGGCTAATGGGCCATACCCTCTTCCTTACTCAAACACAGAGATCTTTAATGCAGTATTTCACTCAGGGGGAACATTTCTATTATTTAACACACGTTGCACAGCGTGAGTCGCGGGCAGCTGCTCCAGCATCAGCAGCAGGAATCTGTAGTCACTACCAACATTAAAGCCTTCATTTCCCATTCAGAGGACAGGTCTACTCTTTATGACGATCACATTACTCAAAAAAAATTATCAGAAAACTCCTTAAAGATTAAGGTCTTTGGGACTTTATTACATCACGTTGACTTCTCATTCAACCCTAATTAGTCACTAACCATTCCTCTTTTTTCTTTGTCGTCCACTCTTAAGACATCCCAGACCAGGTCATTCGGGTGTTTAAGGCCGACCAGCAGAGCTGCTACATCATCATCAGTAAGGACACCACTGCCAAAGATGTTGTCGCCCACACTGTCAACGAGTTTGGCCTCCTTGCGGGACCAGAAACCTACTCCCTGTGTGAGGTGTCAGTCAGCCCAGAGGGAGTCATAAAGCAGCGCCGCCTCCCTGACCAACTGTCCAAACTGGCTGATCGGATACAGCTCAACGGCAGGTAAGAAATGTTTATCAGAGGGTGTTCTAAAGGAAACTTTTAGAGGTGCTTGTGCAGCTCACAACAATACTATACTAAATCAGAAAGCAGCAGTAATTTGCTGAGAATCACCTTTAATCGAAAACATCATGGAAATGTACTCATACTCAAACCTCAGTGGGGACTCTTGTACAGAGAGCAGCTGGATATGAAACAAAGGATTCGAGAATTTATACAGACCATTGTCGTGTTGAAGGCCTGGAGCCACAGTGGTTAGACTCAAAGCCAAGAAGTCTCAGTCGTGGGATTTCTTCCTTCTATCTTTTTCTGATTGTTTTTGGCATGGTTCACACAGCTGGTTTAACCAATCAGCAAGCTACTGCAGGAAACCACAGTACCCCCAGCTATGGAACTTCTTATTGCTTGAAGTCATCTGCCAACGATTTTTTGGAAAATGTCTTTCCAAACCATTTCAAACATGTTTTTTTTTTTTTTTTTTTTTTTTTTTTTAACTTATGGCTGTGATGGTAGCAGGATGCACAAGACTACTGTACATGCCATGGGGAGTGTGACACCAGGAACATCTGGGTCTTGGCATTCATGTTGTGGTTACTTTTACACGTTTGCTTCAGTTTGTGGGAATGTATTGATTGAATTCCTCTAAAGAAGTAGTTCTCTGTGCTGCTCCTGAGGATACAGGACACTACTTTCAGATGTATTTCATTCGCTTGCCATTGCTTGGCTGTGTGGCTTGAATGAAAACCAGCAGGACTCCAGGTGCTGAGCAGCAGTCAGAAGTCAGAACCACTGTCCTAGTTTAGTGGAATGATAAATTAAGTGTTGCAACCCTCTTAAAAAGTGCTGTTTTTTGTTGTTGTTGCTACAAGCTGCAGTTTAGTTTAGTTTACACTGAATGGCTGGCTAAGTGCTGCAGTGATATGTTAATGTGCACTTTGTTGTGGACACAATGAAAAAGATTCAGCTTCACTTAGCCTTCATTAGATGTTTTCTTTTTGAGGTTTAAAGTCTTAGCTCTTCTTCTTGATGTCAGACGCGTTCCCTTTTAAGATGAAAGTTAGAAAGACTTGAAGGATAATTTGACTGCGGCCGTAAAGGCTCCCTTAAAAATCGCTCCTCCGTCCGTGTTTCACAGTTTTTTTCTCTCCTCTCCCTCCTCATCTCCTGCGGTCCCTCGCCGGTCCCCTCCCAACTAGGCTAGCATGAATTTTTCATCCTCTGTCAGGGGCGGAGGCCTCTGCAGACAGCATGGCACGCCTGGAATTATTCATACACACACACGGAGGCACGTACAAAGATATAGATACAGACAATCACCTATTTATACACAGTCAGCCTTCTGTAGACATTTAGTGCTGCTTTTATACACATACATTATTGGTGCACTTACTGACATTTTGACAATCCACATACTGTGAATATACAGAACCTTGTGCCCTGTCAGCAGGATGAACATGCAGTGTATTTATTTTTTAAGGAGCAGTATGTCTGCCTTCTCTGTGTCTCTTCCGCCATGCAGCTGGATTGACAGAAGGTCTACAAAGGGGCCAAGCCAATAGCAAGTCTTGTTCAGGCTGCCAAAATACATATAGATGCAGTGAAGGGATCCTAATCACAGATACACACTCCCACACACAATGCCAGCGGCCATTTGCAATGGCTCTCATCCAGTGACATTGCCTCATCCAGTTCTATTTAGCAACGCTTTGTCCATCATTAATTTAGACTCCACCATTCCCTCTGTCTCCTTTTTCACTTCATTATGACTCTTCCTCTCTTGTCTCCTCATTTTTCTATCTCCTATACATTTTCAGCATCTTAATTTGTCTTAAATTTGTATATTTAAATAAAGACTTTGCTTTCTCATCACTCCTCTCTCCAGCCTCTTTTGGCAGAGCACAGTTCAGATTTATATCCATGCCAGCACTGCACCCCTGAGGGTTGCCCGCTGTTGATCCATAATGCTCTGATGTTCTGCATTCCTATATGACCACATTACAGCTCCATTAGAGTGAAAGTGAGGGGGTGGGGTTAGATTTATAAAACCATAGCACATAACAAGGTAAGAGAGATGCTGCTACTCCCAGCACCTGTTGTCTTTCTTACCTAACTTTCTTGTTTCTAAAGTATGGCCGTCATCTATCAGTACCAACAGTATTTTTAACTGAGACAGAAAATGTGCCTCTTGAAAGTGAAATGTGAAAAACAGGAGTTTGAAGTAGAACAGGGGAGTTAAGAAACTGGTTCATGTCCACCCACTTGTCTCTCTCTGCAGCCTGTATCAAAGCACCTGAGGATACTGCAGGCCTAAAATCTGCTGTGCTAAAAATACAGTACACTTGTAAAAAAAACCTTATATATCAGGTATTCTTATGTAATTATTGCTAGTTCTCTCCCATTCTGAAGAATCAAAGTCAGCTTCCTGTCTCTTGTGAAAATGTGGCAGCGTGTCTGGTGTAGTGTTCCTCATACACCTTTGTGACTGTTGCATAAGTCACATCTAATCCTTTCAACACCTGCTCTCCTCCCTCCAGGTACTACCTGAAGAACAACATGGAGACAGAGACTCTTTGCTCAGATGAGGACGCCCAGGACCTCCTTAGAGAGAGTCAGATCACTCTGCTTCAACTTAGTACCATGGAGGTGGCTGCACAGCTCTCTATGAGAGACTTCGAACTCTTCAGAAACATCGAGTCCACAGAGTATGTAGAGACACGAAAGAAAATATGACTACGTAATGGTATATTGAAAAGCTCTGATAGTGAATGCTGTTTTTTTTAACTTCCCTGTTTTTAGGTATGTGGATGACTTATTTAAACTGGACTCCTCTGTGGGAAGTGGCAATCTGAAGCAGTTTGAGGAAATGATAAACCAGGAGACCTTCTGGGTCGCAACAGAGATCCTAAAGGAGCCCAACGCCCTGAAGAGGATGAAGACCATCAAACACTTCATCAAGATTGCCCTGCACTGCAGAGAGTGCAAAAATTTCAACTCCATGTTCGCTATCATCAGGTGGGTTTCTCATATTAAATGCAGTGACACACTGTTACAGTGCATTGTTTTTTATTCTTTTACATTCTGCCTCGGCTAGAGAGAGAGAGGATTGTCCATATGTGATGACAGCTAGTTTTTCTTCTGCTGACAGCATGAGTGCCAAATGAGCTTTGGCGGCTGTTGTCTTTCCCCTCAGGAGAGCGGACCTTGTCGTCATGCTCATTCACTGAATCAGCCCCGATTTAACCAAACCACACACAGTCTGCCTCTGCAACCTTAAAGCATTTAAAACAAGAGTCCCACAGCAACAGTTACTGTTACTGTTTGTTGAGATTGCCCACTCCCTCTGGCCTCTGTGTTTTGGCTCTCGATGGCTGTTAAACTGACGACGTGTTGGTGTAAATGGTAAACCTAAAGGGTAAAAGCTTAGATGAAAAGGGATTGTGTTTGAATCCACCAGGCAGCTGAGAGTGTGTGGAATTTATTAAGAGGTAATAATAGCTTGATTCAGGACCTTTCAAAACAAAAGTTCATGGTGCAGTGAGATGAGATAAAATGATCTAAACATATACATTACATACTGCATTGTTATTGTGTCTTGCTGTTGCAAAAGAAAGCTGGACTCAGGGACCTCTATTACCTCAGGATCAGATAAGAATGCAGGGACCACCTTAGGGCCTTCACAATTTCAGATATTTAATTTCCTCCAGGCCCCCTGAGGGTCTGGAGTCTGGAAGCTGTGGTCCACCTTCCCCGCCTTATAATCTGCAGTGTTCTTTTCCAGGACCACTGCTGCTTTTAACTGTATTTGTTCATGTAATTTTCATTTTTGTACCAGCAGTGCTGAGAAACAGGTGTGTAATGCTGCAGCCAAATCATTGGTGATATTTATTTTTTGTTATTTTTTTGGCCATTTATTGATTCTTATTAAGAAACACCTAGCCCGGCCTGGTTTACAATACAGTGTGCCCCTTTAAATCTACAGGAAATATGCTATGTTCTGCAATATTGCTGCAGCATAAATTAAATATTAAATAAATAAATTTTTATTTTTATTAAATAAACCTTGTTGCTTGAAGGCAGTACTGCAAAGACTACCATTATAGCTCATAAAAAATAAATGCTAGCATCTCTCTCATTCAGTACTAAGCTGTTATGTTGGACAGCACCTATGCTGTCCACTTCCAATCTGGACTGTCAGTTTAAGGAGCTCAGCAGTATGTTCTATCTCTGTTAGCTGCTGTAAAAGGCACTTCAGAGCACAAGTGTCTGACCTCCTTGTCCCCTTTACACTTCTACTCACAGCAGGGCATCTTTGCACATATGGCTCTGATGCATAACCTGCTTGATGACAGGGGCACGGCTGCTGCCGTGCGTGTTTCCCGCACAGTGAGCCTCACCTTGTCTGAAATAAAGGGTTATTCTACTGGTGGTGAATGAAAGAAGAATGCAGGGTGCACCAGTCATTGTTATCACTTGTCTAAATGAGTCAGATGAGTGCAGAGCTGAACTTTGGCTCAAAAAAAGGAATTCTGCTGCATGGTGTAAAAATATTCTGCTTCTTCCTTCTTCATTTTCACCTCTACCCCTCGCCTCACTTCTTCCCACCACAACTCATTTATCTCTGCCTGCCTGCTCCCCTTCTCCACGCCCTCCTCTCCTCACACAGCGGGCTGAACTTGGCACCGGTGGCTCGACTGCGCAGCTCCTGGGAAAAACTGCCCAGTAAGTACGAGAAGCTGTTCGGGGACCTGCAGGACGTCTTCGATCCGTCAAGGAACATGGCCAAGTACCGCAACGTGCTAAGCAGCCAGAGCATGCAGCCACCTATCATCCCTCTGTTCCCAGTGGTCAAGAAGGACCTCACGTTCTTACATGAAGGTAAAAGACTCTCTGATATCATTCTGTTCAGTCTCTTACTTCCTGTGTTGTGTTTAAAGCTAATGTCAGGCTCACTTCTGCTTAAGGCTTCCCCATCTTGCTTGTTTGACAAACTGCACTGTGTCAAGTCACAACTACACAAACAGACTTCTCCTTGTCCTGCTTTGTCCTAATGTTAGAATTTAAAACAGAAAGCTCCCCTAATTGTGTAAATTTAAAAACAATCTTAAAAACTGCCCAGTATGACAAAATAGAAAAAAAAGAAAGACACTACTTTGATCTCCTGGAGTAAAAACAAAAAAGAGGCCAGAATAAGGAGATTTTTTTTTTGCCTTTGAAGAAAGGACTATGAAATATTGCATCGAATTGCGTGTTGCAAATGTCCCAAAATATAAATCATTTGTCTCTATTACAGTGTTGGCAGACGACTTCAGAGGTTTTGTGAATGTGTGATTGTCCTTCCAGGTAATGACTCCAGTGTGGACGGCCTGGTGAACTTTGAGAAGCTGAGAATGATCGCCAAGGAGATCAGACATGTAGTGAGGATGACCTCAGCCAACATGGACCCCGCCCTCATGTTCAGACAGAGGTTGGTTGTTATGATGTCACAAGCTTTCCTTTTTTTTTTTTTAATTCATTGCTGCTGTTGAAGCCAGATTCTCAAACAGGGGAAACTGTAGGTTGAAGCAGCCATTCAGTTTGTTTCAGTATGTAATTGTAAAATTTATAAAGCTACAGTGCAGAGCCTTTTCATTTAAACAAGTGTGTCTGCATCTGGGCAATAGTGGCACAGCTGAAGAGGGGGGAAACCGTAACAATGGAGCAAGCATGACAGGTTAAAAAACTCAACACAAGTACAGAAGGAACAGTTCCAAGAAAACGTTTCATTCTGTATGTAGGGTTAAAATAATAGCTAAAAACTCCAAATATCATGTAAGTACCGGCCTGTTAAGGACAGGTAAGTTCATTGTTATTTGCTATGTTCAGTATACTATATAACTGTTATGTCTCTCAGGTTACCAACCACTTCATGTGGAATGGTGTAAATCAAAATGCACCTACTACAAATACGAACACGTTTAGATAAAAGTTCTGCTCTATTTCTTTAAGAAATTATTCTTATTAGGGAAACATGCAGGTTCATGCTCAGACACAGTGCCCAGTACATTTTCATATTGTGATAAGCTCCAGTCGATTTACAGTCAACAGTTCAACCAGAGTGGTCATGGTTTAGTACAAAATTAGCGACTTCCTTCACCTTGTTGTATCTTTGAGACTACCTCTTCCTGTTTCCTATAAGACAGACAGCAGCATTCTCAGAAAGAGAACACAGAAAAACCAGTACTGCAAAGTAGATTCCAGTTTTTTTTTTTTTTTAACTTTACTCCGTTGCTACAAATGCTGGCAAAAAGGGAATCACAACACCATCCCACCACCTGCCAACCTGGATCCTTCACTAGCAGGATCAGGCACACACTCAAGGCCTTGGTCCAATCAATTCCCATTCATTTCCTGTGCAGTTCATAGCTCTTGGTGTTTGGACTCCTCTGCTGGTTTGCAACCACCCGAGGACACAGGGCTTGACTGGATTGACGTGAACTGGAAGTGGAATTGATGCCAGCCGCAGTGTGTAGTTTGTCAGTTTTTGTGTGTGTTTGTACATCACAGTCTGTCACTGCTGCAGTGCATGACTGCCCCCTGCTGGCACTCCCTTTGTACAACAAGACATCAGAGAAGACACTTTAATTCTACACATAGTAATCCTGTTTCAACATCATACCACACAATACAAGGCCATAGCACACACTCTTCAAGTGGATATAGGGAGATGTCCTATGCCTGGTGTTTTCTCATCTCCAGTCATTTCCTGTTTGTTTGTGGTGGCATGACGTCTTACATAGTCTTGTCACCTCAACCCTCCCCCAACCCGTGAACTTGTCTTTAAGTCACGCTTCAATCTTCACGCCTCTTGCTTGCAGGAAGAAGAGGTGGAAGAGTTTAGGGTAAGTTTGTCCTGGTTGCCTGGTTTCACCCTGTTCTGGATCAGCATCATTTTTTTTAAACCACCCTGCATCCCCTACAGCTGTCATAAACTCTGCATGTCTCCCTTGTTACTTTATCTGAGTGTACCTGCGTGTCTGCCTGTGCTTCTGTGTGATTAACTCGACCATTTGCAGTGCTCATTGACACAAGCCATCCTGAAGTCCCTCATTGACACATTAAATGTCTGCTCTGTTCATCAGAATGTACATTTGAGTCATATAGTAGCTTGAAATGATACTTTTTGTTCACACCAAGCGGTTCTAAAAGAAACCAAAGATCTCAACATTCATTTTGCGTCCTCTGGAGCTTCATTAAAATAAAAAAGCTGAGCTGGCTTATTTGCCATAATGTCATACCATAGATGGTGGAAAATGGAGGTGAATGTTCCTTCATAGGGTTTTTGGTGTCAAAGAGTTGTTATAACAAGGGCACTCAGTGTCAGTTAAAAAAGTTGCTACTGCTACTAAATACCCCTCTAAGTTGGACCTGTTTGTCCACTATTGTTATGAAAGTCTTTAATCAGCTATGAAACTTAAAAGCCTCCAAATAAAGGCAAAGTAAATCAAATGTATAGGTACTATTTGACTCAGGTTTGGTGTTCACATCTGCATCCTGCCATCCTACTCCCTGTATCCAACATTGGCCATCTTTTTGTTTCCTAACCCTTTTTGCCTCCATCTGACAGAATGTTCTGCTGTTCTGTGCTGTGACAGCATGAGGGCACACTGGGGAGTGCTGCCTCCCTCCCAGTTGCATGGTCCTTTTTTTAAAATGCTACGCTGCAACTTAAAGACAGTAGAGTAGAGGAAAAAGATAGTAGTCCTTCCTGTTTGGTGATTGTACTGATTTCTGTCTTTATACTTCCATGTGCATTTCTACTCTTCTTCCTTTTCTATCTCTGCTGTTTCTTCCTCCCTCCTCACCTTCTCTCATCTCTTCTTCTTCTTCTTCCTCTCTGTGTGTCCTCGTTGTCTTTTACCTTTCCTTCCTTCTATCCTCTTCCTCCTACTCCTTCTCATCAGGTCTTTGAGTCAAGGCAGCACCAACTCCAACATGCTGGATGTGCAAGGTGGAGCCCATAAGAAACGAGTCCGTCGCAGCTCCCTCCTCAACGCTAAGAAGCTGTATGAAGATGCTCAGATGGCCAGAAAGGTGAAGCAGTATCTGTCTAACCTGACGGTGGAGATAGATGAGGAGAAGCACCAAATCATGTCTCTGCAGTGTGAGCCAGCATACAACACCTGTGAGTACCACATAAGATGAGACCAATTTCCTACCTTTACCAGTAAATAAAATGTGTACAAAAGTTGAAATGTTATCCTTTCCTGGTGTACATGGAGCTGCGTCTGTACCTGAAAGAAATGTGTTCAGATGTCAGATTTGGTTTAAAATGATTAACGATTGTGTATTATTGGCATGCACTGCCCCCTAGTGTGAATTTTATTATACAGTTGTAATGTGGCATATCTGTATAGAGGTGTTGTTGCCTTTTTTCTGTCACCTTGTTTATCGTACCTAAAGTAGTTCAACAATTTTTATATGTACGTAAAGATATATATGTTTTCAAATGGCCCCAACTTTGTATGCCTCTTAATGGCTTCTTGTGATTGTAGTGTCGAAGAACTTAAGCGAGAGGCGATCCACAAAGTCCGACATGTCTCCGGTGACTCTGCGGTCGGCTCTGCCTTCAGGAAAAACACAGAACCGGGTTTCACAGGTCCTTCAGGTCCAGGTCCCACTGAACCCTCTACGGAAGAAAAGCACTGCCAAGGACATAGGCTTATCTAGTGAGTGAAGTGTATGTGGTTATTTGTGAAGGAAAAGTGTGTTGTTATTATTGCAGGTGTGTCACTGATTGTTTCTTGTTTCAGACTCAAACTCTCCCCAGGTGGTGAAGAAGCCTCCAGTGACTTCCTCAGAGGATTGGAGTGCCAAGAGACCATCTGATGACACCGTCTCCACCATCTCCTCCCTTCACTCCAGTCCCACGGTGTCCCCTCAGGGCTCCCCACGCAAAGGTAAGCAGCAGAAACTCTGATTTTTCACACCGTGTGTGTTTTTATGCAGTTAATATTTGGACATATACACTGAATCTGACACCATGGGATTTTGTTTTTTCAGTGGGAGGCGTGGCCAAATCCCAGAACTCCAGCCAGATGAACTTGTCAGGATCTTCGTCATCTTTGACCAGTGACGCCAGCACAAAAGCTGGCACCATCAGCCTGCGCGGCTATGGCATAGGTGGGGCACTCCTTCACAAGAGGATCCTTATGATGACCAGACAGCAAAGCCGAGAGAGCAGCAGGGACAGAGAGACAGAGCCGCAGGAGAAAAGAATTAAGTTAGAGATGGTGCATGAGGAGACAGAGGAAGCTCAGGGAGGCAATATTGCATCAGAGCAAAGGAGGGGAAGACCTGAGAAGCAGAACAACCAGTGTGCACGAATAGAGGCAGACATGATGCCACTGAGGTTAAGAGCAGGAAGCCCAGAGACACACACAGCGAGGTCCCTGGTCCATGTACACAATCCAACCCTTTCACCTGTTTCCATACCCCAAATTATGCAACCCAGACCCCCAGAGTCACCCATCAGAAAGAGGCTCATGTCCCCACTCAGGATACTGAGGGGAAGGAGTGCATCAAGGGAGAGGCCATGTGTGAACCGTAAGGAGGAAGCAGGAGAGATTATGCCCTCCTCACCTCAGGATGAGACAGAAGGGCAGGCAGAGCAGAGGGCCAGGAGGTCGGTCAGCCCCAACCCCTTCCTCTGGCTGTGCAGAGACAAGCAAAATAGAAAGACTGTCTGACAGAGTGCCGAGCCTGTTGTAGACAAAACTGAAGTTAAGGAGGACCGTGCACTAGATGATCAGTTACATTTATTGAGAATTTCACCTGTGAAGTGTTATTCGAAGATGATTACGTGACACAGATTTGAAGAAGTGTATTACAGCATATAGAAAAGCATTCCAGCAATTTCTCTGCATGTGTTCTAGAGTGACTAAACAGCCAAAATATGTTACATCTACTCTGACTTTTTATTCACAAAATGATCATCCAATGTTCAACGCCATGTTTGTCTGGTTCCCCTCCAGTAACAGTTGGTTCGTTCCTGTAGGTTTCTGTAACAGTTTGAGTTTAAGCTGTGACTCCCAATATTACAGAAATATACAATATAATAAATATCATTTCTACACAATTCTCTGTTTGTGTAACTTCACATTGTAGAATACAGGTTTGGAATAGCCCAGATCATTGACAGACCTCTTGGTATATGTCAGCCTTGCAGTAAAGCCATGTGATTAAAAGAGCCAGCGAAACATCAGATTGCCCCCCCCCCCCCCCCCCCTTATAGGTACAACTTGTGACTCTTGTCTCAGTTTTTGTCATCTTTAAGAGGCAGGGTGATGTGAAAGGGAAAAAATGGCAGGAGGTGATAATCTTGTCTCCGTCTTTCTTCATGCATTGCTTTCTCTCAGTACTAATAATATGTTGTTTAAATGTAAACATGTGAAATATTTCCTCTGTCCAGGTTATGCACTCCTTCCAGCCGGTAAAGCAGACAACCTGTCGGACTCCAGTCACAGCGAGATCTCTTCCCGCTCCAGTATCTGTTCAGTCGACTCTGTACCAGCACCTGGGCTCGAAGACCGATGCAATAGCAGCAACAGGACCTGTGCTACTCCTTCAACTACTACTGCCACTATCGCTCCTGCCGCTGCCGCTGCTGCTACTTCTACTGCTGCTACACCGGCTGTTCCAGTTGCTGAGAGCTCAGCGGCAACACATGCACATGTAAATGCTGATTACAGCCAGCCCAGCACAAGGTAACTAGCTTCAGTTCAGCAGTGGTTCAGTTAAATAATTTAGGCCTATAAAGTGCTTTTATTTTGAAAATCATAATTGAATGGGAAGTGATGCCTCTGGAGTTGTGATGACACACAAACCAGAGACCCAGAGACACATCCCAAACATTGCTCATCCTCCAACATGACCACAAAGGCACCACACGTGTACTGCCCGCCTCACCTTTCCCCCAGCCGGATTCCAATTATGTCCTCCCCCCATTAAAAATATCTCCGAACAGGAAGCCATAAAACACAGCAGGCTTTTATTAGACTCCTGCTTTTACGGCACTCGTCTTTCCTCTTTTTCTCCGTTAACAACGTACCTGTTTTTCACACAGGCCGCTTTTTAATCTGGCTGAGTAAACAACATGGGCTTTTTACTGTCTGCTGTTTGTTTATTGTTCCTCCATGATCAGGCCATTCTGTCTCATAAACAGGAGACTTGAAAATAACCCAGCTCCCTTCTCTGATATTATATTGCCCCTGCAGCCTCGCTGTATAATGGCGGCCTGTTTTATGAAATATATATTCAGTTTCATTGAGTGGCTTGTTTGTCCAGTAAAACTGTCAGTGAATCAAAATGCTGGTTTATAAAAAAGCTCAGGGGAAAACTTTTTTATTTATCAGGCAGATGTCAAATGTTTAGACTTTTCCTTACATACATGGCTCATATTTCACTGTGGAACATCAGAGAGATGGAGAATATAGTGACAACAATAGGTCTGATCTGTGTCACGTTGAACTTTAACCTCTTTTTTTTAACCTTCTGTTGTTGGTGACTCTCTGACCCATATATCCTCCAGCCGATAATTACTGAACCTCCTCCTTCGCCCTGTTCTCTCTCCCTGTCTCTTCATCATCAGTTCATTTCTTGTCTCCACCTTTACCCTCCACGGTTTGATATTGTGCTACACAGGTTTTACGCTCCCTCTCCGCTCTACACTGATCTTACCATCACAATAAATGTCACTACAGGCCACAGGAAAAAAAAGAATATTAGATTTAGGGGTGAACTGTTCCTTTAATTAACGTCTTTTGTGTCTTTATCTACAGTAGTTCTTCATTACCCGCCCAAAGACACGTGACGCGAGCCTCCACCTTCACCTCCTCCATCTCCACGGAGGAGCTGACCCCAGACCACACCTCTCTGGACTCAGTGGCCGACAGCGGCCGCGGCAGCTGGACCTCCTGCTCCTCCAACTCACACGACTCCTTCCAGAGCCTCCCTACTTCCTCCTGTCGACCCTGGGACCATGGCATCCATGGCCACCCGCTGTGTCTCCCGCACACGCACTTGGGCAGCTTCAAGCACACGCAGCTGTCCAGGCCCATAGCAGAGGTCGAGGCTGCCGGCGCTCCGGCGTGGGCGAACGAGGACGCCACCAAGCAGCACTCCAGAGACACAGAGCTGTCAAGTCAGCTGCGGCAGAGCTGGGCATCATCCGGCTCGCTGTCAGACACCTACGAGGGCAATTACAGCACGATAAAGCGGAGAAACACCTCGGAGCACCCCTCCTCACCGGCCAACGAGGATGGAGGGCAAAGCACAGACCCCGCCTACAAAACGGTGACATCAAGCACAGACAAGGGCCTCATAGGTGAGGGGTCAAATTGCTAGTGTGATTCCCTATAGCAGTGGTCGGGGCTTTGCTTGTACAGATATATACATAGACCTCAGCTTGTGCTCAACAATGCTGAGTATCAAATGGGTTTTTATGTTGGACTTACATGCATACATATTGTCAAGCTGACAAATGCTACACACCGGCATCACTTAGATCTCATGCTAAGATCCCAAACATCCTCGCTGTTGGCAAAACGGATCATCAGCCAGAGTGTAAATATGTATTTTAGATCTGAATATTTTAGGAGGATGAGACTTTTAGATTTTTTGTAGTAAAAGAGGAGGTCAAGCCCACAACCAAATCAATCTATTATTAGATAAGCTCTGAGAATCGATCAATCGTTTAAGTCTGCATTTTTTTCTGCCTGCATCACTAAAAATGAACACTTAAATTGTAATTTATATAAAATGTATGTTTTCCACAGTTTTACTAAACGATTGATCGATTCATCTGTGAAACTGTCAGATTAATTATTACTGAAAACAGATGCGACCCTAGTTCTGTCTGTATCTGCTGCTGCAGCCATCCATCTCATCGGTTGTGCGTTTTTCTTTTAATTTTTGACACATTTTGGTGCATGTGCTGTGTAGTTGTCTGTTGTGTTAGAGAAACATCACCTTGATTTAATTTTTTCCATTATTTTCTTTTGTTTCACAAAAAAAAAACCCCGACGCACCTCCTCTCCTCCCCTCCCCATCACTTCCCTCTTTTCTTTGCTCCATCCCTCCCTCCCTCCCTCCCCTTTCTTTTCGATCTTCACCTCCATCCAGTGTACTGTATCACCTCCCCCGCCAAGGATGAGCGTTACCGAGCTCCTCCTCCCACCCCTCCAGGCTACCAGGGTCTGGCTCTGGGGGATCTCGGCCTCACAGACGGAGTAGTAGGTGCCCCGGGAGGTCTCGTCCCTAGGCCTCCTCACCTCAAACCTCCGGACTACAGTGTGGCCCTGCAGAGGAGCAAACTCATGCAGAGCCCCGGAGCGGCTGGCAGTCTAGCTGAGGCACGGCGGCTGGCTGGTAGCCTTTACCTCCAAGATGCTCGGACGGCTGGCTCCACGCAGGGCCACTCCAGACCGCCGAGCATTTGCCTCCCACAACAGGATCTGGCTGACAGTGAGGATGGTAGGTCAAACAAACCATCACAGAGAAGCACGTCAAGATATTTTACATGCTCAGGTGCAGTAACGTGTTGACCCTCAGTCACGGTCTGCTTTCACTGAGGAAAAGCCAGTCCATTAATAACCCATGCTGGCAAGCTCATTCGCCAATAAAAGGAATTATTATGTCTCTCCGATCAAACCAGTGCATAAAGTGGACACACTTCTCTCAGCTGCACACAGTCCAAGTGTACTTAGTTTAGCTGTTATGTCATAACACTGCCTGAAGGGGGAGACAGAAGTTATCAATGGGACTTGAGACTGGCAAAAAAAACTACTTTCTCTTAATTTTCTCTCTTTACAGTTCCAGACACAGAAGTTATTAATGATATTTTTTGGATTTATAATAACGCACTGATTCGAATTCAACACATTTTAAATGTTTAAATGTTTCAGTTGTTTTAAATTGATCTTTAGATTAACCTTATAGCTTTGACCTCTGCCTGACTTCCTGTTAACCATTGTTCCTCTTCTTCTTTTTCCAGATGAACAAGTATCAGCGGTGTAAAGACGCTTACACACACAAACACATACACACACTCGTCCTCACACGCGGACCATGTCGTGTTGATCAGGCTTTGGACTTTATCTAGCGGCCTGATGTCATCACATTGTCAGAGCACATTTTCCATATCCCGCCCTTGGGGTGTAGGTCACATGACCTCTCTCCTCTCACCCCTCTTTTTTAACCCATTTCACAAAAAAGGATTTTAAAAAAACATTTTTAAAAACTCTACCCAAACCAGAAGGAGCGGTGTGATGGGATCATATCGCTGGGAGGGAAAGAAAAAAAAAAAAAAAAGAAGGAAAGAGCGACGGTTAACGACGCCTGGTGAGAAGCCTCCTTTGGAAACAGACCACCATGTACCTCCATTTTGCGCGCCAAGCTCTCTTGTCTAAAGGTGTTTCATAATGTTTTTAAAATGTTGTACAGTGATTTTATTTTTCTTTTCTTTTTGTAAAGAGATTTTTTTCAGTTGCATCTCTGAGCTTTGCAATGTGAGAATAGTGAGGAGGAGGAGGAGCAGCAGAGAAAGGGACAGGAAGGCGGGAGTTCTCAAAAGAATGTAGATTAATAAACAAAACAAGAAACATGAGGTTTTGATGGGCCTCTGTTAAACCCTGGCACTGATTTAAAGGAAGGGTAGGAGACTTCATTCTGATGCACTTTTTGTTAAATTAGTGTAACTTCTCTTTACAATCCGATAGCAGTTTTGCATTAAAACGAAGAATATGAATCATCTGTGGAAGCTATAAAACGCTAAAAACATCAGCCAATCCTATGAGGCGCCCCTGCTGGTTGTCACTCTCTTCCTGCTCTGCGCGCACCAGAGAGGTACGTGCATGATGGCCGAAGTCACAGACTGGTTGGGAGCCGTGGCTTCGGGGTGAGCTCTGAGAGAAAGGGGCGTGTGTTTACTTTCAAAATCTCCTACCCTACCTTTAAAAAAAAAATTACAGAAATAAGAGCAGTTAACACAAAAACGGCTACAGTACTCACACTTCAGACTGCAGCGGAGGTCAGGGAAATCCCCCAGGAGCCTCCTCAGGAGGGTTAAAAAAAAAAAAAGGAGAAAGCACGTCTGTTTGTGTTTAGCACTTATTGTACTTTGCTGAGCTTTATAGAAAAAAAGTCAAACAGCATCTCTCAGGCAGTTTGTGTGTCTCTCCGCTCTCCACACACACACCTACACCTCTTAATGCTCGTTCAGTCTGACGTGAGGTACTTTTAGCGGCATGCTGCCTCCTGGATGTTCTATAAAAAAACCTGTATTCTAACTTGTTTTTAATGAGCTGAAGAACAAACGCCTTGCTGCTTCCAGTACAGTAAAACACGTGTCGTTATTATATTGCAGCAGCTATGATAAAATGATAAATTAGTACAGGATGTGCATGCGTACACACACACAGACACAGCAAAATCTTAGCTGTTGTGACAAAGGACAGTGTTTACACCAATGCTTACACAGTTTGTTTACAGTGTTTATTAGACTAGTTGTCTATGGAATTACAAGCTGAAGCGCTCCAGGTTGAGTTGACCTTGTAAATTTGTTTATAATGCAGCAGGAATATGCAGATGCAGCATAAACCTTTGACTTCACGCTCACAGCGTACCTCCCTCATCTCATCTTATTTAAAAAGAACGAGCAGCAAAACAAACCGGTTCCGAACGCCTGGCTCGCATCTCCATTCCACCGATGTTTTGTAGAATATTTAAAGGATGTGCTTGAAAAATGTGTTTTTTTGTATTGAAAGTGGAATGTGTGTGTGTGTGTGTGTCTGCAGTTCTGGCAGGAGTGTAACTGGAATTCTTCTTCTTCTCCTGCTGTTGGTCTCACGCCGCTCTGTGACGCTTCTTTTTTTTTATTTTGTTTGTGCCACACGAAGACTTGAAATGATTGATGCTAATATATACAAGGCATATATATGAATATATATTTTTGTTGTTTCTTTGCCATAAATTAACTGATCATGTATAGATGAGAGAAGAGAGTCCTCTATAAAGGCTATTTTTGAATATTTTGTTATAAGAAATAAGGTTGTGATTGCCCTGTTTTTACGTTTTTTTTGGGCAGGAGTCTTTCTTTTTTGACGCGTTTTCTCCCCTCATTCTCTGTTGTTGTTGTTGTTGTTGCCATTTCTGCTCTTTGAGTGTAATTGCTGCTGTGTGTTGGGATGTGGCAGCGTGTGTGTGTGGGATTATATTATCGGTTGGGATCATCATGGCATCTCTAATAATAATAATAAATCAGGCCACCTAAGAAAAGGCTTCTCCAGCACCGGCCCTTTCTGAGTGTGCAGTTTTGCTTTGATTGCTTCTGCCTGCAGAACGCTGCGAGTCTCCTGCCGCCGGTTTTCACGGCGTGAGTTCATTTAAGAGTGGATGATTGAAAGGAGTTTTTTGATGCCATTACGCCCCCTGTCTGTTTGGATCCAACAGAACGAACCCTGCCTCCCTCTCAGCTCTGTCAACTCAGCAGGACTTTGAACTTGCAGCCTTTTCTCCTCGCTGTACTCGTCTGATGGATTTCACTCCATCGCTCGAGAGGTTTTTTTTATGAGTCATGAGTATTCACTGTGACCCTCGTCCAGTCCCTTTTTCTTTTTTTTAAAAAAAAAAAAACAACAGTAGAACGTTTGAAACAGACCGAGTGTCTCTTATTTTTGCACAACCATAGTCCTCAGACTCTTTACCGCAAAGCAGTATTAATGTGTTTTAGGTGGCTTTATGCTGCTTCTGATAGTTTACTGAGATTATATGAACGGTCAGGGGTTCAGGTGTTTCACCCTAAAATTAAACTCAGCCTTTCCGCAGAAAGTTTTCACATGCTCATAACTCCAAATGGTATTTAATTCTGGGCTAACCTTCACTCAGTAGTTTACTTCCCTTCCTCCACATACAGTATAGGCGTATGTGTCCTGACTCTGAGCACAACATCATGACATAAAAACTGGAGACACCTCCTTCACCTTTCTGATTGTAATTAGCCCCCCCTCCCCTCCTGCCATCATATTATCTGGAATGCAATAAGAGAGATGTGAATGTGTGTGTGTGTGTGTGTTATTTTTAATGTTAAACATCTTTTGGCATTACAGCAGAAATGCACAACAATAAGCTTAAATGTGGTGTGTGAGCTGCACAATCTGTACAAAGAGGTATTAACTCGGTCTGTGGCTTCAAGTTTGCTTTCGTCTCACACTTCTAGCTGTTGTAACTTATGTCTTTTAGAAAGACAAAAACATGATTTTGCTTGTTACGCTTTTTATGTATTTTTTACGAGTGATTGTAAATAGTTGTTATATTTTTGTTGAAGAGAATGTTTAAAAAAAAAAGGAAAAAAAAGCCTTTTATTTCTCTGAGTCTACTGATATGAATTTGGACAATGAATAAACTGTAAAGCAGGAAGTATCCGGTGTCTTTATTGTTTGAGTCCTATGGCTACATGTGCTGAAGACTGTGAAAACAGTGTGAGCGCACTCTGCTGGACGAATTACGTCAGGACACAGCAACTAAAGCCGCATTTGTACGTTTGTTTCTATATTTGCATGTATAAATATGAGCCATATTTATTTACGGTATTCAAGAAGATGATCCGATATTACACATGTGTGAGCAGCAGAAGTACATGAACCTCAAGGATTAGCAGTTCTCTCTTCATCCATGGCTCTGAAGATTTTTTCAGCCTGAACTAAGAATCCCTGACGTCCATTTTGAAAAAAACAACACTTTTTTTTTTTTTTTTTTTTTTAAGAATTTACCTTTTTGATCGCAGGCTAAAGCAAGCTGTGTTGTTGTCGACACTGTCTCCACCTTCTGCTGCCTTCAGCACTATGAGATCTGATCAGAGCATCACACTGTGCTCAAGGTTATGTTCCCTTTATTACTCATTAAAGGTTTACTGTCACACAGAGAGAGGGGCATGCTGGTTGACCTGTGTGTGTGTGTGTGTGTGTGTGTGTGTGTGTGTGTGTGTGTGTGTGTGTGTGTCTGCACTAGACTGCAATGCTTTCTCTTGCAGATGGCTGCAGGCTGAACTTAACAGCACACCACACTGCAGACTCACAGCTGACGGGTCAGAAAGGAGAATTCAAAAAAATTGATGCGATAAAGTTTTATTTATTTTTTTCAAATTAAACGCCTTCATGAAAGAAGGTACGTAAGTATGGAGCCAAATCGGGGGTTGAACCTGAAGAAACAAAATGTGAAAACTAAGAATCCCAGTTTCAGGTTTTATTGTTTGAATGAATTTTATTTTTTCACGTGAACAAAACTTCTGACCCTGATTTGGCTCCATACATAAGTATGTTTTAATAGGGAAGCCAACAAAGACTTACACAAGTGTGTAAACTATTGCACAATCTGACTTTGGGTCCTTTTGAACTGCTTCTTAAAGACACTTTGTTCTTTTGCTGCTGTAAAGTAAGAGCGATGTTTAATAGAGACGGGTCAGGGTGGAGGGGTGGAGGCATGTTAACCACCATGTTCAAAGAGCTGGTCTCTCCACTTCAGAGAGAATATTCCACAGCGACGAGAGAAGTGGAAGTTCAGCTCAGAGAGGGAAAGGAGTCGGTGAAATTACACATAGCTTCAATTATACATCACAAAGAGCCCTGCTGGATGGCAAAGGAAGGAAATGTGGAAAAACGGGGTCTTGTAATATGTTATGTGCGGCCTGCATGCACGAGTGTGTGTGTGAGAGTGTGTGTGTGTCACACCTCGCCTCTGTTTTGACTTTGAAGTTGTGACTTTGTCAGGAGCAGAAGCCGAGAGCAGGAGGTGGAAAAAAAACTGGAACTTTACCACCTGAGGGCTGCGCGCACACACACACACACACACACACACACACAGGGGGGTTGGCTTTTAGCATATTCCTGTCTAAATGAAAATTTGTGAAGCAAAACAGTTTGGAAAATATTCTGTCACCTGTACAGTCTCAGCGCCGCCCTTGAGCGTGTACAGTATGTGTGAGTGGGCCTTTGCTGTCACACAACTGAAAAATAAGGCGGTTGTGGGTCATTAACTTTTCACGTCTTTGTTTTCTGTCAAACCGGAACTTCAGACATTTATTAACGGACAAAAATTTGTCAGTCGGCCTTCTGGCTTTCTCACTTTCACCCCCCCCAATATGTAATGTATATTTTCTATACAAAGAAAGAGCAATAATCCCCTACACCCTGACTATGTACCATGTTTGTGTAGTTTGTATGCACTGAAGGCAGCCATGTTGCCATGTTACAGGTAGTTTTGCCACTCAGTCCAATGGAGAGACGTCTGCACATAGCCTCTATTCAAAGCTGCAGTGGGCGCAGACCCAGGGCGCCATGATTGTAATGGAGAAGGTTGTAACTATAACTTTCCATTGTTGTAACATTGTATTATTTTTATATCCGTTGGAGGAAAACTTTACTTTTTGTTCTCTTTCTGTCCAGGTCAAAGGTCAGTTAGTGATCAACAACACTGCCTGAGGAGAGGTGATGCACTGCAGGGTCAGTTTGACTTCTAATTCTTCACCTGTTCTGCACCATGTTTTTACAGTCAGTAGACAGAAGAACGAAGTTTCAACTTTACCTGAACAAACATCATTTCGGCACTGTTACCTCTTCTATGTGAGATTCTGCTTAATTAGCAGCTTCTGCTTGTTGTTCACCTGTCAGATCCCTTCTAAAAAACATCAACAGGGTGTTGAATCATCTGAGTTTTCTGTTTTACACTTGACTCGTTAGTTTGTCAGCAGTGCTGGTGTAAGCCGATCATCACACTTAATAACAGTCACAGTTCATAATGTCAGTAGTATGCATGTTTTTTTCTGTGTTTTGCAGGACTCTTTCTGGAGCGTCTGCAGGGCACCGAGTCGCTTGCTGAGGTGACCCTCCGCAGGGCTGCTCCGGCTATTTGTCACCGCTCCTCAAGGCTTCCTGCAGCTTGTAAAAAGGTTGAGGTCAGCGTCCTTGCATCTCAGTGTCCTTAACAGTGTCAGCAGTGCAGCACAGATAAATGACCTGACAAGCCCACCAAATGTAACCTGATGTTCAAAAGGCCACAGGTAATCCGTCAAAGTCCCCTCTTCATTCTTATTCTCTTTACCTTTTTTTATAAAAAAGACATTTGGGTGTGTTTTGTTCATTTATAGCTGCGCTAGATGGGACATTGAGTCAGAGGTTTCCTTTGATTTTAATCATTATTTTTAATAGTAAAGTATAATATTAGACCCTGGGGACACATAAGAAATGCCAAGTTGTCAGTGTTCTAATATATACATATGATCACCTTGTGATGTAGTATATATTCAGGTCAATCTGTGCTGTTATCATCTAAATAATCGACCCCTGTGTTGAAAATATCACATAAAATGTCAAAGCTGATGAGAACATCAACAACATCAGGTGGTAACGTCACACAACAGAGCTACAGAGAGACCATATCTGTCTGCTGCTGTTCCTCTGATGACCATTAGGGGGCAGTGCTGCATCATAAGAAACACTGTGTGAAAAGCTCTACTTCTGCTCTACCTCAGGCAAGATTTGTAAAAGGAAAGAAAAAAGAGTATTTGGGGAGCACATTTCCCCCCTGAGGATGGCCGTCCTA
Organism: Parambassis ranga; assembly: GCF_900634625.1. Lineage (NCBI taxonomy): Eukaryota > Metazoa > Chordata > Actinopteri > Ambassidae > Parambassis > Parambassis ranga. Next base: position 6,337,841 of record NC_041034.1, on the reverse strand, counting down.
TTAAAGTGCAAATGACCAACACGTTGTCCGTGTTGGAACGATGCAGTCCTGGCCTGGTGGAGGTGATGATGATTTTATCTTTCTCTTTGTGTAAAAAGTCTCCACTCATCCAGTAATTTCTACAACAGCTTCCACACTGATACTCAATTGTCGTTGGTTTTGTGCATTACATTATTGTAGCTGTGCAGTGTGTGTGTGTGTGTGTGTGTGTGTGTGTGTGTGTGTGTGTGTAGAAAAGACAGACAGTCATTAAGGAGAGTAATATCTTCTCCCTGACTGCAGGAGAAGCAGTTGTGGCTGCACAGAAGTGCGTCATCATCATCACTGTTGAATATCATCCTCATTATAATAAAATGTTCTATATATATATATATATATATATATATATATATATATATATATATATATATATATATATATATATATATATATATATATAGAACATTTTATATAGAACCTTTAGAAGAAATGAATGGTGATGGGTGAAGGGAAATGGAGAGAAGAAATGTTAAAGGAAAGGAGTTGATTTGTGCATGCATTTCTGTGTGTCGTAGAGGGATGGTGAGGTCTAAAGCAGAACTTAAAGGGTAGAAGACTCTGCTTGACTGTGCTCACCCCCCCCCCTAAGAGCCAATCACCTGCTTTATAAAAACATCTGAACCAGGAAGTCTGGACTTGTTAGACTAAAATGACTGCCTGAGGGGCTGCACAGCGGCAAAAACCTGCCTTTAGAGGGACTTTAATATTTCTGCAATTCAAATAAAAACCTGTCTTCTGCTTATAGGACACTGAGGACTTTTACATGTATCTTCACAGAAGCAGCATTCTAAGTAGGAGGAGAGACAAGAAGAAGGAGCTTCAGTAGAATGAGAGGAGGAGGAAAGAGAAAGAGAGGGAAAGTCTGAGTACCCCCCACTGTGGAAACTGGGGAAATGCTGCAGAGAAATATAGGAGAGAGGGAGATGATGGGGGGTACTTAGTAGGAGGCCCCTGCTTTGAACTAGATGTCAGGAAAGAGAGAAGGAGAGGGTGGACGAAGGAGGAGAGGAGAGGAGAGGAGAGGAGAGGAGAGGAGAGGAGAGGAGAGGAGAGGAGAGGAGAGGAGAGGAGAGGAGAGGAGAGGAGAGGAGAGGAGAGCGAAGGTCTGACCTCCTCTGGTGCTGCTGAGCTGCAGCCAGGTCTTTGATCCTGCACTTCATTTAACTCCACTGTAGGAGACCCTCCCAGTCTGATGCACGGGATTAAAGGTCCATTCCAGAGTTTATTTGACGTATAAATTATTATTCACACAGATTCACAGAGGAGTTGAGACTGGCCTCCACTGCACTGCATTTTACAACTTGTGACTTCATCCAGGCTGCGTCAGGCCGTGCGACGTCTGCAGGTGAGGCTGCAGCTTCTCTTCTAACTCACAGCTGTCATAGTGGCAACATATGCTAATGTGTCTCATTATATCTTTTGTCTTCGACAACCATTAGCACACAGTGAGGCGGCTGCAACGGGAAAACGTGTTATCAATCATGTCTTCCAGAAGAAGCTCAGACAGTCTTAAAAGCTTTATATTTGCTGTTTTTGAGGTGAGCCCTGGGCATCGGGTTTACCAAGGTGTGTTCTGGGATGCAAAGGCAGTGCTGCCATCCTCCCTAATCACCTTATCAGGCAACCTCAGATTACTACGCACCTCTCTCATTAAGATAAATAGGGAGCTGACTAAATGACATTTTGGTAGTGCGTAAATGTAGTTTGTTGAAAAAAAAAAAAAAACTTTATGGAACCACAAACTTCTCTGTGCAGACAGAACTTGCATCAAACACAGTGAAGAACTTCCCAGCACAGATCACCAGTTACCATGAGAACATAAGAATCTCTATGGGAGAACACTCTCATCTGACATACCTGCTGCTAGTAATGGTTGTTATGGAAGGTAGAACTGTGTGTATACACACGACATGACATCTGTGCCGTATCTTCCCTGGTTAACAGCGGTCACAGTGTGCAGAAACTCCACCTACATCACAGCTTCCTCAGCCCTTCTGTAACATGCATTTATTTCTCTCCTCCAGCGTCAGGCTGCTCGGACATTTCTTTGAAGTCAGTAAATAAATAAATAAATGAAAACAGAAATTGAGGATGTCAGAACATACCTCAAGTTAAAAGAAATGTCCCAAACTCTGTGTCCTCACTGGAGAAAAGTTTCCACTTTCTCTGGATTCATTGTCTGATCTATTCAGACTAATAAGAGAGAGACATCTTGAGATTGTTGTTTTTCTCTCAATATATTTAAAACATCTGCAAAAAACAAACAAATAAATAATAAGGAACTGCATGCTTAAACACACTATTCACCTGAAAATCAACCATTATGGTTATACTAAAGTTGAATTTTGATTTATTTCCAAATTAATAAAATTATTATCTGAACTAAACCTTTAACCTGATCTTCATCTTCAGCTCTGTCTCCAAATGACTTGAGTTCAGTCTTGGTTATCTCATATAAGAAATTATAATTCAACCAACCTAGCTGTTTTTCATCTGCCAAAAAGTGATTGTGGCCCCCCACAGTGAGCCCAGGGGCTTATTTCTGCCTCAACAGGACTCTGTTTCATTCTTGTCTGTGATATTTAACAGATTATCATCCAACCAGCCCACCTGTACATGTTAAAACCTTTAAAGGGTCAATACACCTTACACTAGTTGTTTTTCACCTCCTGTCAAAGCCTTTACACAGTGCCTGGGTGGACGCAGCTTTAAGGCTGCGTGCGCGCTCCCGCGACGGAAATCGGTTTTTGGCCGACGATCACTTTTTTTTGCACAACACCTGTTGTCCCCGCGCCTGTGTTACACGGATGCCCTGAGGACCAGGCCAGGTAGCCCCACCGTTAAACTACAACTATTTTGGCCCAGCGCGATGGCAACATCAGGGCCCGCTCCCCTCTACCCCCCACGCCACGGAACTCTGGTTCAGCGCTGCTGTCAAAGCAGAGAATCCAAGCGGCGTGTTTTAAACTCAAGGTTGAAGCACACACGCTCTCCAGACTTCAAGAAGAGACGGCAATGGAGGAGAGAGCGGTAAGAGTCTGTAACACAGCTCAGCTTCACCTTACTCCACCACGCTGTTTGTCTACGTGGTTTCACTGTCACTTTCAGAGCGGCACTACAAGCTCTCCTTTCATACTGTAGTGCAGCTTGAATGTTCTAATTCTAAGTCATTCTGCATAAAAGCGTCTGCTAAATGAGTAAAAGTAAATATAATAACGAAATATAAAATGTAAAGGTAAATATAATGATTGTTGCTTGTTAGCATAGCAGCGCCAGTGCGTAGCTGCTATGCTAATGTTACTTTAGCCTGTTTTTAAGCTAAGTGCTGCTGTTACACCTGTTAGAGTTAATGACCTCTAAACCACAGCAGGAAAATTCAGTTTATATAGTGTTATATCAATGTTCAGGTATTTATTTGCAAATAAACTAGTTGGTAGTCCTCAACTTATGATCAACTATTGCCATATATGTGTGAGTTATTCAGAATCAGAATCAGAATAGTGTTTATTGCCATGTAAGTGAAGGGGATTCACATTACTAGGAATTTGCCTGATTGGTGATTGGTGCATACAAAGAACATATAATAATTAACATGAAATAAGATAAAACTAAGATAAAATTAAGGTAAATAAACTAAAGTAAGGCTAATTTGACATGGCATAACAGACATACAATGAACAGAACATAAAATGAGTGTCGGATGTAATGGTAAACATAGACCTTTATATGAACGAGTGGAACAGTGTAATAATGTAATGTAACAGGTACCACATGGGTTGGTGAGGTGGTACTAGTGTACAAGTAGTGCAAGATGGAGTAAACAGTGCAAATAGTCATCAATATTCTATATATTACCTTTGTTTCTCATCAGGTGCTGTGCTTAAACACATGTCTGTGTCTCCTCACAAAGATGCCACAACCTCCACAGATGAAGGTATGGGCATTATGTCTAGTTTGGATTATTTACATTGTTAATTATCAGATTGATCATTATGGTCTTATACAACACAGGTCATGGGGAATTCTGTGAGGAAACTCACGAGGACGTCCCAGCCAGCAGTCAAACACCTCAGAGCCTCCACTTCTTCCTCTACTGTTCCACCACCTGACTTGGTAACAAAGGTTCTCCAAGTTGTCCAGTTCTCAGTGATGATCCTGCACTGTGGCCACAATAGTGAGCACTGTGAGTACTGTCTGCTTGTGCTAAAATGTTAAATGTTATATTTAAGGGGATGTTTGTGAAGCAGTGAAGCTGGTTGGCAAACAACAAATTGATGCATTACTGCCACCATCTGGTTGTTTGTTTGTAGACTGTTGCCATCGCGAGAGTTTGTGGTGTGTCCCCAGCCTTAGTAGTTGCAGGACTTGCCTTCTTTCATGGACAGAAACTTTTCTGGGCTTTTTTTGTTGTCATTAGAAATGCACTAAACATGCAACAGAGTGAGTGACTTGAGTCATGCGAGGCTCCTTTAGGGAGGTCTCCTACTGTCATTGCAAACTTTGTACATTTACACTGCTGTAGTTTGTCAGCCCTTGTGGAGTACGTGGCCTGGGGCCCTAAGTGGTTCAATCAGGGCCTCTGCCCTCAGAGTAGTGAACTCACAGTGACACTGTTTAACTTTTAAGCTCACTCCTAAGCTGCTCCTGTTGTGTCTGGTCATTGCTTGCAGGGAGCTTTTATAAAAGTTAAGATGCTGTATAAATATAAAGAGAACAGAACAGATTCTAACTTTAACCGATGTTTTCTGGAGTTGCAGGCCAGGTTGTCATGTTGCTGTATCGGGTGTGAATGTGGTGTTAAGTGGTCTTGCTGAAATGAAATAGGGGTTATCCACCTATCCTTGTGTGGATAGCAGCATGTTCATCTGTGCCCACTGTTGCTTTTATAGATGTGAAGCTTCCTCATGCCATGTGAACTAAAGTCTTCCATAATAACCTTTGAACTGCTGATAACAAGCTGGATTGTCTCTCCTATCTTTAGCTTGGATGAAGTAGTGCCCATCATTTTTACACTTTTCAGCCTTCGTCCATGTGTACAAAGATTTTCCTTTAATGGTCATTTACTACAGATGATGAAACCCCCAAATTCTTTGTGTTTTATACATTTTTTTAAAAAAAAAGGCGTCTCTGGGATCCCAGTCATCTTCCTGACCTGCTAATTAGAATCATCAAAAATAATTTTATACACAACACGACCAAGTCTATGGTCTCTCCTGATGTTTTCATACTTCTTTCAGATATGGCTTCCTGCTTTAATTATAGCATGTAGCCATTTTGACACAGGCCATAATAATACACTGAGCTAAGACTTGTAACGTGCTTCTGAGCTTTAATTACAGAGTAGCATTCTTTTCGGTCTGAATGAAAATTAGGAGAATATCTACATTTTAAAGCAGATACTGTATATTGGAGGAGAAGACATTGTCCTAAATTGAGTTATTCTGTCATTTCCTTCTCCTGTAAAGCTGAATAAATGTCAGCATGACTCTGGATTGATGGATGACTAACTATTTCATCCTAAAAAGACATAGACATGTGCATAATGCGGTTGGTAGACTTTAACCGTGGATTCATCATTAGCTTTCACCGCATTTCTGCTTGGACCTCCTGGAGACACACAAAGACAGTAATGTGTGCTGGTGTGTATCTAACTTAATTTCCTTCAAACATGCTCGGCTCTCTGGAAAAGAATTGTGTTTTCAGTGTGTTGTTGAGATGCAGAGTGTAGCAGAGGAGGGAGTTATGTGTCATCTCTCATTAGCAGTGAGACTGTGACATATTCAGTGTGCTGCTTTTACCTTAAGCAGCGACAGAAAATGTTTGCATTGTGTGTGTGTGTGTGTCTTTGAAGCTGCACTTATAGCATCTCCTAGTGTATGTGAGTGTGTGCCAGTCAATCAGCTATCGGTTAGTATGCATGGGCTGTGGGTCAAGATTACAGCAGTGATTGATGTAGCTGTGTACAAGCTGGAATCTCGGAGCTGTCTGCCGTAATGGATGTCGTTTCCTCCTCATCATGCTGCATCCTTTTCCTTCTCTTCCACCTTGCTCCCTCTTTTTTTCTGACAAGAATTTGTTCGATTCAGAAAGGTTGTGTTGCTTCATTTAAGTGCCATTCTTGTACAAACTTATCAGAGCTATTGAATAGTCTTGCAAGACTGCCCTGCATAGTTAAATAGTTCTCCTCTAGTTCTGAATCTATTAGTCTGATAAGAAGATTTGTATCTAATCAAATGTTTTTGTTTTTTTTAAATAAGACGTCGACAATAGTTATTAAACCATGGACCGCTCATAGTTGTGTGATTTTATTTTACTTAGTACTTTTTTGCGCCTCTGAGCCTGCAGTGGTGGCAATCACTGCTGTGTAAATGGACGACAACACACCTCTGATTATACAAAGCTGCCCTTTGAAAATGTACCCCGAGTCTCCATTATCCTGGCTTCAATGGTTTTGTGTGAATAAGCTGAGAGAGTCAGACAGTGTGTCTTCATAGTGACATTAGAGTGTGATTTTAGCACTTCTGTGATCCTATAAGTCCTCTAATCATTTAAAGCATGCAGCCTTCATGTTAAAGTGATAAGATGATGATGTAAGATCACACATGTAGTGGCAGTGAGTGAACTGTGAAAGACTTGATGTTCTTCCAAACAGAGTTTCGTCATAGTCTGATGCCTGTTTCCTCTTTCACCCTTCCTCTGTGTGTGTTTGTGTGTGTGCTTATATGTGAGAAGGGCAAATAGAGGTGAGCGATCACCTCACACTGCTCTGTTTAATCGGATGGAGACTGTACGCCTGTGGCTACGACAGCCCTCGCACCTCCATCAATGAGCCATGTATGTCATTTCAGTGCAGTCGCTTATTTTCTGTACAGAGGTTGAAAATCTGTTGCTCAAGGACATGATCCGCCACCTCCTTTCTAAATGAGAGAACTCATCCTCTCACTCGCGTTATTACCACTAACTTTCTTAATGTCTCTTTGTCTCGCTAGATAATGGAGAAAATATTTTTGGAACAGGGGTGAGATCATTTACACTTCTGTGGATGTAGTGGAAGAAGCGGTAAAAGATGGCGTGCTAATAGTTATTAAAACTGAGAAGAGTGCGGGCTACATGTTGGCAGACCTGCTGAGTTTTTGTAATGTGAATTATAGGTTTCCTCACAGAGAAAGCTATAAAGGAAAATACTAATCATATTTTTAGAAGAGTGCTCTTTTGTGTTTAGTGCTGAAACTTAAAGGAAAATCAATCAGCCTCTAATTTGCTAATCAATTGGTCTTTGTGCTGTATTGTTTTTTGTGAATGATTCTTTTTAGTTTACCTTGGCTGACTGCTGATTTCGCTGATTTCATTGTTATATTAAAAAAAATTAATTGGTTTTGCTAATTAAAACGTAAACACAGATTAGATTTAGTTTTTATCTTGTGGGACTGAATCTAGTGTTTAGGTGCAGCCTGCAAGAGAGCGCAGGGGTGGTTTATGAAAACCTGTGTTAGGATAATGTGTGTGTGTGTGTTGTGTGTACGCCTTTCACTGTCAGTAATAAGAGGTGCCGTGCAACAGAGTTGGACTGCTCATTACCTGCTAAATTACCCAGAATCCTGTGGGGGAGGCCTGCTCTGTCTGTGCAGTGAAGCTTGCAGAGTCTGAAGTACCGTATGACTCGGCTGGACTTCGCCTCAGATTCTGTATCTTCCATTTTAATGTATTTTGGCTGAAAATTAAACTTGTTTTCCAGCAACCCCCTCTCTGCTTTAGATTCTCGACTCAGCTTCTGCTTTCCGTTGACCACTAAGTAACTTGAGGGACTGACTTTGCTCAAGGGCACTTCAGCAGTGGTTACTGTTTCAAATATTTCTTGACCCTCTTTGGGATCTGTTTTCTAACCTTCAGCTGTGTGATCTTGGTGCTCCCATCAGTCCTTGTGTGGATCAAGTCTCCTTCACTTGCTCTTGTTATTGTAATATTTTCCATCAAAGTGGTTTTTTTTTTCCACTTGCTCGTAAATCTGACATTTGTGAACTGTGGGATCAAAGCTAGATCCTCCCACACTTTTACCGTTTGAATTGCCAGACAGTAACTGACCTTAACCCCCCGGAGTATTAAGGCTGAGCTCTAAGGGTTTACTTACTTCAGATGACCTACATCAGATTAATGACCTGAGCTGTAGTTCCCAGCCATGTTCAGGTGCTCAGTCAATTTATCCGTCTACTTTCAGTATGATGTCTTTGCTTGAATAATTTTAGTGAAACTTTATTAAAACAGCGCTGTGTTGTGTTGCATAAGACAACTGTCCCTGCACTTTACTGGCTCCCTTGTCTACCGATGTAGACATGTGACATTTCCAAGCAATCAATATTTTGTTTGTGCGTGACATTTGCAAGAAGTTCATAATTCGGTATGGCCGCTGATTTAATGGTTTTGATCAGAGTGTACGGGAGAAGGTTGAACCAGTGATCCAGACAGTAGAAATCTCCAGATGACATGTGCTGATTACACACCATGTATAGTCGCAATTCGTGCTCACTTCCAAGAAAATATCTTTGCAGCCTTTTAAAGGATTGAGCCACCAAGCAAATACCAGAATGCTCATGGGGCTGTGGAAAAGGAAATTAATCCATGACCTTGAGTTGGAAAGGTTGAGGCATTGTCAGGCCTGCGCTGTATTGCAGGGACCTGACAGTCTTGTTAAAAATGAATCACAGAGGTATTTACCAGTACCCAGGATCTGATATGAGTTCACTCTGCATTGGCAGAGGTCTTTATATTAGAAACACAGATTGAATGTTAAAGTGGTGGCTTGGTGGCTGAGAGCAGCTATGAGCTGATGAAGTGGCCATGTGTTTTCTCTGAGTAATCGCACAATGGGTATAATCACTGATCCTCCTGGGATGAAGAAGTACTGAGATACCTCTGAAGTAATTTCCCTTCCTTAAAATTGGCTTTAACATTAGGGAATGTTAAAGTAATGGAAATTAGATTTAGAATTTAAAAATCTAATATTTATCTCGGAGTAAAGGCTATTGATTATTTTGTTTATTACCTCTGAATTAAGATATTTTTGCATTTTGTGTCCTGCATTCAAAAACAAATCATCCAAGTGTCTCCGCAGCTACTCATTCGCACTCTGCTTAGACTACAGAGTGCATCATCAAACTTCACCACTATCAAGCGATGTGCACTTTACCTGACTGATGGAGACACTGTGTGGAGCGATAGACCATATGGCATTGATAGGGTCTCTGGCAGCTTTAAGAACACTTTTGGTATCTTTGTTTGCAGACCACTGCATGCTGGGTCTGCCCTGTTGTCTAAGTAAACGGCAGGTTGATGGGGTTATATGCAGCAAACTTTCACTCAAGAGTCTGAGGATTGAGTCCCCCTGAAACCGTGAGCTGTTTTGTTTTCACCTGCTGTTAACTTTTGTTTTTAATCACAGCTGAATTTGGCATAAAAAAACCTACTGATTTACAGTGATTCCCCGCCAACATAAACATGTAAACAAGCAGATGGGGAAATACGCTCACATGTTCCTTTGTCCAGGGACTGAAATCTCGACCTTGTGTTACGTTTTCCTGGTGAGGATGGAGTGACTGACAGGAAGTGTTTGTTCTTTTCAAAGGCCACAGTTTTTGTGGCTGACTGCAGTAAAGCACTGATCTCTCTCACTCAACGTTTATTTACTTACATAATTTTCTTTTCTGCCATTTGTGTTGTGTTACTATGGCAACAGGCAACCATTAGCCCTCACCATAATAGCTACATATTTGCCACTAAGTCTCATGTTTTTGAGACCTCTGAACACTGTATAAAATGTATTTGAATGTAAATGTATGTAGTTTTCTCTTGGAATCATGTGACATACATTTTGACGCTGAACTGCTGTCTTTCTCAAACACTCAGCCTCCGGTTGAATGTTCTGTACGTACAAAATGCCCTTGAGCAGCGAATCGCTGAAGAGACTGAAGGACTTGCCAGCGTCCTTTCTTCCCTTTTCTCATACCGTTCTGATTTCTGATTTCTGAAGTTTTTTTTCCCCCATCTCCATTATAAAAGTTAATCAAAATGTTTTGAATAATTCAAATGAATTGTGACTTTCTAGACGTATGTGTAGCAGCAGTTCACAAATATCTGTGGGTGTAATTTGATTGCCAGTGTACTTCCTAGAACAGAGAAAACACTCAGCAGGGTTTCAACTTTCCCAGACTTCCTCCTAATCAAATTTTAACAGGCAGGTTATGAATTGTGCCAGACAAAACACACCACCAGTAATTCTGACTCAGAGGAGGGAGGAGGTCCTTTGCTGCTCAATCATTTGTTTATCTTGAAGACAGGATGAGGGTCTGTATGTGTGTCTTTTTTTATATAAAAAAAGCTGCATTGTGATCCTCTGTGACCTTCATTGGAAAATATCAATCTGCATCACAGATTAGATTCTTGGTGGTTCCGTCAGTCTGATCCATTTTGATTAATATCTTCACGTTGTATGCAGGTGGTTAGGTCAGAGTGTTCTGGAAGTTGGAGAGTTTTTAGTAAAGGAAGCAAGCAGAAAATGAGATCATGTATCATGGCTGCACATACAGTAAATTTCTGCCGTGCATCTCTTTTACTTCTGAAATATTTTTAAGTAACCGAAGCTGCGGTGACACGTCCCTCCCACATGCTGTCACCACCTCAGTTCACCACCCCCTGCAAAGCCAACACACCCGGTGCCACCTGCATTATTGAAACATGCCTGTCACAGCTAAAGTTAGGGGGGTCCAGGCCCAGATGAAACGGCAGCCTGTGTGACAGAGACAGAGGGAGGCCCTGCTGAAATGGAAAGTTCACTGCAGGGTTGCGAATATTATTTTAATATTATTTAATACAGTGTTTTTTTTTGCTGTTAAAAGAAAAGTTTGGTGGAACTGCTGTCAGACTTAATTACTATAATGCTTAATAAAGATTTTCAGGCGCTTCACACCAAAATGGGAAGAACCAAGGAGTGTTCCCTCCTCTGGCTAAAATGGAAAGTTTAGTGCTTTTTTTTTTGGTTGGTATGTCATTTTACCGTTTACTGGGATAAAAGTGGCTTCACCAACACAACTTCATGTCATGTTTGCAAGCTACTAGTGTCTAAGTAGCAGTCTACAATCTCTTTATTGCTGTTTTCATGTAGCCGAGCTCTATATGCAACAACCTGCAGCTGCTCCTGTTGGAGCCAGAGTTTGTACAAAGACAACATGTAACCTCAGTGATGATTATGTGTATACAGGGACTGAAAAGTTTCAGTTCATATTTATTAATTAGCTTTGTTTAATGTTTCACCTTATAACATTGTGCTCTTTTGAAGACGGGGAATTCTGACCTTTCAGTAGACTTTTGAGTTATTGTTTGTTTCCAATAATCCTCTGTGTAACAAGGGACTGGAAACTAGACAAAAATTACACAACAAGAAGATTGAATGAGGATGTGAGAGACCCCAGTCTCTTGTCTAACGCCTCAGTGGTGCCAAAACTGTCACATTGTTTTCGGCCTGACCGGTGAGCACAGCTGTTCAGCTGGCAGACTGCTGTCATCACACACAGATGTGGAGGTGAGAGGGAGAGACGGAGAAAAAGGGAGAGAAGAAAGTGGAACAGGGCAAAAGTAGCGGCTGAATTTAAAAACCAGAGAGAGGAGTTAGGAGGGGAAAGATGGGGACAGCAGACACAGGAAGGAGGACACGAAACATAATAAAGCAGATTAGCTTCATTTGCATTGTGTTGGCTTATGAATGAAGGAAAGAACAGCTGGCAGGGACATGCAAAGTGTGGGGAGACACTGATGGGGAATAACAAAGTGGTGTTCACCTCGGTTCACATTCTTTTTGATTTTTAAGAATGAGGTTCTACTGTCTGTCTCTGTCTATTTTTTCTTTACAGTAAACATTTTACACTCTTTTATCTCAGAGATTCTCTCCCTCACACGTACATTCCTGCTCTTCCTCCCCCTGCTATTCATCTCTGTGACATTTTTCACCGACATCGCGGCACACCTGAGACCTCCGCTGTGTTGTCGCACTCATTCTTCATCTCAGTGGGGCTTCCAGGGCACAGATCTCTGTTGCCATGTGCACTTCATAGGAAGGTAGAGGTCAAGTTAACACAGGTGAATCTGGAAGCTCATTAACCACAGCTGGGCTCGAACATGTGATGACAGGCTAGCTTCAAGCTATGCGAGGTCACTGACTTGATCTAAACAAACATCTTGCACTACAAGCAGTTTATTAATGCATCAGGGTAGATCACAGGACACACTTACATTGCATATTAAAAATGAAAATGTCATCCAAATATTTGCTTTTTAATGCATTTTATTTCAACATTAAAGTTAATTTCCCAAAACAAGCTCATTCTTCTTTAGTGAATCACTCGACCTCCTCCAGGTTTGATGGCCTCCTGGCATGGACCTCTCATGTCTCATGTCTCCTCTTCCTCTGTCAGTCTTGTTCTGCACTGTTTGACTCTCTTTGAACATCTTGATAACACCTCTCACCCTAGTTCAGGGACAATTTGATAAACTTGTGTATGCTTCTTCTCTTGCTTTGTAGTATTAAGGCAAACATGCATAGTATCATTGCATAACAATGATTTGTACTATGGCTAAACAAAGAGAACAGTTTGTAAGTGGGCTAATGTTATGACCCTAGTAGTTTTTGGTTTGTGTGAAAAAGTCTTACTTTGTAGAAGCTAAAGTAATTCTTAGGTGATATTGTCTTATTGTTTCTGGCACAGTGTTTGGAAGTGTGAGGAAAGAGGTCTGTGTGCAGCCAAATGCAAACTCTAGCTGGTCTGCTTTCCTGTTAACCCTGTTCTTATGCTATTAAACAAATACATTAGTAATTTCTGCTTATTGTCTGCTTGATGCAAAGGCAACCATGTATGCCAAGTGTTTTTCATCCATGTTCAGCTGAAAGACATCCAAACACTCTGAGTCCAGCAGTGAGTTACATCTTTTTTCGGTTTTGCCTAAAATACCTCCAGACGGAGGCGACCCGGGTGATGTTTACCCAAATTTAACTGGTTCCTTTTGTATAAAAGACCAGCAGCTTCATGGCAAAGGTCTCCCAAATCGCTGGGCCCCCCTCACATACAGTGAAACCCACAGTGAAGTATCAGTTTGGCTGCTTGTCTGTGAAATCATTCTTTCATTCACAGCCAGAAGCTTGTTACCGTATGTGAGATGGTTTCAACGATGATTGACTAGTAAATTGCAGCCAGGGCTTCAAACCAGCAGTCAATAGTGTGGGATTTTTTTCACCATCACTTCTGAATAAGAAGTGCATATTGAATCTCATACAGCTGGAACCTTTACTGTTTAAATGTATGCTGTTTTCTTATCCACATGAATATGGCCTGTTGTCTATTACTCAAGCCTAATAAAGTATGATTTAATCCTCATGTTAAATGTATTTTCAGTGCTCTGAATTTATTGTGTCTTGTATGTAAATTTCAAGGTTTAACTGATTGTAGTTGAAGCTGTCTGCCAGCTTTCGCTGTTGACTCAGAAAAGAGGCTCAGAAGTTCAGACTGCTTTTCTCCATTAGCTGCACATCAATAGCACTTCCAATGCATGCCAGAGCTAATAAGTGACCAGCTGGTGCTTGGAAACCAGGCGCCTGAAGCCTTGTCAGACGGCCTCCAGTCACAGTCTAGTCCAAGCTACAAAACAAATTTCTGGTGACAGCATGACATACGCTCAAAACAAAGAGGACTGTGGCACTCCACTTCTGTCCTCTCTATTAATTAGCAGTAGGTGTGTCAGCACCAGAAGTGTTGACTGTCGACAAAGAGTGCGAGCACCTGATTAGTCTTTCTTCGAGGTAAAGGGGAAGTGTCAGACACAGGCCAAGATTCCTCTCACATCTCTCTCCTTCGCTAACATTTCAGTTCCTGGACAGGGGAAGTAACTATGAAGTCAATGGCACTTTTAGTCTTTATTAATTAAAGCGGAGATAACATGTTGAGATAGTTCTGGTCTACTTTTTTGTGTTTCATTTAGCTGATCCTCACCTGCATGACCAGAGTGGTTTTTCTTGTAAAATGTTATGAAGAAGAAGGTTTTTACCTAAAACCATTTTCAGTTTTTAAATTCCTAACCTTAACCAGTTTTTTTTTTTACCAGGTTCAACCTAGATTAAAAACGAAACTTGACAATGGGTGAAAACAAAACAGCTTGTGGTGTCAGGGGGACTCGAGCCACAGACTCCTGAACGAAAGTCTGCCACATTCCATGTACTACTGCCCTCCACAACCTGCCTCTTTAGGACTTTTGCAGCATTATCGGTGCCATGATCATCAGACAATATGATCATATGTTCTGTAAACGTAACATGTAATACTTTAGGCAATACATTCATATGTACTGCTAACATAACAGCATGTCATAGCTGACTGATAAATTATCACCTATAAATGTGGCATTTATATTTTGTATTGGTACGGACGTGTTGGGCCGGTTTCTGATTTGTGCTAAATTATAATGGAAAAACCTATTGGCTGTACCAAAACCACACACATTGAACTTCAATGTGTGTATAAGTAGTCATAACAAATAAAAAAAAAACTTGAATGGTGTTCAGATGTCAGTGATATTTCTGTGTTTTATCACTTTCTTGTTGCCTGGTGGACGTTACGCCGTGTGCTGTAAGCAAACACTGCTGGCCAAATAAATGTTCCGAATGTTGCAGCAAAGTTTTGAAATGCTGTTTTAAAAAAAAAAAGTTTCCAGAAGACAGCTGATGCAATCCTGAGAATCTTGAGCCTAAACCCTATCGGACCCGACTTGTGTGACCTCACACGGGATCATAGAAAGTGCTGCTGGAAGAGTTTTTGCTTTTACCCCCCTCAAAAAAAAAAAATAGCAGCTTGAAAATCCCACACTAATGAAAGTCCCTTCTTATCTGTCCTCATGAATTTTAATACAGACACACAGATTACATTTCTGTAGATACGGCAAAGCCAGAGGAAAGAAATTGCCAAGATTCAGATGGTATGCATTGGGAAAAAACGCTTATTGTTTTCTATGAATATATCAGCAAGCACAGACATGGATGAAGCGAAATGAAATTGTTCCTCTAAAAACGGATAAGTGAAAATCTCAAAATACATCTCTTTGCCTAGATTCAAAGTACATTATAAATCAACTTTCAAACTTTTATCTTTTAGATTTTAGGATAATAAATTGTTTGAGACTGTGAACTGAATACTTTCTGCTGAAGAAGAGAATTCAGTGATTACTCCTTCCAGTAGAGGGAGTATCTTTTGATCTTAATGAAGGCAAAAGTGATTCATATATTTAGATGACCTCTATCTTATGTTTATATCCGTATTTGTCACGTCTAATTACTAACAATTCCTTTAAAAGCCATTTTAGAATTTATGCAAGTCTGCTACTTGTTTATTGTTGCTATACATCCTTGACCAGATCAGGTTTTCCAACATCCTCACACTGCAGCAAACACTTGTCTTTGTTGCATTGCTGATGGGAGGATGGATATTTGTGTTGTTTAATATCCCCAGAAGATCAGATGCTCTCAATTTTCCCTGTTTTTAGTGTCAATGGCACAGGGTCACCTTGAAGATGAAAACAAGTTGCACTTATCTACCCAGCCCCGTCCGTGTGTCAGGAGATGATTTGCTCTACATTTGGAAACCAGCTCAGGGACCGGGGAGAGAATCTTTACTAACACAATCATACACGATAAAGGAGATGACAATACTAATATGTATGCATGCATACAAAAGACAAAACCACCTTGTGGCCCTGTCATATTCTCCCTGCTGGCTTTTTCCCAGGTCATATGAAATATAACTGAGAAAAGAAAAAGCTGTTTTGTGACTTCGTATCAACTTGCGGCAGTTTCTTCAATTTCTGACGCTCAATTACTGACCCCTGAGAGAAAAGGATGGAAGGTTGCAAAGAAAGGCAGCGACCCCCCCCCACAGCCTCAGTGGAGGTTCAACTCATTTTCAACAGTTTCACCCCCTATCAAGCTAGTGTTCTTTGGAAAGGCCCATATGCCACACGATGATACGCTTTGCCCTGAGAGAGTGTGTGTGTGTGTCGTAGGCCACCTCTGCTGCTCAGAACACCATTTAAATTACTTTCACCTCATCAGCCCACATACACATGGCAGAGGCCTATGGGACATGGTCTCATGGGGGTGGGGTAGAAGTTTTTTCTTTTTCTGTGTGTGTGTGGGGGGAGAGGTTTTTTCTTTATGTGATGAGATAAGAAAGAGAGAAAAGAAAGGACACTGAGGGAGAGGAGAGAATTCAGGCAGGGGGAAACAGATGAGGTCTCCATAAACACAGAAAATTGTGTGTGTCTGTTAAAAGCTGTTAAAATGTTCTGATCCCAGATATAAGGTTGAATATTTAATCATACATTTGAAGTTACCTGCAGAGTCACAGTTTACCAGTATAACGACCAAATTGGGATTACATTTTAAGACCTTGTGCAGTCACCATGTGGTAGTCAGGAAGTAAATAAATAATGAGTTATAGATGTCATTACTCTTGGTGTCATTGTGAAACAAAAGCAACATAAACTGTCTTATTTTTGTTTAAAATGTCTTTTTCTTAGTTGTACAGTGAGTCATCCATAAATCAATGCCTATCGACATAAAGTTTTGGAAAGTGTTGCATATTCTATACTGAGATAAAAGGAAAATGAGTTATTCATTGTCCTCTATAAATGACACTTTTCTGTTTCTATGCAGTGACTGGAGCTGAATGCTAGTTTACTGTTATTGATAATTAATCATTTGTCAGTGTTTAAAACCTTTTGTTCATCTGATAGCTTTGTACTTAAACAGTTTGCTTTTGCGTTATAGATTGTTATAGAACACACACGATCATTAATCAGTAATAAAAAGTGTACTTCGAGGTCTAGACAGAATCCTTAATATACAACGGCATAGTTATTATTGCCTTTGCTTTCACATTTTATGCCACCATTTATGACTTAAAAGCTCCTGTCAAATCATTTATATTGACTGCAATTATAGAAGGATTCAAGGCGACTCTATGTTTTATGCCTAGGGGAGCTGGAAACAAACCAGATTTAAATAAATCTATTCTAACACAGGCTTCAGGGGGGGGGGGGCTTTAAAAATATTATAATGATTTTTTTAATATGGCCATTTTCACAATATGTAGTCAGTCTATACAGTTTTGTACAGTGTATGTAAAGATATGGTATTTATTCTGAGAAACAAAGCAGAGACAAACGAGGACCTGCATCTGAATGAGGCTTGACTGCAGGGCCACAGTTTCATATGCACATAAAAAGTGCTAACTTCAGCCTGAGCGCCAGTCCTCCAAGGTCACAGGCAAAGCAATCTGAGGCTGTCAATCAAATTGCATTCCTTGAATAAAAGTAATATTTTCTGTGGTGGGCTCGGGCTGTTTTCACCTCTAAATGACACTGAGGCCCTCGGTGGCTGTCCACAGGAAGCACAGCAGAGATGGTGAATTAGACATTAGGTGAATTAGACATTTTGAGCATTTACATGCATCACTGCGTCACCTTCTCCCTCATTGTGTTTACTGGCTGGATGTCCTCATTTCAACTGGAGGAGTGGGAGGATGGAGATGGATGGGTCAAGTGACAGGTTGACAGGCTGAGTACCAGCCGGTCAGTTATAGAAACGCAGACTTCCTGTTAATGCTCAATTGTATTATTCCAGCATGCGTTAGGTGGTTGGAAATATCGGGGATCCCTGGTGACCTTTCCTGTTTATCACTTAGCTGCTGCATTTCAGAGCTGAAATGTTTTCACATTCATTGAGCACATATCGTTTGTCTGGTCAATTTGAAAAGAAAAAAACGGATCAAGCTTATTGTTAGGACTCATTAAATTCATTCTCCTCATGAGCAATTGAATTTATGGATAAATGAAAACAGATACTGACCTTCTTGCTAGCCTTGCTGTTCAGCATGAACCACTTAGTGTTCAGAATATGCATAGATAGATGTGTTTACTTGATTGAAATGAGATTTTAAATGTCTTAATTGGCTGAGTGTAATTCATGGATGTGAATTGCTCATTGCTGCTGCATTGACCTCAACAATGTGCACAATAATGTGATTCAAGAGCTCGTTTTGAGACATAAAATGCATTAATTAGTTAAAATGGCAGCATTCTGTCATTTAGACATGTTGCGTTTTACATTAACAATCCTCATACGTAGGTTGTGTTGAACTTCTCCCTCTGCCTTTTCCTTCAGGGCAACGCCCACGCTGTAATATAACATCTTAACAAGGTGTACAGGAGAGTGAATGTTTTGAATTCAACATTTGACACATTTTAGAAGTTGTGCGGCGGTACAATAGGTGGCACAGGTGGTACAATTTATTTGGTGAAAATAAAAATGTAAGGCTTCCACATCTTTGTTTAGCAAGAAAAAAAGGTTACTGCCAAAAATTAGGATAAAAGTGTGCCAGAAATCAAACCAGAAAACTGATCATTAGGATTAATTCCCAGTTAAGAATACTTTTTCTCTCTATACAAATCACATCTCTTGTAGAGCTATCTTGTGTTTTTACATGTTTTCCAACAAATCCAGCAGAAAGATGACACTTAGGCTGTGTTGTTCCAATATGGAGCATGATTTTTTTTTTTTTTACTCCATCTTTATCACATTATCTTTCCTTTTTACCAGCCTGCTGGTATCTATGGCCAGAGCCGACCTCATTAAACTTACAGCCATCAAGATAAGACTCAATTACTGCAAACTTCTCCATCGGCATCTGCGATCAATACTGAGGTTAAAAAAAGAAAGAAAGAAAAGAAAGAAAATAAAGGGGGACTTTCCAGAACATGCAGTCTCCTTTCTACCTTTCACGATAACTGCTCAATTGCATGCATGTTCCCTGGGTCTTTAGAGATGTCGAGATTAGCTGACATCTCTAAAGACCCAGAATTGCTTTAAGGAAATCCTGTGGGGGAAGGCTGAACAAGATGGCCGGGAGTCAGATTGCGACGTTCTCTCTTTGCTGCATGTGAGGAAAGCTCCAGCTGTGCATACTGCAATGTAATTAACCTAATAGAGGAAGAACAGAGAAGATGTCTCTCTTCAGTTAGACCACACAGGAATCCCAAAATCCAGAGCCTGAAATGTTTTGAATAGTATTTAAGGATATTGTTCCTATTTTGTCAAACTTCAAGCTCCATACTTGTCTTAATAAAGGTGAAGTTGGCCATTTAGTTTAAATATGCAATGTTAGGATGTGTCATAGGAAGAGTGTGCTTTGACATTTGTGAGGTCGGGTCTTCCCCTACGGCATCTCTAAGATATTGATTACACTCTAAGAACTGGATGGACTGGGGTCATATGAATCTTGAGTGTTGACCTTTAACCA
This sequence comes from Parambassis ranga, assembly GCF_900634625.1. Taxonomy (NCBI): domain Eukaryota; kingdom Metazoa; phylum Chordata; class Actinopteri; family Ambassidae; genus Parambassis; species Parambassis ranga. The sequence goes on along the minus strand of NC_041034.1, from coordinate 6,318,417 downwards.
CCTACTTCCAGTCATTTCCTCCTTGACGCCCAAGTAAACATTTGCCATCATTTTAAAGTAATTCCTTCAGGGAATTCATGATATATATAACCTTCAGAGAAAAACAGAGGACATTGGATTAGTCTGTGCTGCATTTTCTGCAGCCCTGCAGTTCCTGTTTTGATTTTCTGCTTACCAGTGTGATATCAGCTGTTGTATTCTGTCTGAGTTCTGTTATTTATGAATTAGTCCATTCTAGTTGCTTTATTTCTTCAATTTCCTTCCCCTCCCAGGAGGGCGTTGCTGCATAGCTGAAGTACCTCGAAGGCCAATTAGTATGAAGGCTTATTTGTGTGTTGGGAGTATGAATATGGAGATCTATAACTGGTGGGGTGTGGGGAACAATTAGCTTTCAATTTGATGGCAATTACTGATGCCTGGTACAGGATTACTGAAAATACTGAAGGATGACATGGGCCTGGGAACAGGGGGGAATAGGACTGGAGTCATGTCTGCTCTACTACTACAGTATCACTATATCGATTGATTGCATGAAGGAAAGTTCTTATTTTTTTCAATTCACAGACATATTTTATCCCTGTCCTATAGTATAGAACATAAATGGTATATCAGAAATCAGTTTAAATTGGACTGTGCTTAGGAGAGCATGAAAGATGTATAACTCTGGTGTCCAAAAATTCTTGCCCGTCCATTAGCTCTTGTCTGCTCTCGCTGCATTTAACTTGTGCTGCTTCGATGTCTACATCATCAGATCAGCTCACTTGAGGGTTGGCTACATTACTGGAAGTTGTCAGCAATGCAGAATAACATCAGGGCAGTGATGTTCTTTTGATTAAACACAGACACAGAAAGTTGTTACTGTTGACAAAGGAAGAAAAGGGTACAAGTGAAGGACAGAAGGACTCATTTAATTCCTTTTGTGGTGTTGATCTGTTTGCCTTAATGTGCAGTGTGTGTCACAGACAGGCTATGATGGCAAGATCACTAAACTCTAGGTTATACAAATTTTCTGCTGTGAAATGTATTTTATAGGTTAAGCTGACACACATTAATATACACACATATTAAAAAATAAAGTCAGTAAATGGACGTTATTGATGATTTAATGAGACTGCTAATTGGAACTGTGTGCTTACAACATGAAGCCACGTCTGCACAACAAGAGAACCTCATTTTGGCATTGGAACTATGTTTTTGACTTAAAGGCTGCCAGTAGGCTACAACAAGAAGGCTACCTAGTTAATTTGCCAAATTACATTTTAATAGACATCCAAAAAAATGTGATGATGTTTAAACCAAGTCAAAGCTGTGGAATGTGGCAGACTTTCAGGATCTCTCACTCCTGGAATCTCATTATTTGTGTTTTTTTTGTGTGTGTATGTGTTGCTTTTATACTTTTATGTTCACTCTTGCTGAAATAATTAATCTCCTGGTGGCATTGCAGGTATCCAAGTATGCCAGTGGGTTAACTAAACAATATGTGAGACGCTGATAGAAGTGAGATTTTTTTTGGAGAAAGTTCTGTGTGAGGTGATACAAGGTCATGAACAACTAGTGAGAATCTTGGCCGTGGGGTCGATCGAGGCAGGAAAAGCTGTATTCTCAAACAGCACCTAGACTGTCTTCATTTATTTTGTATTTTTTTGTGTGTTATGAGGATTTTCATTGAGGCAGAGGGAAAGAAGACATTTCTTCCTCAGCTCCAGGGATGGACACACTGCTTTTATATATATAACTTGCCATATCTGCAGGCTTTACGAGCAAATAGCAGAACTAAATGATGCTGAAGAGACCAGTTGAGTAGTGCAGAGACAAAAAAAAATGTTGCAAAGCATCTCAGTATAACTCAACCCCCCCCCCCCCCCCCCCCGACCAGATCTCTTACTAAGTCATCTTCGCACACACACACACAATAGCAATTTACAGGGTCCTTATGGGACCACAAGGTGAAAGCATCAACACTCCTGGCTCATCAGAAAATGAGAGGGAGGCAAGACTGAAAGGGGACCCTGTGATTATTTAGGTTCACAAGCTGTTAGTGCGATGGCTTTTTAATCGTTGCTAATGGAGTTCCCACTAACATAAGCACCCAGTGGGAGTTTAGAGAGTGACTTTGGCCTTACATCCTCCCTCCTATTCTCTGTAATATATCTATCACTTCATGATATCCTGCTTCATGTCCTTCATTTTTTTCCTTGCCCTCCCTCTCTTGTTCTCCTTCCTCTTTTTTCCCCTGTTCTTGGACAGCAATTATGTACTGGAAAAAGGAGTGGCTGCTATTTTTAATGTAGTGGCAGCTCTCTTGCCTTTTTTTTTTTTTAAAAGCAAACACAAATACAATATTGCACTCAGCAGCAGCCAGACACACCCCAGGGCAATGTATTAGCTGCTGAAGTGGCTATTTAGAGTGAAAGTAAATGAGTCGAGGGATGACAGGTGAGCTAAACATTTTGAATTTGCAGCAACCAAGGACACCCTACACTCTGCTTCATGCTTCATGCTGATGCTTTTTTTTTATTAAATAGAGAGTCAGACAGGAGGAGATTCTTCTCCCCGTAATCATTTTTTTTCTCCTTATATCTGACTTTTATCCTGTGCCACTCACTTCTTCTGCAGTCTTCCATGGTGAAGGGCATCCTGCTGTGGCAGTGTCTTTCCTGTCCTCCCACCATCTCTCTCTCTCTCTCTCTCTCTCCGTCTCTCATCCTGACTCTTTACCTTTCCATTTGCTTGTGCTGACTGTAAGTAGAAGCAGATATGATATTTGAAAGGCCTACGTGTTAGAAGAGTGCACTCCATTGTGTGCAGCCCCACCCACACCCAAACCTCCCCCGCTGTGCTTCAAGTTGAGCCGTCACACAAGCTGTATGTGGATGAAACCAGGTTGGAAGCAGAGAAGACACCCTGTCAGGAAAGCAATAAAAGCAGTGAGGTAAAGTCTGTTTGCTCTTGAGTGGAGGCAAGTTAACACACACCACGAAAAAGAAATAAAGTTAGCTTTTCTTCTTCTTCTTCTTTTTTTGAATATCAACTTCACAGCCTCACCTGGCCCAAACTTGTTTGGCAGAGTTTTTACTGAGAAAGTCTTTTGACTTGTAGTTCAAATGTATGTCACCATGCATTGTGGAATACAGTGGAAATGTACCGCTGTTTTTTTGGCAGTGTTTCTGTCAAAGAAAGAGGCTGTTTCCAAAGCACTTGAATCATTATTATTACTCTCAAAGTAACAGAAGAAAAGCACAGGTGTTTGGGAGGAACCCGGTCTAGATTCCTGGTTTTAAAAATGTTTTCATAAAGCATAGTTTGAAAAACTAACTGTAGTTATTATTTTAACTTCAAAGCAGGCTGAAGTTATACTTAGAAATGTGTTTTTGTTTTTAAATATGACCTACCTGCTCTGTATACAGTACTTGCTGGTTGAAAACAACCTGTTCAACAGTAGACTGTGAAAAATAAAATTGGCAAGTTGACATTTGTATTAAAGTTTATTTAATATATTGATATTACCTTCATGGGACCTAGATTCGGGATAGGCTGCAACTCACATAAAAACAATGTTGATGCATAAATAACACAGTAGGCCACATTTTTTGGCAAACTATCACTTTAAATAACTAGCAAAAATGGTGCAAATACACACCTTGAAGGTGACTTTATTACAAATGCTCTCAATCTAACCTCTACAGGGCAAAGCAAGCTCCTGCTACTGACTCAGCATACTCTGCACTTTCCTTTCATATGCCTCATTGGGCCATCGTCCCTTGGCACCACGAGCGCTGCTGCACACCAACCACCTAAGTCCACCTGGGATTATTTGCACTTTGCAAAACACACCAGCATGCCCCCATTTTTTTTCTTTCTTTCTTCTTTTTTTTCTAGCCTGATGGAGTGGTCATAGTAGTAAAATATGCTAAGCTCAGCATGCTGTGAAGGATTAAAGTAGTATGCATTGCATTTGTGGGTATTCACAGAGGTAATTAATAGGCCAGTCTATTCTCCTGGCACATAAATTGGCAGATATATTGGATGAATTTGAACATCTTGGGGTGCACTGTCCCCTCTTTGAACGATCATCTTAATATAAGAGGAGGGGCCTCATGTCCTGTGACCCTGGGAGGTGTGTTGTCAGGGGCAATTGCTCCTGGTAGAGTCTCTAAATGCAAATTGGTCCCAAGAGACTAATTCAATGACTGTCATCAGAGAGATCCATCTTACCCAGAACTGCAGAAACTGCACCCTCCCTCTATGTCTGTTGGAGAGGTAGTGGGTGGCTCAGCCTGCATGCATGGATCTGGGCAGTTTTCTGTCTACAAAAACAATGTAAGGCTTCCACAGTATAGATGCACCACCTGTGCAAAAAATGTGTATAGACCTGGAGCATTTCCATGGACCGCAGCCATCCTTTTCTAATTGAGCCAGGGCTCCATAAAAAAATGGGCCAAAGCAGGTTTTTACTCCTTTTTTTGTATCCTGAGAAAGAGCCAGTTTTTAATTTGTAATTACCAGACAATAGCATCTGTTGAAAAATGTCCATTAGAAATACAGTTTTGCTGCAATGAAGTCTGTAAGGACAGTGTGTAACTGTTCAGATTAACAAGACTGACCCATAGATATAAAATGGATTTTCGCAAAAACAAAAGCTGATGTTGACAGCAAACACCCCCAAATTATATACATTTTTATTTGCATTTAGAGCAGGGAAGTGAAATTTGATCACTAGAGGTCAGTGGATGTGCATCTCCAGACTCCTGCTGCAACTCAGGAGTTCTAGCCTGAGCTTATATGTGCTTTTTACACACCTTATTTTTGAGGGAAGTTACAGAATTTTCTCACAATTGTTGGGGCAGCATTCAATATATGCAAGGTGGCAAAAGTGGGAGCATTTCATTAAACCAACTGGAACACATTATTGCCATTTCTTTTTTTTGCCCAGACCAACCGTAATTATCCCCAGCAGGAGTTTTAAAATTTCACAGTATAATTCAAGCTGTATGAGGTTATCTATTTTAATAATCCGATCAAATGTCTCGTGGCAGCCATATTGAATATCCTCAAGGAATGTACTTGATATGTGCTCAGAGTCCATATCTGTTACATCATCTTGACTGCTGTACCGAGATATTAGAAATCCATACACTCAAAATATGATGTACGACTTTAGTGCTGTGGAATTGACTGGGACTTGGGTCTGCTGCAGTTTTCTTTTCTGAAGAGGAGAAAAAATATAGGCTGCAAAATGAAGAATAATTTGCACATTTAGCATGGTGGAAAGGTCAGACCCATAAGGCAGCTTAAGAAAGAGACTATTACTCTTGATGAGGACAGATAGCTTATATTTGTGGGCTGCATATGGGAGTTAAGTGACTCGGATGGCCGTGATATGCCATGGCTGGGGGTAAATTAGCCAGATTTCTACCATGTATTTGTCAGCATACTTTCACAGCTGGAGGGAATTTATCTTGCCTTTGTGGTGTCATTTAAGTAAATTAGCCAGAGAAGAGCACATAGCTGATGGGCTCTATATGGATACAACCAGGTAGCATAGAAAGTGCACTGGATGTTCCTATTATTAATCTGGTTAAGAGAGACAGGTTGGCATTAATGGTGAACACTTTATGACTTCCATTTTGTGGAACTTACATTACAGGCAGAAGAGAATATTCTGACACTATATTAACATTGGGCATTGTTATGTTTTCTTAACACTTAAATATCCCATTCTCTGCCAAACCCAGCCCGGCCTCAACAGAAAAACATGAGGTCAAGCTTTCAGTCCAAGGAACACGTGAGCGTATTTCTCCGGCTGCATACCAGCGTGTTGGTATTGTTACTGTGTCAGGATCGCCGGGTGGTCTAAGGCGCCAGACTCAAGGAGGATCTCTTTCTGCAGAGACGGGACTTCTGGTCTCCGAATGGAGGCATGGGTTCGAATCCCACTTCTGACATGTAACTTTAAAGAATTTCCCATTGATTGTGAGACGGGAGGGGGGTGGATCACCCCGAGTTTATGGCGACCACAGGAGCAGTTTTCCTTGTAAAATGTATTTACTGTTACGAATTTGTGTATTGTAGGATGATTTTTACCTAACCTCTTACCCTGTTTTTAATCCTTAACCTTAAACCTTATCACATATCCAGGTGCATTTAAAACTAAAAGTTAACAGTGAGGGAAAACCCAACCAGCTCATGGCGTCAGGAGACTCAAACCTCGGACTTCTTCTGAGTGAAAGTCCACCATGTTGGATCCCCATCCTCTGTCCCCCACCCACCTCCTTATTCTGACTTCTGCAGCTTAATGTTCCATTAACGTAAGCCACAGTGTTCCCTCAGCACTTTGTCTTCTAGTAACATAGAACTCTGTAATAAAATACTCTTGTTGTCTTTTGATTACAAGAACATGCTAGAGAAGAATCTGGGTGAGTTAAGTCAATATTTTGAGTGTTTAAGTATCTTTATATTGTTCTTGGGAGTGAGCACACACGTCTTTGTACTCCTGGTCTTGAATTTGATAGGTCAGCGCTCGTAGCTATTTACTGATAATGGCACACCCGACGACACAAGAGTGGAATTTCCAACTCTGCGACTGTTAAATCTGCATAAAACACCACTGGAATATTTATGTGCTTCCAAAGACGTCAGTGTAAATTTTAAAAAACTGCCATGTGTAAAATATTGTGTGATGAGATTACTTGTTTTATTGCCCATCCCAAGACAGACATTTGTGGAGGCCGTCCAATAACTGCTGCATATGCCATTCTAATCTGTTACTCCTGCTGTGCCAGGTGTGCAGGCAGCAGGCCTTTCTGCAAGGACACCAGACTATACACTCAAGGCAAAGCTCAGGGACAGTTAGTGGTGTAAATCTTCTTGTAATTACGTCGTAAACAGAGACGGAAACGATAAAACTTTGTTTTGATGTGTGCCGGAGCAGAGTGGGAGACTTGATCTTGGACAAATCACTTCCCACTGGGCCATTGGCTTTCACTCTCTACACTGCATTTTGTCCCAGCATGTGGAAGTGATTGAAGGCTGGTAATGTCTGTTGCCATGTGATGGATTGGTCCGTAGCACCCTCCTTCAGCTGTCCACGCTGTCTAACCATCTGCTGTTTAAGAGACTGTTACTGTTTAGATTGTCACCCAATTAAATTATCAACATGTGACAACTGGATATTTGTGCAAGCCAAATGCTGTTGTAGTCATTGTTTCAGCATTCTTTATCTGGTAGAACATAAGGCCCTATCTATAGGAGGTTTACTGATATCTTTACTGCTTCATACACCTCCACAGTGTACTGGTAAAGCTTACGAAATTACACTTGTGTGTAGTGTGACTGCACACAACTGCACACCAGGAGCACTCAATTTTCTGAGAATAAATCCCACCTTGGATTTCTTTTTACTCTGCCTGTAAATCTGCATCAAAAGTGTCTGATTCTGCTACAGAATAACATGTCTACGTGTGTAAATGACCCTTTTCTTTGAAATTGGACACATCTCACACAGAGGTCCAGTAGTAATCTAATATTCACCTGAACAGCAGACAGAACTTTTCAGAGAAAACAATCATTTCTTCATTTTGCCTGCTTTCAGGAGCCGTGAGGCAGCAGGGGGGGGCATCTTGTTTGAGGTTCTTCCATGCTGACTTGTTGTCATATTTCCCATGCACTGAGAAAGATAGCACTAAAAGAAGTATAAAATGTATTTTGCCCCAACCTGATAGGTCTGAGAGCAGTCTGTGTTTATTTTAGGTTATGGAACACTTTGGGGCTCTTTTGCTGATTATCTCTCCAAGATTGTGCCTCTTTATTTTCCTGTCACGCTTTCTGAAGTGGCCAAAGAGCTTCCCACTGTGAACGCTGTGAATTCTGTGTTGCTGTGTTCTCCCGGGTATCTGACACATCCGGAACAAATGGCCACACTCCTCGGTGGAAAAACGCTTCAGGTTTGATCTGGTCAAGGCTGAGGCTTTGCAGTGCTGCAAACACACAAATGTGCATTTGTAAACAAGCTCATTTACAAACTCGGATTGTTTCTCTGGCACACACACACACACACAATGTGCTGCCACTGAATACCTGTCCTTCATGCTTCAACAAATGTTTAACCTTAGAAAGCTGTATTCAGCCAGACGGGGAGCTTTAGACCTAAAATCCACAACAAAACCAGTGGTGGCTGTATGGCAAAATGAAACCTTGAAGCTTAGTTCTTCCCCTTTGTTTGCACCACAAAACATCGTTGTGAGAATGCAGAATGATGGTGGTGGCCATCAAGAGGAGCCATGTGCCTAAGCTTACTTTTTTACTTGTATTTGTGGTGTGAATGTAAAAAAAGCACAAAGTTGAGTGCCTACAAATGTAATCCTCTGAGCCTGTTAGCTGAGGTCTTTCTTGCTGGAGATGTTGAAGCCTAGAAACAAATCCCCCAATTACTCCTTGGGTAATAAGGCAATTCAGAGCTCTCCTTCTCTCCTTCTTCGAGTTACTGGAGGGAAGCTAATGGGCTCTATGCTAATTAGAGTTGGCATTTGGTTTTTCTCAGTTGGCCTGAAAGGTGAGGTTACGGGGTCAAGAGGAGGGATGGCCATTATCATGACTCATATGACGGCCACATCCATATCCATGTTCCTCACATCTTTGGCCCTGAGGGTGGGGAGAGAAATTATAGCACAAAGAGGTCAAGGGATTGGAAAAGAGTAGACACTGAGAGTAATGACATGCAGAGAAGATGAGAGGAAGAATTAGAAAGAGTTGAAGGAAAATTAGAGCGAATAAGACATTAAAACACGATGAAGCGAACAGGAAGGAAGGTATCGGTCTGTCCTTATTATTAGTCACTCCGTCACAGCTCCATGGCTTTATGGTGGATTTCCTGTCATGGTGCTGCTTTTTAATTGACATTAAAATGACCAGTATGTCAATGCTCCACTTCCGCTCCCCCTCCCTTGATTCTCCTTTTCTTCAACTCTCCTTGCTTGACTGACGTGGGCTGTCATTTACATAGGCTGCGGCATGACAGAAATGGCATCCGTACCTCACATCTCTCCAGCAGCTGTGACGACCAGCAGTTCCTTCCCGTCAGAACGATTTTGCTTGTAAAACCACGCTCTGTATTCTGTATCTGTAGGAGCAGCAGCAGTGGCTTCTGTGTGTCATTGTCATATTTCATGGCCTTGTCATGTGTAGTGGAAAAATTGCCTCTTCCAATCGCAGCCATCCCATAGGAATGCGATACTGGCTCCCATGGGTGCAAGCAGAGAGATGTTATGAAGGGGAGGTGATACCGTTTGATGGCAGAGGAATGAAGATATATGTAGCATAAAGCAGGCGCCATTAGCGTTAATGCTAGGCAAAGATGTGCTTCTCTTTTCTTTGCAACGTGTAGCACAGTAGATATGTGTCTGTTCGATGTCAGCAAATTGATTGTGGAAGGAGTGGCTTTCCTTGTAGAATGTGTTTGTTATGAATTTTTGTGTTTTAAGACAAACTGTAGGGTGTTTACTTAACTAGCAAGAGAAAATGAAACTTAATCTTAACTGAAAATAAAACAGCCAGTGAAAACACAACAGCTTGCGATGTTAGGGGTACTCAAAGCCCAGACTCCTGAGGGAAGGTGTGGTGTGTTGTCTGTACCCCCCTGCCTCCCAGTGTGGACTTTTGCAGCTGTATTGGTTCTATGATCAGATAATTTTGGAAAATATGATTCTGTGTTCTATTGTGGAGATGTATTATCAACCAAATGTGGTCTTTTTCTTCTTTAGGACATGTTCAAATATATTGATATAGAGTGAAATGACTCAAAATGTGACTGCTGCAGAACAGATTTCATTTGTACATGGGGTTTTGAGACCTCGTCTTTCTCTTATCTGAAACAACTAGGGGAAAATCAGTCAGCACAAAAAGACAGGATAAGGCCAAACCTTGTGCTGAAATCAACATTTCCTCCCATAAGAATGAAATCTTACCACGTGAGGAGACCTGATAGTAAGCCAGTAGACATAAAGTCAGATATCATACATGGTGATACCTCATGATGATTTGCCCATGGCCTAGATAGCCTTCAGCTCACTAGAACAAAGTGGATCCATGAGAACCTTGCTGGCTAACACCTCTTTGTGAAACATGTTTTGTATTTTGAGCAGTTAGAGCAGAGAAACAGGCTCACCTCAGCATTTTACCTTCCTTTCCTCTGCGCTCCACTTCCTCAGATCAATGAAATGATAGACTGCAGAGAGAGCACTGAGCTCCCCTCCTGGTATACAGAATGACTTTGGGTCTTTATGTGAGTCAATTAATGCTGTCTATGTGTGAGAATTATATGTTTTCGTCAGGGCATAATATGATTCTTAATGTGTGTATGTGTATGTGTGTTTGTATTCATGAGCTGGTGCTTGCCCAAAATGAATTAGTGTGTGTGTGTGTGTGTGTATAAATGTGTTTGTGTAGTTGCAGAGCAATCAGAAAGCACACGGATTAGTGAGCAAGTTTGTAGAGGTCGGTCAGTGCAGAGGCTTTATGGACAGTTCCTAATGGAGAGAGAAAGCAAGAGAAAGATGGATGGAGGGAGGCAGAGAGGGGAGACAGATGGGCTATTAGAGACAGATAAAAGAGGAAAACTGGATAAATATAAAGTAATAGAGAGCAAGATGACACACATGGAGAAGAAGGAAACACTGAGACTGCAGACATCACACTGTGCAGCCAGCGTGCCAAAGCCACCAAAGCCATTTCAAGGGCACGACTACTACTCCTCCTGGTCCTCTTCCCGGAGATGTTTCTGGAACCAAAGTTCAAGGGTTCATGTCCTTCAAGACTGCTGCCCTTCTCTCCTATGACTGGTGTGAACTCCATCCTGCTCTCAATCCATCAACAAACAGGCACATTTACAAGGAAGATGCATTCCCACACAAGCATATAAAAACATTCAGACACATGCACACATTATCTGTTTCTACACAGAACAGGGCAATCTACCTGTTCTCCCTGTTCGTGTAATTTTTCTGCTGCTGCACTCTGAGCCAGAATCGGAGACAGATTCTGCCAATTAGCTCCCCATGCTCTTAATGATGATGATAATGGTCATGGCTGAACATTAATTAAGTATAACTTCCTCTGCAGCTGTGCCCCACGACACACACACACACACACAAGCCTGAGATTATGTATACCTGAGCCTGTGTTTCATATCAAAAAGGTTCTGGTGGATTTTATAGCGAAGATGAGAAAATACCACTTGTCATGCATTGCAGTTTTTTCCATTTTTTGCTTATTTCTAGGTAATTCATTCCCCTGCTGCACTCATTGTAAGTTGCCCTGTATAAGAGTGACAGCTAAGTGCCTAAAACGTAAACACCTTATGGTAAGCTTGAAAAGTTTCCAGCTCCCAGATATGCTCACTGCTATTGGAGATGGCAGACAATGATTCGGGCAAGTGCTTTTCAGCCACAGAGCAGAGAGGAAAACCTGAGATTTTTTTTTTTTTTGTGGGTGGTGCTGGTGTTAAATCTTTATCCTGTACACTAAAAAAACCCTGATAAATATCCAGCATTTAGTAGTTTAAGGTGGGCATTGTTTCACAACAAACTAATTGCAATCATATCTGTATATCTGTTGGAGAATCTATCTTTCCCCTGGTTTCCTTTTATTTTCTGTGATCTTCTTGCTTCTTGTCTCTTATAGCACTGGATGATGCTGAGCCTTAGGAATTTGTCCATTCAGAGCAGCTCTCTGCTTTCTAGTTCTTATGCTCTGGGGATGCCTCACACCAGAGCAAAGGCTCTTGGATGAACAACTAAAACATGCTTTCTTTCATGCCCCTGCTGTAAAAGTAGGTGGTCACGTTTATACTAATGCTAGATTTGGCACGTGCATATGCCTCCTGAAGAATATAACACTTCTGATTTCACAATTCTGTTACTGTATTTGTATTTGGTGCTACTAGACTACTCAAATAAGCATCACCTGAATGCAGGCTCAGTTTTGGTACTTCTCCTCATTTTGACACAGTTTAAGCACCTTCAGACCTCATCAGACTTTCTGCTCCAGCCGTGCACCTGACATTAACTTGACAGAACTGATCTTGACTACAGCTCTGTCAAGAGTCTGTGCTGTTCCTCTGGGGAGAGGAGGCTGATTTTATAGAGCTGGAGTGTTTTGTTGATGTCAGCATATAATTGGGTTTGTGCAACAATCTGTATCACTTGGTGGCATGCACACACAGTCCTGCACACACACACACAATGACGACTGCATTGTTTTAAGGTTTGAGCAACAAACTCTGAAAAAAGCAATAATCTGTGACATTTTCACATGAATTAATTCCCTGCTTTGCTACCCTCTGTGGCCTATTGATAAAACGCAGTGACGACTAAACCTGAAGTTTGATCTTTAAAGGTTTTTAACATTTGGTTATTGTAAATATCAAACATGGTTTTTGTGTGCAGATAATATCCTCTGACCCATGGACAGTGGTTCATCTAAGGTCTTTGGCATCAACATATGCAAACTGTACATCTGCTTGATTCTGCCTTTGGTTTGTCAAGATGCAAAAATACAATCTATCCATGCATCCATTAGCTATACCTGCACCTACAGTGGAGGTGTTGAGCTAGTCCTAGGTGGCATTATATGGGAGGCATGGGGCGCTTGGACAGGGAGACATGCTCAAATGTACAAATGCAGTCAATATAGATCTGCCAGTAATAGTGCATATTTGTGAATTTACTGCGATTTATGTAACGTGTATGTCAAGGTTAAACACTGTAGTCTGAGGGAGGATGAACAGACTCTTCAACAATGGGCATGATAATCCTCTTTTTATCTTTATTGCCTCTGCCTGTCTATCCACAGCAAATTCATTGTCACTTCCATTCTCTCTCTCTCTTTATTTTGTCCTGTGTTTTCCATCTTCTTCTTGTACATCTCCCTCTATCATTTACAAATCAGTTAGGAGAGGTGCTACTCGCTAATGAGTTTTGCTAGCCCAAATCAGCAAACATTGTTTTCACCTTTCATCACACCCCCCCCCCCCCCCCCTCCACCTTCCAATGATGGTCTTGGTCTTGATTTGTCATAAAGTAAATGTAAAGCTGCAAATGAATTTTTTAAATTGCTTTTTACATATAATGTGCTGCCACAGACTTTTTTTAGATACTTTTTTGGAGTTCTCACTTTGAGAATGAATTTTGGATGTGCTAATTGGCCTCAGTGGAAATCCTTATTAGCAGTTTGACCGATATGCTCACACTGTAGAAAGGTGAGAATGAAGATGACTAGAGACCATATAAGCCTTAAATCTCGCCTTAAAAAACTCTGTGACCTTATTACTTTTTACCGATCTGCCTACAAATGATCATCAGGGTTTGGCTGTAAATGTATCTATTTCAGATATGAATATAGCAAAAGTAAGTCATATTTTTGGGGGGGATAAACTGCACATGGTGTTGAAAAAAATGGAGTACTGAACAAGTTTTTATTTCTCTTCTGACTTGGAAGCAGAATTAGAAACATTTTTTGTAAATGTATTTCTTTAAAGTTTTTCTTTCTTTGACAAGTTTGATTTTCTTCCCTCAGTTCTTGCATAATATTTGCATTTTTAAGTCCATAATGATCGTTTCACAAAATATTATGAGACAGACCAGGCTATCCTAATTACAGTGATACCACATGGGACTAATTGCTCACACAAGCATAACGTTAACGGAGGTGTGCCACAAAGGGATAAAATCATCTCATTTTCGGTCATGTAAATGAAGTCTTCAAGCCAGTAAATAGCAACTTCAGTGGGAGGATGAAGAAACATTCTGTAGGCTAAGAAACAGGCGTACTGAAGGGCACAGCTAATAAGCAGAACAAAGTTGCGGAGTACACCACCCACATGCTCTTATTCAACTATTATTTTGAAAGCCATGTGTTTCGTGGCCTTTGTTGGTGTCGTGAGCCATGTAGACCTTTATATTCTCCACAGGCATTTGACCAACAGTGATATCTCGTAGTTCAGCTGCTCAGCAGCACATCGATATTTTGTGTTTTAATTACCACCAAGAAATCTCACGACAAGATGAAAACAAACTTGATCCTACTAACAAGCATTGTCTGTGCATCTGTATCCTTTCATAGACTTTGTCTCACATTCATCATCTCGCTGCCATAAATACCAGCTGTGCTGCCTATTCCACTTACACTGGACAAAAAAAAAAACCCTGAAGCACACTCACATATGGCTTTTTCTTCAATATTAAGGGTACAACTGGTGCTGCTCGCTGGCACTCTGCAAAAAGTCCCAAGTAGGTGCAGTGAGATGCAGTGAAGCCACTTTTTGGACATCTTTAAAGTCCCACAGCAAAGTCCCTAAGCCACCATCGCTGTTACACTGGCAGCCATTGAGCTCCTCCTTCAAAGAAGCGATCGACTGAAGGTGAATCAGCCACGTTAAGTGTGGTGTTATAAGCTTTAATCTGCGTTCTTGGACAACGACTTAAAGGTATGGCAGGTGAATGTAAAAAGAAAAATGTGCCACATCCATAAATATCCTCAGTGCACACCATAAATATGATGCATTTCTATCTTTATCAGGTGTTTCAAAAGGGTTTAGTGTTAATCCAGATGGTATCTGATGAACTAGAAGAGGGATTGGATTTGCATTATATGATATGCCTTTTATTAATGTGACCAGTGAAAGATAAAAATGATCCTTAATCCCTCGTCACTTTCTCTTGATTGTCAAAATGATTTGCTTTTAAGGGATGTTTTTTCTTGTAGTGTAGCAAAACAAGCTGCAGAGCTGCTGTAGAAATTCTTTCTGTGTAATCCTCTGACACACAAGCCCACACACACACACAGGCGCATACACACTTCAGCCTCTTCAAACAGTCTGATTTTTCTCCCGGAGGTGCAGGCACTCACAAACTTACAGTAAGCATACACCCCTCTCAACCTCATGCAGCCATGTTTGAGTCGTGCATGGATTTCAACACCTCAATCATCCATTCTAGACACACAATGATAGAGTTCAGCATCTGTTGTCCATCCTGTTTGGTAAACCTATGGTTAGTGTGCTGTCTGAGTGCTGCTTTCTCCCTGTTTTAGTGTGGAAGTATACCAACAGAGTAACTATTTCTTCCGTTTTCTCTTTTATCTGTTGTTTTCCCTTTTGTGTTTTCTGGGTAATTCTTAGCAGAGAAGTGTTTTCTCCAACTGGAGTAAAGCTTGTCAGAGCCTTTGCTGTGTGGTTGAGGTTTACTGATGATCAGCCCAGCACACTCCAGAAGATTTTTAGGCTTTGGTGAGAGTTAGCCAGATACCAGGGGGGATTGCGTTAGCTAGCTTCTCTTGTATCGTATAACCTTTGTAGTAAAAAAATGTCTCACATAGCATAGCAAACATAATGGAGGACTTCATTTTACAACTAAAAGTTATCTCGTGCTTTTAAATACACTCGTCTAAACATGAATTAAATTAAAACAAATGCAACATTACAACTACTTACAGTATATTTCCACTGTGAAAAAAGATTGTGATGTCTACTTTGTAAAGTAGGTGCTTTGACTTCTGACTTGAGGAGCTGCTGTATTAGCTGAACCAGTGAGCAGAGAGGGTGCAGCATGGTTTATGACCTGTGCTTTAGACCCCGTTCACACTGAAGAAAGTAATTCCAGCTAGAGTAGGATTGAGCCCAGACAGCCTTTATGCTGGATGCGTTCAGACCTATTTTCAAATCTGGCTAGCACACACTTGTGTCTGCACTCAATCCGGCTTCATCCAGCGTGTTTGCTGTCCTCCAAACCACTAGGTGGCACCTTGTAATATACAGAGTCCGTTCAGGCCTGCGCATGCGTCGTGTGGTTTTTTGTCCCGTGTCGCGCCCCGTGAACCAGAAGTAGCACATCGTTAACCGGAAGTAGCATGTCGCTAGCCGGATTCGCTAGCCACATTTGCGTTCACACCTGAGCCACATTTGAGCCTATCCAGTTTGATTTCAATCCGGAAGCCGGATGGATAGTGCCGGATTCGAGGTGTTCACACCTGGACATCTGGATATGCCCGAATCCCGCTTTAGCCAGATTTTTTTTCCCCAGTGTGAACGGGGTATAGTGGCTGGTGTGTGTGTGTGTGGGGCATCTGGAGGTGTGTCCTGTGCAGCTACTTCAGATGAGTGTGTATGTGGAGTTTCAGTGGACATTCCAGTGTGTGTACATTCAGTACGGCAGCAGCCTAAAGCCTTTATTGTTGCTATGATGAGATGAGAACACAGAAAACAGTGTATTTTCATCAATCCCCGTTTTTTGAAAGATACTTTGATCATAAGCAAAACATAGAGCCAAGCAAGTTATTATACTTTTGATTGGTGACATAGTTAACATTGTATAGGTAACATTGTAGGGTAATGGCTGTTGCTCTCACTATTCAGTGTAGCATCTTTGTGTGTGGCAGTGCAGTCCCACACCTAAAGCCTGCATGTGGACTTTGTTGAGGCAGTCCTGCAGGTATTCCCTATCTGTTGATAAGCGTGAGCGGTTGTGTGCTGACCAAGCAGACCCCTGCAGGCCCACAGAGAGAGAGAAAATGTTTAGTCCACTGACCTCACATACATCACTGAGCAGCCAGTATCTAAGTAAGCACAGACGGGAAGATGTGTTTGTGTGTGTAAGTGAGTAGGTGTAGATAGCCGGATGGTCACTGTAAAAGGATATGCTGAGGAGGAAGCACTGGGATTGTACTTGTGTGGGCAGGAAAGTGTATTTCTTTGTACTGTAATGTGTGTATATGTGTGTGTGCACTGCTGTTGTTGCACTGTGTGAGTCTAACAGTAGCAGTTATATGAAGTTACCCATTTTTATAAAAAGCCATAGCCATTGGTGTGTAGGCTTATTATCCCAAGATGATCTTATTATATAAAGATATCAAACACTGGATAAAGAGTTTATTCAACAAATCTAATCCTCCCTGATGAAATAAGCTCAGTCAGTGTGGCAGAAGCTGGAGCTGGAATCCGCTGCTTATCACTAAATGATTATTAAAACAATACAATTCTCCTTTCAGACGTGTCAGATAAACATAAAAATGTGATAAAAAGTTGTGTGTGTTTATGTTGAATTATTTCCTGTAAGCTGAGAGAAAGAAGTGAAGGAAAGAAAGTGAAAGAATCTCTCAACTCTGCTTTACTTGCATCATCTCCACTCAGACTGTCTCTCCATGTAAAAGTTTGATAGAGAGTGCGTTGTGGGGGGGGGAGTTCGAGCTGGGTGAGACAGAAGTGTGAAAATCCTGTGCTGTTTTAAAAATTCTTCTTAGGATTTAAATTAATGATCAATACCTGATTTGCTTTAGGATGGAAATTGTGTGTTTTAAACATGAGGGGACTCCAAAGGGGCCATGAGGCAACGTGGTGTAACGGCAGCAATGTTCATGTGTTACTTTTCCATGTGTCCACTGAACAGACCTAAGGTTCATCTGGTCTGCATGATATGTAACAAACTACCAATCAGCAGCAGGACATGTATTTTTTTTAGTATATATTTAATGGGAAGATTATAATATTTTTAGATGTATGCTCATCTTTTTGGTCCTAAATCAAGTCAATTTAGTTTATGTTGTGTTTAAATTATACCGGTGGAGTCACCAGTTCCCCGATTTCTCCTCTCCCTGCTCGTCTCTTGCAGGTTTACCCTACATCAAAGAGAGAGTGAGAGAGTGATGCACAACAGCCATACAGTGCCACCAATGAGTTGGTAATATAATTATAAATGATCCCGACATGGATCTAAAGACAAATCCTCACTTCAGAGAGCCGAGCTGTCACACATACACCTTTTATCAGCTGCAGTTACTGAGCTGCTGCTATTTTAGTAAACACTGTATCTGTCTGATATAAAGTTCGTATTTTTCTCAGTGACTCTCATTACTTGCAGCAAATTAATGACATTAAAGTGTATTCGTAAGCAGAGAAAGGCGCATGTTTGAATTTTAAGAGACGAGAAACGGACATACCTCCATTCAGCTTAAAACTCAAACAAATAGATGCGCATATAGTGAAAAGGTGTATACAGTGTTGTGTGTAAAGGAGAAGACTCACTTGTCAGTGTGGAAAGATGTGCAGGTAAGAGGTACGAGCCGGTGCTCACGCCCTAATTGACACCCCACAGCCCTCAGCTGTAGTTTTGAAAGTACTGAAGATATATTATCGATATAATTAGTGCTAAATACTGCTATTTATTGCTGACATTTAGAAAAGATGTTTAAATTAGGAGTGTATCCAACCACAGTTTAAAAACTGAACATGTAACTAATGAACAAATATCCCTAATTTGGTCTATATCACCCAGTCCCAGCAGACCCCCTAAATCATTATGTCAATATTCATACTTTCTAATTTTTAAAATAAGGGCTGAGACATCAGCTCCAATGTGTAATTGGTGGCTTCTAAATATATAAATCTGTAAATACAGTGTAGAGTAGGCTAATCATTAGGTAAACTATATATATCTCAGCAAGAATCAGCTTGTTCTGACTGTGTTGCTTTAATATTGACCTTTTTTAAAAGCAAAGCAGCACAATATGAAATGTAAGGATTATGCTCTTAAAGCTACATTAGTTACATTTACAAGAAAAGACTGTTTTCAGATCTGTATCCTCAAATACTCCGAACTTGGTTCAGAGTCAGATAAGTCTGATCACTTTGAGTAAACTCGCTCAGCTTTTACTTTAAGGATGATGAGAAAGCATGGTTTTTATTTTCACTTAAAGAGAAACGGATAAAGATTTTTTTTTTGGTTTCTTCTGGCACAAACAATCTATTTCAACCCTGTCAGCCTCCCTCTGCAGGAGGTTGATAGTGTTTATGATCAATACCAATCACTGAGCAGATACTTGTGAGGATGGAACAGCTGGGGGTCTCATCCAGAGGAGACTGTGCTCCTTTAATTTCATCCACCTTTTACTGGACTTTGAGGTTACATGTAATGTTATTTATTTCCTAATGAAACCTACTTGTGGTGGTGATGAAATTTAAGAAATAAAGTTTTAATTTATCAATAACATTGATAACTTTCCTTCACCGCTGATGTTTCAGTCCTTCATTCTCCTCTCTCACTCCTTGCACTGTTCTTCCACTCCATCTACAGCCCTGTTTCTCAGCCTGACTTTGTCCTTATGAATGCTGCGGAAGCAGGAAAACGGGTTGCAGCGCTGCAGGGTTTGAGCAGAAGATTGCCCAATACATCATAAACCCCATCATAGGTTTGACCCGTTAATAGGCTGTGATTAGGTTTTCTAGGTTGTGTGTTTGCAGGGGGCATGCCGTCTGGGTTTGAACTCTCAATTTTTATATTTTTCCATCTGCTGACTGGGCAAATGTTTTCAAAACTAGCCGGTTAAATGAAACTTGACCCTTACCTGTGGGAGATGGTGCTTCAGAACTTCTCTTATTGTAATTTTTTTTGCGATGTCCAAAAACTTCTGGCTTCTGAAAAACGAATGGAGGAGAGAAGAGATGCAACTTCTCAGAACTGGTCTGCTCTGTAATTACGTACTGTTAGGAGTGTGCAGGCTCACTCTGTACTCTTCCAACAATGGTGGCACCTCCATCTGGAATTGTGTTTTTTAGCCCTTCAGGCGTATTTTGGAAAGAATGCACACAACACGTAACAGTACTTTTAACACACATGTAGAGAAAGTAGGACTTCTTCAGCATCTGTGTGTGTCCCTGTACATTGGAGCTTGAACATGTGTAACGAAATTATGAAGCGACGGATTGACTTCACTCGAAGCATCATTGTAGATTGGCTACGGATCCTTGATCGTCTTCATCCCTATTCTTCGTCTTCCCTTCTTCCCTGCGTGTCGTCCAGAATGCCTGAAGAGCCTCGAGTCATCCCAACTGAAAAACAATGACAGTCACCTCTGAGAAGAAGCATTTAGTGCCTGCGCAAAACAGGAGAAATGGAGCAGCAAGTCGAGAGGGAGAACAAATTTTGACAGATGAGTGTGTCATAAATGGGTGGAGGAGAGAAGAAAGGAAGCTCTTTGAGATGATGTGGTGTGTGAAAATGTTTTATTCTTACTGTTTGAAAGTTAAGAAACCTACACTGGAATCACAGTCTGACTTTCGCTCACTGTCAGAACAAATAATTATCACCTCCATCAGAGACTCTGACTGCAGTTTGAACTACAATATTTAAATTCAGATGCACCCTTTTTGAGTGTTATTAGAAAGCTAAGCTCAGCGTACCTGGTAGAGAAGCAGATGCCTGAGTGAGGATGCTTGATTTGTGCACCACCATTTTGTGTTAAGGTATTTGCAATGCATCCTTTGTTGTATTCTTTTCGAGCAGTTGCTCACCAATGTTGCACACAGACACACTATAAACAAAGCTGCTTTTATTTTTGCTCGTCGGAAGTGTTAGATTCTCTGCTGCTTATTTGGCTGTGCTGGAACGTAAGTTAGCATAAGACACAGAACAGGAGATGGTAGCTCAGGTTAGCAGTAAAATCATCATTATAATTTCTGCAATGAAAACAAACACATCTCTGTCCAACATGAACATTTGGGGAGTAGATGCTTGTCAATATTTGTTTGTTCACAGATCTAACAGCACTTTACCAGGTAAACGTTGCTTTATGTGTTGCTATAGCAACATGTCAATTAGAAAGTAGGTCCTGGAGCCAAGTGAATTTTTCTTTTTTAGGCAGTCCTTTCTATTTGGAAATGGTGTTTTGCCTCAAAAATCACTCAAGTCAAGTTTATGAGAGCTTATCTAAGCTGCCACTTTTTCAACTTGCTGGTCCCCGTCCAGTGAAGTTTGTTGAACGCACTCGAAAACTTCACCAGACCTTCTAATTTCAACATAAAAAAAAAAAAACTGAGCTCCAATCTGCTTCATCTTTCTCTCAACTCCCTGTCCATCTGTCTCTGTTCTCCCTTCATCCTCTGGATCATGGGGTTGTGCAGCCTTATGTACCCTTCAAATAATTGGTGTCAGTGTCTCTTGATGTAATATGAATGGATGGCATTGTGTCTGGGGGATATGAGGCACCCTAGGAGCATGTGAAACTACACGCAGAGAGCAGAGAGGTGGGGCGCAGTGGAAAAAATCAAAGCTGGGCAAAGTAAGGGAGGGAGAATAAAAGTGTGGAGGGGAAGGAGGGCAGTGGTCGAGACACTGGGAGAAAGGAAAACAAAGGGAGTGGAATAGTGGGAACCATGACTACAAGGGAGACGGTGGGAGAAAATTTGATGGGGTGAGAGAAAGATGAAGGGAATTCATGGACTTTAAAGTAGCCTCTCGATCCACTCAAGATCTCCACATCTCTTGTCCACATAGTTATTAATTGCAAGAATATTAACATGTGCAGCTGACACAGACAGTGATAAAATATATAATAGTTCATTTATAATCTAATATGATTGGTAGACTCGAGCGTATTTAAACACTTTGAGCTGCCAGCTTGAAGTAAAAAAAATAACAGAACTATGGGCGTCTTAAATACATATTAGGCTACATTATGGCAGCTCATTTGTATTGTTATTTCTCTCCGATGATGGAGGCTTGTTCCGCGCAGAGCGTTTGTTTTTATCTCCTTTAGCCCAGCAGTGGGCCTGAGCTACTGTGTATGTATGAGGAAAATAGACAGACCTGGGATTTATAGGACAAAATGTGCCAGACGCTGCACAGACGAGCCTATGTTTTGCATAAATGCCTCCGGGGGAATGGACAGGTAACAGATTGGACCGGGTCTCACTGTGTTCTTTAACTCTAAAGATATGTGTGTTTGTTTTGTTTTTATTTAAAGTAAACAAATATATTTTCATAAACCATAACATTGCTTTGGGTTGCATGTTGCCATTTGAGACATGTATTGGCCTTACAAGGCAGTTAGATTTAGTCATGTTCAAAAGTAAGTCATGTTTTTTAATTGTTATTTATGTGAAAGTATATTACAATTTCCAAACTATATGGACTAACAATAGGCAACAAAAGATTTATAAGATTTCAGCATAACTGTATTGTAGATGAGAAAGATTATGGCTTAAAAACAGTCATTGGTCTGTCAGCTACTGCTGGCAACTCTTAAGATGTTGAAGGTGTGCCCATGGTGCAGGCTTTCCAACAACTACCTCCCCATATTTCTGTGTTTACACATGTGAAAGCATTTCTTCTGTGTAACTGATCTTTTGGAAAACTATAGCTTTCATTCTTTGCACATAAACCTTCAGCTATTCTTCCAGTATAATGAGGAACAGAGGAGGCATTTAGGCTGTTTCGCTCTAACCAGAGGGCAAAGCCCTCATCAACCCAACTAAAAAAAATATGAACCCACCTCAGATGTGAAATCTGTAGCCACAGAAAAGATGCGAGCTCTGAATATAAATGCAACACCACGGGTCAGCACAGACAACTTTGATTTGCTTTGCCATCTTGAAAAGATTTCTTACTTGATTTGAGGGAAGTGGAGAAATATGAAGTGTTACTTTTCTGCACTGAATATTGATCATTTTATCAATTGATAGCAAAAATGATAAAAATAAAAATGCGAATGTGGTTTCTATAGAAACATATATATAATTTGAAAAACCAAATGCTGTTATAAATTTAGTTATTTGCATCCTTCATAAATCTGTCCTTTGTTTTGTCTTTGCCATCTTTTATTGATTGAAGAAGATAAAAAAATAAATAATCCCTTCATATTATCATCTCCGTCACCTTGAGAATACTACTACCAGCAATAATAATAATAAAAAAAAGACCTACGGCAAATCAATAGTTCCATTATGAAATGTTTATTCTAGCACGCCCGAGCCTCTCCAAGGTGCCAGGCAGAAAAGTTTTACTTGCACGCCTTTGAGAGGCAAAGCAGGGAGAAATATAGATGGAGGGATGAATAAAGATATGAAGGGAACAGATCACAAGATGAGCATAAGAGTGAGGGAACTGAGGAGAAAGGGAAAGGCATCTCCCTGTGGACCGGCTGCTTGTTTTTACTTCAAGTTTGTCTTGATCTTTGCACTCGATAGGGGCAGAAACATTCGCCGGCCGGGTTCTCACTGTAAAGTTTGTTTGCAGCTCCTGATTTTAAGTCTGGTCTGCAGTGGTGAGGCGCAGCTACAGGTTGAAATGTACCCGCTTTTTGTTTGATGTTGATACTGTTGACATTTGATTCATCAGTCAGTAAAAGGAGAAATTACTGTGACTAAGTATATAATAATGATTTATGATTTATCAGCTGACTGGCCTGAAGTTAATTGGTGCTGTGCTGTCACCTGTTTTTTTATATGTATTTTTTTGTGTAATAAAACACAGCAGGATTGTCACAATATCTTGTTTTCTCTGCCCGACTGTGCCCATTATGATGATTCATAATAACTTTGTTGTGTGACCTGAATCTTGGATCTGTCTTGCTTCTTTGGTGCAGACTAACAAATAACCAGCGAAGACAAGTCTAACACATACAACTAAGATTATTTAAAGACTAGCAAACTAACATCAACTGTCTCTAACATGACAAGTGAGGTCCATGCAGGAGTGTCATAAACTACAGTTCCTCTTGTGACTTCTCGTGGCTCCAAAAGTGAGTTAAAGTGTCCAAATTTACAGCAGAATTAAGCACGTTTACAGCTGAAACGAAAGTCAGGTGTCTACGACAAAAATGTTACACCCACTGCCAAAAACCTTATTTTCAACTATAACGCGACCTTTGAACACCAGAACACAAACCTCGTACAGTCCAGATCTTGAATTACTAACCCATACATAGATTACAAGCTCTCTCTAACCACGCCTAATGCCCGGTTTACACTGTACGATTTTTAGCGATCTTATAAGACCATTGCATGACACACTATGCAACATGCGTGCAGATTGTACGCTGACCATTCAATGAATCGCAGGCGATCACAAGTTACGATATACGTCAACATGCGAGGAGGAGGAAGACGTGGATGTGGAGTGACAGGTCGTAGCAGCTGTCATCCTAATTTTCTGACACCGCTAGAATTTTATCTCAGCTTGTCTTTGGTCGTAAGACGCTGACAACGGGCATTGTGGAACCCATCTAACATTACAATGTAAGACCACCGATTTAGAGCCATGACCAAAGATGTCTCCATGATTCTCCTACGATGCTCATGTTTTATCTGCGACAGCCCAAAATCACACGGTGTAAACCGGGTGTTAGTCGATGCTCCCTAAGCCACTCCTCAACAAGTGCTATATAAACCCTTATTTACTATATTTCCAGGTTTTTAGACTCAGATACCACAAGCAAGTAAAACATATTCTGTGATGAAAAAAAAACACATTGCTTCTTATGCCGAATACTTTTATTTGTTAATCGCATAAAAACTTTTTCTTTTCAAGTGTGTGCAGCTGCTTGTAAAATGCTTTTGTTATTTAGTCCCTTGTTTCCTTGGCTGGACAAAAAGAAATGCCACACTGACCATGTTAGGCCTTTCATTAATCCAGTGTGACATTTAGAAAAACAGGATTTCAGTAAAAAGCTGGATTACTTTCTTATTCTTCCGGTTGCCTTGTAGTTTTTCTTCTGTTGCGTTCCTTGTGTTCCGAGAACAACCCCGTGGAGTAAACTGTGCACTCAGGGAGAGCATTAACATTTATATGGAAACATGGGACTGTTGTTTGACGCATGATAAATGGAGTATTTTCCTAACTTCTTCAGATGGAACAATGAGGATGGAGCGTTAGCGCGCACAGTAACTCTGCCTAACGGCTATATACATCAACACAATTGCTTTTATTAGTCTGTCTGTTAGCAGTCATTGTTGGGTTGTTTGTATGTTTGACTTGGCTTGAGGGGAGCTAGCGGCGGGGGGCAGAGGATGTGTTATGGAGATGGAGTGTGTGTGTGTGTGTGTGTGTGTGTGTGTGTGTGTATATGTCATGCCTGCTTTAGAGGCTCAAAGTCGATGGCAGCAGCAATTTCAAAGTCACACACATGATAAATACAATATGAGAGGAACGTGAGTGGGAACAAACACGAAATCCCAGAACAGGGACAATGCAATAAATCATCTCAATAAATCCGCCAGTTGACCACTAGGGAGCACTAATAATCCAGACCCGACATGCCCCCTCTTTCTGTTTCCCTGTACCCCTCTCACAGTTCTGTATCTCTCCCTGTCTGTCCTGCTCCGCTATCTTGCAATATTTCTCTCCTTCTTTCCCACTTTTGTGTTCGCCCCCCACCTCTCACACACACGCATGCACGTACACACACGCACACACGTTGCACATTGTTTGGCAATGTAATGAATTAATCAGAGCAGGGGCAGCTGTGTATTTAAACAATACCGTCCTGAGAAGTTGGAGGTGTGTGTGTGTATGAGCAGAGCAACTAGCAGCAGCTGAAGCAGTCATATTGAATTTCTATGTGTTTGATTCAGTAGCAGTGTGTGTACAAAGACAGGTCAACCTGAAGACAGTACAGTAGAGGGTCCTATGAGAATTTGCAGATACATTATAACAAATCTGCCTCCTGCAGAAAAATAAAATCAAGACTTGTTTTGTCCTTCACTGTCTTGTCTCTCCTTCCTTCCTTCCTGTGTGTATCAATTCTGGTCTCTAGCAGTGATTCTACATCGGTCTGACACAAACTTAATGCAGAAGCTGCTACTTGTTTGCCAGCTCGCTGCTGGAAAGTGTGTGTGTCCCTGTGCTCACACACACACAAATATAGAAGAATATATTGGTAAGACAAAACATACCTTGTGTGCTGCCTACACAGCAACAACCAGAGGCACTGACTTCAAAACAACTTTCAAGTATATCATCTTTGCTTATATTATATTATTACATATGAGTTGTGTCCAATACATAGTTAGATTTTCCAGATTAATTGTTTCCTATAGGGTTGAAAGATCAATAGAATGTATTGCTTGAGTTCACTGCTCTGGCTTATAAAATCACTACTACTATGGGACAAATATGTATTTTATTATATGCTCTGCTTGTTCAACACTTGGTTGATAAAGTTTTAAAGTATGTATCTCAGTTTAGCCCAGGGTTTTGCTTTGGTTTAGTTTATAGGCTGTCACATATTCACAGAGTGATTATCACCGTTGTGTCTAATGTGTGTTTGACTTCAGTTTTAGCTGACCTAAATCTCTCTGTTTTTTCTTCTTGTACCAAATAACCAGAAGAGAATAATGCTGCCAAGTGCGAGCCCATGATAACTCAATAACACTACTTGACCTTAATGTAACATTTCAGGTCAAACTAACTGCACCAACACACATGCTGTTTTTTTTTTTTAATATTTGCCTCATTTTGTCAGTCATCTCCTCACCACACATGAGGTTGGTATTTCAGTCCTTGAAAAAAGAACATGTGCACTAGGGCTGCAACGACATGTGCACTTAGGCGACAACTTTAGTAGTTGATGGGTCGTTAGTGACGTCATCCCATGGTATGCAGGTGTAGCGCATTTGCAGCGGGGAATAATTCTCTGGCTCATGGTGTAGCGGGATGGTTGGTGCTTTGGGTGCAAGAGGTTTGAACTATGATGAGCCGTCTGTTAGTTCGACGGCGGAGGAAAAGGTGTGCTAGACTGTACAAGAACCGAAAAAATGGCAAGCAAAGCATGAACCCAGGGCTTCGGCCCAAGATCTTCAGCTCTATACATTGAAGTGGCAGCACGGACTATTAGTCGACAAATCATTAAGGAAGTCGATGACTAGTCGACTATTGAAATAGTCATTAGTTGCAGCCCTAATGTGCACATTTTCCAACATAACTCTACGTGTTCGTGGAGAAGGGGACTCTTTGGGATGGCAGCCTAAACTGGCAAATGCACGACTGGATCGAGGATGGATTAATGCCTGATTCTAACCACTGTGCTGTGTCATACCTGGATATTTTAATATTTATGCCACCAATATCAGTTTATCAGTTTGATTTTGAAGTACACATTCATGTTCGGGGTCCATCTGTCAAATATCACTGAAGCAAAGACATCTGCTCAAATTGAGCCAATTGACATGACTGATTGTGTTTGTTCACACACACACTCTGTGGACAGCTTCACTGAAGCTGCTGGCTGCTGTTTACTTCCATGCTGCTCTGTTGTTTACTCTTTAACATCGTTTGCCGTTTTACTGTTGGTAAATGTCACTAATGTGTGGTTCCCTGCTCGAGGTAAATACATGTAGCTGTATGAGGGAAGCGGGAAAACATGATGCTGTACAAAAAAAAGAAAATGACAATGCCAAAATAAGAAAAGATGTCTGATACGGTGAGAAGCAAATGAATGCTTTGTACACTGACAACATGATCAGGGTTGCCGTGGTTATCTGTCGATCTCTCTCTCGCCTCTCTTCCTGCCCCGGTCTGACCCTGAGCCTCCCAAACTGAACTGTGTATCAGGCTCCTGTATCTGATCTTTTCCTCGCCGGAGTTTCTTTGTCAATGGCTGTTCTCTGCCGCATTTTATTGAACTAAACTCCAGGCAAGTGAGAAGGATTCCACAGATAAGCTATCAGGCTCCGGCATCACACAGAGAAACCATCAAGCCATGAAATATGTGTCTGGCTGTGAGTCAGGGTGACGGCGCTGCATGAGGAGCAAAGACTAGTAAACACAAGGAAATGCAAACACTGAGCAGTGGCATATGCAAACATGCACACACACACAAATATACACAATTATACACACTGTGTAAAACAATATGCTTATTGTATTTTTTTTAAGTAGATGCAAACATTTTTCATCTACAAATAAAGACGGATACATCCTGCATTATTATTTATACTCACTGCTGGGGTGCACATGGTGTTTTTGGATAATATCGGACTTCTGTGGTCCAGACTCAGAAAGGTGATGGCTGGCTGTGAGATTAGTGGTTCATAGATGGTGTCTTTAGTCATCTCCTAAAGGGAATCTTTGTGAATTTGGAGCTAAATTAGCATCATCAGAAATAGGGTGGGGCGATATTGGCAAAAACATTAATCACGATTAATTGTGGCATTTAGCCGATAACGATTAATTTGACGATTAATTTATGACAATTGCACTTATATGTTTTTGACACTAAATTGGCACAGTGTTCTAGCATGATACCGACAAATCATCAGTCAAGTTAACTCCTTCATTCTAACAGGTTAAGCTGGTGAGTAGTGATTAGGCACAAACCAGCCATGTTTGAAATATGTATTGATAACAGATGCACAAACTGCTTCAAAATAATAATGAAGCAAACATTTAAAGTAACTTTGTCCTTCACATGTTCTTATCTTAAGGTCACAAAGCAGTGCATGTCAACATTAAAATTAAACAGGACAAATAAGTTCAGAAAAGTCACATCAGTGATTATTTAAAGTTAAAAAATGTGTAGTGTGCGACATATTCCTGTGACTGGAATATGTCGCACACTAGTGCATGTTTTCACTCATACTGTAGAACAGCAGCAGAAAAAACATGACAAACAAACAAACCGGACAATTCCACATTTAAATGTATGTCTGTGCAAATCAACCTGCATTACGTTCTTCCAGCAACAATATCTGGAGCTCCCTGTTAATTTCCCAGAAAAAAGTCAGCCCGGTGACGTCCAAGATGAAGGTCTGAAATTTCAGATCAAGCACTAATATTCCACTCTTCTTCCATCACTGACTTTGCATGTCGACGTCAAACCCTGTGGCATCATGTTTGCATTTTCATTTGTATAAGTTGACCTGAATAAAGCTTCACAGTTCAATATAAAAGAAGGGAGAAGGGGGAAAAACAACAATCCTTCTTCAACAGTCTTTCATTTATCATAAGGAGCCTTGAAGGGAAATATATATTACAGACAGAAAGAGAATAGAAACTGCTGCTGGTCCAACGTCTGAGCTAAACCTCCTTCAATCATACCAATATCTGTGTTTATTTTTTCATCTCCCCTTCCCTGTACCAATTCTCTTTCTCCTGCTCATCCTCATTCCTGCATAGCTTCTGTCTGTCCTTCTCACCTTCTCTTTTTCTGTTTTTTCATCTCCCCGTTTTGCATTTTTGCTGCCACACTTTGACTTCACTTTCAGATGTACCCAAATTACAGTGAGGTCCAACAGCCTGGAGTTGTGAGGCTTTCTCTTGAATTATGCTATTTGTTTTTCTTAGTCCTAACGGCCTGGTGGGCCTGCTTTCAACATTTTCACACATGTCCTGCAAAGAGAAGAGGGAAGGCAGAAAAAAAAGGAGGAGCTGGACATGTGAGGAGAAGATGGGGAGAAAAAGTGTGTGTGAGTGTGTCAGTTCTTATCATCCTTATCAGTACCAAATGTACTCACAAGACTGGAACAAATACCAAAATCCTCCACGGATAAAGACATTTTTGGCCAGTTCTTACTTCTAAAAGGGGGCTAGGCTAGGATTAGAAGCTGGGGTATGATTACAAGAACTAATAATCCTCGATAGTAGCATCGAGAATTGTGACACTGATAACGATGCCAACATGCTATCCCTCTGCCACTAATCAGTGATGAAACATAATCCCATGACATTTTGCACAAAGAATTTACAAATCTGGAAGATAACAATTTGATTTAGTTCAATCTGTTAGGAATGTTTTTTGCATCAATGACTGCAGGATTTGGCCCCCATTCAGGGGAAGAATCCAGCAATTATCAGCCACAGCAGCCAGCAGTGCTGGAAGCCTTAATGTTTTTCAGATATGTCACAATGCAGTCTTATCGTTACCACTGGTTAGCTTAGCACAAAGTATGGAAATGGCATGCCTTACTCAGCAGAAACATGTTGTGGCTGTTCCTCTTCCTCACACCTTTTGAGTCTGTAGACTTTCAACAGCCTGGTCATCGGCCTTTATTGCTGATGGTCTTCTGAACTTATTGTGAATCATTTCCTACAAACATGTTTAAGTCTTTAACTTTTTCTTTCACTTTTGAGGCTTTTTCTTGATGTTCTGAGAAAGAGAGATTTATAACATCAGCTTCTTACTATCATCTCCTGACTCACGAAACAATTTTTGGAATCGATACCAGACTAAATAACTGTTGATGGACATTTATGTGCTTCGCTGTGAGTTGACAGGTGAACCTGAAGCAATGCCCCACCCAAGGCTCTCGTCCTGCTGATTTGACATTTCCTTTCCAAAGGCCACAGATAGATCACACTGTTGCCGACTGGCTACAGGGACACTAGGCTATACAAAGAGTAATGAGGTCTTGCCAAAATGGGATCTGCAGGTCTGTTTGTGTACAAATATTCCTACAACACAACTACAGCATATTTGTGTCAATACGTCAGAGGTACTCTGAGTAATCGTTTTAATATCTGCTGCTCCATTACAACAATACATTAACCTCACATTCTGCAGATATTCATTACTGAAAGAGAACATGGGACTTTTTAAAAAAGGTTTTTAAGATAAGCTCTGGGAAACTGCTTTTTGTGATACTGAAAGAAAGTTTTTGCACAGCAGGAAAGGTATAAAAACTTAGGAATCCCCTCAGAGATTTCATTCAATTTGCCCAATACAGTCAGCTCTAATCTCAGAGACTGCAATCTTTTCTATAGTAAGCATCTGGGCTGGAAAAATAACAGCATGACAGAGCTCAGTTTAAGATTAAAACAGAGATTAACTGCTGCTGCATTGTTGATATTTTTTTTTTTTTTTTTTTTTTAATAGCGGAAACCCCAAATTCTCCAGTCAGTGGATTACCAACCTTCCACAGCTGCACATCTGTGAGTGTGTGTTGACCTTGGCCCCTTTGGAGTGTGTTTGTACTCATGGATGAGTGTGTTTGTATGAGTGAGTAGAGTGGAGGAGTAATGAGGGAGAGAGAGGTGGAGAGGAGTGAAACCCAGCACATATGGAGCTAAACAGGCTGCAGGCATAAATCAGATTATTAGTATAGTTACTGGTTTCATTCACTGTCTGTGGGGATCTGGTGTAGTTACAAAACTATGCTGCCATTTTCTGCTTTTCAAAAACGGAGGCAACTAGAGCTATTTGAGATCCTTTTGTAAATATTCAAGTCTTCACTTTGCAGACGTTTGACAGAAGATGATGGAAGGCTTTTGTCTGAGCAGCAGTGATGGAAACATGACACCTGTCACCTGCCACAACATGCCACTTTTTGTTATCTTTCACCACCTCTAGAGGCCACACTACTAACAGTAAAGGAGCTATCATAGAGCCAAATCAGAGACACATGAGTGGAGACGGGAAAGAGTAACAGATGTTACTAGTGGAGGTGATGGGCAAATTTAAATCACTATTTCCGCACCAACAACATTCAAGCAGCTCTCCACCATTGTTCAGTCACCATTAAAGTAAGCAGTAGACATTTGTGAAATACAGTAAAAACCTGTTTTCTTCTGCTTTTTTGTGGCTGGGTTTTTAAGGCAGCAGTCCAAGCATGGTAGCCCAGACCTCCCTCTCCCCAGCCACCCTCTCCAGCTCCTCTAGGAGGATACCATGGTGTTCCCAGGCCAGCCAATAGATATAATCCCTCCAGGGTGACCTAGGTCTACCCCCTGGTTGGATATGCCTGGAACACTTCAGGGAGGTACCCAAGGGGCATCCTAAACAGATGCTCTTATCAATTACACTGGCTCATCTCGACGTGGAGCATAGCAGGAACTCTGCTCCGAGCTCTTCCCTGGCCAAGCTCCTCACCCTGTCTCTAAGGGAGAGCCGGGCCACCCTGTGGGGAAGCCTGATTTTGGTCACTACTCTCAGATCATGGCTGTTGTTGTACTGTAGATTGACTGGTAAATAAGCGTTGCCTTTTTGCCATGACGGACCGAAGCAGAGCTCACATTACTACAGAGACCACACTGATCTGCCTGTCAATCTCCCGCTTCATTCCTCCCCTGTGAACAAAGTTTGAAGTCCTCCATTTGAGGCAGTTACTCGAGGGCACTCCATCCTTCTCTTGTCAATACCTTTTGGCAGTTTTTGTCATAAGAACATTTATAATTCTGGTATAAATGAAGACTTTCCTTTTCATAAAACAACAAATACTGTAGTGCGAGTTCTAAACAAAGTCCGTTTGAGTGAAATAATAACAGCCTTCAGTCTTGTTAGTAGTTGGCACTTCTGTGGTGATTTTTCACGTGATAAACTTGTTGTTTCTCATCCTTGTTGCTGGTGCTCATGTCTCACTTCTATCAGTTTGACATATTATACAGTATTGAAGGATGTGGTTCAACGCTGGGATATTTTCTGTTTAT
This sequence comes from Parambassis ranga, assembly GCF_900634625.1. Lineage (NCBI taxonomy): Eukaryota > Metazoa > Chordata > Actinopteri > Ambassidae > Parambassis > Parambassis ranga. Next base: position 6,286,237 of record NC_041034.1, on the reverse strand, counting down.
TGTTTACTCCTGAAGGACATCTGTGTGATAGGTTTAAATATGGCTTGACTCCTGTGATGTCATTAGTTGCTCTTGTACATATGATGTTTGTTGTTTTTCCCCCTCATTTTTAAACCTCTCTTTGTTATTTTAGTTCTATGTTTTATCTAATTTCCTCCTGAGTTGTTATCTTTTTGTCGTCTCTTGTGTGCTGTGAGGCACTTTGTAAATGTGCTGAATGAATAATCATCATTGTAATTATCAGATGGCAAGAGCAGCTGCATCTGGATGAAGAGCAAAATCTGTCCAATCTGATGGAGAATCTTTTTAAGCATTGTAGTAATTTCTGGTCATCAGTGTTGGGCTCACCTGCCAAAAAAAGGTTGGGAGCCCCTAAAGAGCCTCACACAGAGGTCTGACACTGAGCTCGACTTGGCCCTGCAGCTGTAGAATGATTGCCAGGACTCGCACATATACACACAGTCACACACAGTCACACACACAAAGCTTGGCACACTAGCAAGGCCCTGGCACTGAGTGAGGCTGTCTGTAGGTTCAGATACCCCCACCTCCCCCATTCCCCTTCTCACTCTCATCTTTTCCAGATCTCTGCTTTCTGGCTGTCTAGCTATGCCACCCAGAGAAGCAGGTACAAAGAAGGAAAGACAAGTGAAAGTGAAAGATCAGAGCAAGAAAAAGTGTATAAAAAAAGAAATAGGAAAAAAAAGAGGAACAGGGAGGAAAAGGAAGTGACAGAGGGAAACCTGTC